>NC_072737.1:141393486-141702565 GCF_026930045.1 Uloborus diversus
GTATCAAAGAATGTTTTATATTGAACATTTTTTCAATGGAGAACATTCAATTTATTTATGCAGCTGATTTTAATCTAGTTACATTGAAGTTGAATTCTTGATTAAATTTCCAATTAGTATGCATTATTTTATTATTATTATTATTTATTATTACTATTATTATTATTTTTTTTTTGATAATAGTAACCGAGTTTCCCTATGTTTATGCATATGTGCAAATAAAAGCAGGGTTGGAAAGGTTTTTACCATCCTATACAAAACCCTTGTATCCAAAAGTTGTCCAAAACTATTTTTTGAGAAACTATATTTTGTAAGAAAATATTAAAAACAGAAAAAATTGTGTCAAATTTTCTTTTTCACTATTCAATTTAATATGTTTATTCAATGTAAACATTCAAAAATAAATAAATATGTAACTTATTTATGCAGCTGATTTTAATCTAGACACATAGAAATTAAATTCTTTATTTGTATGCAGAAGTGTTTAATCATCGATTTATTGTTCTTAAATCTTATTTAAAAAGTAATTTTGGTCAAAACATCATGTAAAACTTATTTTTAAAAAACATTACAATTATTTTTTTAACCACCTAATTATTGAACATTTAACAACATTCCTTTGAGTTATAAATGGATTTTAAATTAATTGTCTTGGTAGTGTTGTGAATTTCCTTTCATAACTCTACCAACTGTTACATAAGGAAGATTTTATGTAATAGTTATGGGCAACTTCTTTAAGTAAAATATTTTTTTAATGAACATTTTGGAGAAAAATATTATCAGATACTCATTAATTAAACCCCATTAATAAATATATTTTTGCTTCATGAATATTGCTGTAAATACTAATTGATTAGATTATGCCCCTTTAGCTTTAGCATTGTTTTGGGTAGTTTAAGACAGTTTCAGACATTTTTGGACGGTAAAAACCACCTGTCCTGTCCTAAACCAGTTTTGGACAGTCCAAAACCCAACCCTGCCACCCCATGACATTAATTATTTATGTTTTAGATGTTTTTTAAAAGAAGTACTTTTGAAATCCGTTACAAAAAGATATGACACATTCTGCGAACGTTTAAAAAGTTCGAGTAGAACAACTATATGAGTTAAGGACAGCGCACGGCATCAGTTTTTTCAAGCATCTGATGAAGGCATTCTTGCACAGGCATCACTGACACACAGTTCAGCGTGCCACTCTTGCAGTTCACCAGGTGATGAAATAATTAACGGACATTCCACGAAAAACGATAATTTTGTTTCATATGTGACGATACATTTCATTAAAAATAGTTTAAAAGGAGAATGAACAAAATTTTATTGCTTAAGAAATCAAACATCTGTGTGACTTCTAGCAAAAAATTTCGTCATTACCTTTTAAAATTATTATTTCTTTTAAATAAATATAGAAACTGTCACGTGTGAGACAAAATGACCGTTTCAGTGGATTGGCTATGCATATATTTTTACTTCCTTTTACAAAAAAGGAAGTATTGTATTCGCAAAAAAATTTTCATTCAAAAATCGACCTTAATTTCCATTTTAGTCACCCCCGAATGAAAGTTGAGTTTTTTTTTTCGACTCGACCACACGTGGATAAGTGCCTAAGAACGTATAGACACGCGAAATATCCATTTTCACGATTCCCGAGTTATTATAACGAGTTTTCTCGTGACGTCTGTATGTACGTATGTATATGCGTATGTATGTCGCATAACGCAAGAACGGTATGTCCTAGAAAGTTGAAATTTGGTACGTAGACTCCTAATGAGGTCTAGTTGTGCACCTCTCCTTTTGGTTGCATTCGGGTGTTTCTAAAGGGGTCTTTTGCCCCACTTTTCCTGGGGGGAAATCATTGTTAATTTCGATGTAAACTCAAGTGGTGTTATAATTTGGCGGACAGTTGACGATATATCGCCAGTGTTTGTTTTTTTTTTTGCCGAGTTTTGTCGCCAACTTGGCGATTTTTTTTTTTTTTTTTTTTCAAATCTGATTTCAATTTGGCTACTGTTGGTGATATTTAGAGAGTAAACTATTGAATCACATTAAAATTACCAATAATGGGGAAATGACATTAAATTGGAGTAAAAGGAAGTCATGTGATGCACACATCAGCTCGTTTGTGAAAGGAAGTAAAAATTAGAACTATATTTCATTTTGCGGTTTTTAAGTCTAATATGACTGGGCTAACAATTTAAACGCAGGAAGTATAACTGCTAACACGCAACCTTCTTTTTTTTTTCAACGGTTCAAAAAAATATTATTTCTCAACAAATGAGATGTTTCCTTTGCCTTGGAACCTTTGCTCTCAAAATTTAATTTATTTTTAAATTAATGTATTGATAGAGCAAAAATATTATCTAATTCATAAGCAAGTGACAAGAAATTTACTTTAGATGTCCCGCACGTGACGCATGCAAATAAATTAAATTTTAAGTAACAAAGTTATTTAATAAAAATAATACTGTATCAGGAACATCTGTGTCAAATGCAAAGATTGAGAAATGTGCTTACTCCAGTTTACTTAAAATATTAAGATCTATAACAATATGTTGGTGCAATTATAGAGTCGGATTGTCCCTGCACTTGACAATGGAATGGCCCTTAAGCACATTGAAAAACCCACTCTGCCACTCTACAGCAAAAAAAAAAAAAAAAAAAAAAAAAACCTACATTTAACCGACTGGACAATTCAATAAATGCAAGAATTATATTTTCAAACAGAATTTTTAATTTTAGGACATTGTTTAAATGTATCTTTTAAATTCATTTTTAAAAAAAATGCTTTTCCTGGCGTAAACGTCTCATACTTCATCTGGCCTAGGTATTAAAATCCGACACCTACGTTTGTATGTGTATCACGCTACTCCTCGATTACGGCAGGGAGATAAGGCTAAAATCAGGTATTTAAAGGAAAAATTATAATTAGAATTTTGACATCTTGCATTCAAATTATGTTTTTCGCAATCACGTGGGCGTGTGTGTGTGTGTGTGTACTGTTTGACCACGGATTGTATGGAATTGGCAAACATCCAGTTAAGGCGACTCCATCTGAATGAGGGGAAAAAAAAAAATTTGATGCGCGTGTTCCTCTTATTTGAATGAGACTCTGCTTAATTTAGAGGCTAACATATATCTGCAAAATCTGTGACATCCCTGAAAACTAATAGATGCTTCCATTTCGGCATGTAAACCGGATGTTTGCCTTTCCATACAATCCGTGGTTAGACAGTAGGCATGTGTGTTTGTGTCTGTGTGCAGGCATGAGTGTGTGTATTTGTGTGTATGTATGCGTGCGAATGTAGGATATCGACGCAACCTGGAGCGCCTGGAGACTGTTTTCGCTAGAGGAGCAGGATCGGGAGGGGCCTGTCGACGGTGGTACTGCAGATTAAGGCGGGAAGGGGGGAAATAAACTCAAAAGACTGCCAAAAACAGTCAAATCAGAACAATAAGCAATGTGATTGCTTATTTAAAAAAAAAAAAGAAAAAGAAAAATTAATTTGAATTTTAACCTTTTGAATTCAAATTATGTTTTTCGCAATCACGAGTGTGTGTGTGTGTGTATGTATGTAGGCGTGTGTGCTTATGTGTGTGGGGGTATGTGTGTTTGTGTGTAGGGGTATGTGTATGTGTGTGTAGGCATATGTGTTTGTGTCTGTGTACAGGTATGAGTGTGTGGGTATTTGTGTGTGGTGGGGAATGTGTATGTCTGTGTAGGCATATGCGTTTGTGTCTGTGTGAAGGCATGAGTGTGTGGGTAGTTGTCTGTATATGTGTCGGTGTTTGAGGGTGTGTATGTGTTTGTGTGTGTACGTGCGTGTATGCATGCGTGTAAGTGTAGGATATTGACGCAACCTGGAGACGGTTTTCGCTAGAGAAGCAGCATCGTGAGGAGCCGGTCGACGGTCATGCTGCAGAGGGTGCTGGTGGGAAGATAAAATCATAGGACATCAAAACAGTCAAATGAAAGCTCTCTCTCTTAATATAACAGTACTAATTGTGTGATTTTTGTCAGAATGATGTTTTAACATAAGTTTTATGAAATAGTAAAATCTTGAGAAATATCCAACATGAAATTAACATAACATCACAATAAAATTTAGGCATTGAGCAAAAAAAAAAAGTTTGGACTTTGAATGTTGATTATTTTGCGCACGTATCCGTTATTGCTAACGTTATAAACAGTCCATTTTACACCTCCATACTCCCATTTCGTTTTTCTTTCTGAAAATTCATTTTGAGGTCTGAAAATGACTTTAAACTACCTATTCTTAATATTTTTAAGAAATGGGAAAATATTAAAAGATAGTTCATTAAAGCATTGTATTTCTTAACAATTAAAGAAATAAAAGGAAAGAAAGAGAAAGTGAGTTTTTCCTCCAAACATTGTGATATGAATGCACTGTCCCTCTGCTGATCTTGTCAGAAACTGCAAGGTTTAATATTTTCTCAATGTTTGTGAATTTAGGCAAGTTTATTAATTAAACTTTCAAGCAGAAAAAAGGGGGAGGGATCCAGACAATAATGATGTAATAGCAATGGACAAACCATCCAGTAGTCTGCTAAATCTTCAAGAAAAGCTTAGAACACAACTCTGTCGTGGGCAGAAATGAGTTTTCGAGATATTTGAAGAAACGCGGTTCGAATTCAACTTACAATAGTGAATGAAGTTCGACTTTTTTTTCTCCCATTTTTTTAGCGGAAACCAAATAAGCAAGCTTGTACAATAAAATTGATGAACAATAAATGACAAAAATGCAAAAAAAATAAATAAAACTAAAAATTAAAAATTTGCAGTTGTTGCCCTTTACCTGCTCACAGCAAAACTAGTCTCTGAAATTTGTATTTCGTCTTTTATTTCTTACTTTTAATTTCCAATGCAACTAAAAGGACAAAAAAAAAAGTTACGAAATAATTTGAACAGTCTCAGAAGCACGAAATCAATCGTCATTCAAAATTATATTTTTCCTCATTCTGAAATACTTTTTTGGGGCGTGCATCATTAAGCATTTCAGTTTTTTTTCCTGGGTAGAAATATTTAATGAAACAATTTCCGATTTTTATTGCGATGAAACAAGGTCACATTCATCGAGTTTCTCCCTCCGCAAGGCATGAATACCAACAGAAACCTTCTCCAGTGAATCTCGGAACTCTCATTTAGCCAAGGTTAATGATATAAAATTGTTAATATTCAGACGTTCCTCTGACGAGCATCACGAAAACCAGTTCCCCATCCAGATGGTAATATCAAAAACAAAATGGACAGTCATTCAGTGTGAGAGACTCCTCTTGACAGCTTGCACAAACCCAACTTCCAGATTAGCATAGATACAATACCATCTCGGCAACACTCACCGACTAAAATACACACACGCTTGCTGTCAGCTAGATATGTGAAGATGGAAAATGTTGATATCGGGAATAAAATACCATTCTCATAACCACCTACGAAATTACTGACCCTGAACTCTGCTGTAGGTGTCGGAGGAAGAAATCTTCAACTCAACCTCCCGCAGTGAGGAAAACCCCTCCAAGACTTCCGGGACGGATCTTGTGATATCTTCCCTTTTCTAAAATCTCGTGAACCGTGAAAAGTCGACCTTTTCCTTTACCGGAGATGAGGCATTTTGTGTTATTATTTCTTCATTATTATATGTTGTGTGGTAACAGCATAAAACGTCGTCTTGCCGAAGGGGAAGTTTTCTTTCAGCGCAGATGCTGGAGGGCAAAAAGAACTCTCAAAACTTTTTCTACTCCCACTAAAAATGTATTCCCAGCTAAGCAAGAATTCAGTCAACTTTCACAATGGGAGTGGATATTTCAACGATTCGCTCTTCAATCCATAATAATCGGCCGTATGCGTGGCTGAGTTTTCCGTCGAGGCGAAGAGGATCAAGCTTGTGCGTGCGTTATGGCAGCTTTTGGAGAATCTGTTTTCGAAGTTTCTTCAATAAGAATTCTCAGTGAAGGAGACAACTGCCCAGAGGTGATACGTTCACTTGGTTCATATAAAATAATAGACGAGGAGAAAATCCTTTTCAGTAAGCAACAGAAATTCTCCATTTAATTCACTTGGCTTTATATAAAATAGTAGGATAGAAAATCTTTTTGAATCAGCAACAGAAATTCTTCACTGGCGCGACAGCCCTGGACGTTCCCCGGTCTTCATCAGAATTTCATTCTATGCCGTCCTGCTCTTGGCTGAGATTTTCCAGTTTGTCACCGTAATATTTTTATAGGTCTTTGTCCAGACGGTCCATAAGTTTTGATCACCCTCTTTTTTGGGCCGTTTAGCCAAGGTCTCTTTAATGTCCAAGGTCAATAGGTATCGAATCTTATTAGGTGTTCTGTCCAGAACCTGATTTCTCAACAAGTTCATGAGGCCCATCCTAAGAACCCCCAAAATGAAAAAACAGAGAGAAAATTATAACAAAATGTTATTTTAACTCACTTATTATGATGTTTAGTATCAAGAGTGATGTGCAAGCAACGTGGCCTTTAAACAGCCAAATTTTTCCTATTTAAAGTGTTTCATTTAGGTAGTTTACACCCTGAGCCTGTAGCATATGCAATGACATATAAAGTGTACACTGCGCAGTCGTAGTTTCTACAGCACTTTCTTAGCTTGTACGGCAAAAGTCAAGCAGTTTTTAAATTTCCAGATTGGTTCTTCTCCAGTCATTGTCACATTTAGATCCTTCAATATCAACTTGCACTTAAATTTATTCTTTCGCTTGACTCATTCTGTAATCATTATCCAAGAGCTACTGTTAAAAACATCTTAATATATAAAAAATCTTCTGTGCGAACGTTTGTCACCATAAGACTTTTAAACGGCTGGACCGATTTTGATCAAATTTTTTGAGTGTAATTAAATTGTGGCAAGCATGGTTTCGAACGGAAACCATGCTTGCCACAAACGGGAACGTTTGAATCGAAACGGAAACGTTTTTGTTAATTAATTAATTTAAACATTGGATGGTTATATCTCCCAAATGATTAATATTTTTTTAACCTACTGTTGAGCGAGAACTGAAATAAATATTTAACCCGTTGCCAAAGGGCAATAGGAAAGCCAGCTCTGCTTTTTGTAATAAAATTTCCTACTGTGATATGTCAATTGAGAATAGATAAAACGCAGAGAGAGTGAGTGAAGCCTTCACACACACACATTTCTTGAAAGCTTTTGTGATATATTTTAAAGTAAAGTACTGAAAGGTTCAAACATCACCGTACTAGAGCATGACTCTAGTGCGATGATGGTTCAAGCAAAACGTGTGCTCTGTCGTCGTAGTTGAACCATGTGACCGGATCGGTGCTTTAGGTTTTCCCAACGAAATGATCAGAAAGTCCAGATAAATTACAAGAGGGTAGTTCTGCACACAAAAGATCAGTGCAGGTGCAGTGGAAGATCTTTATCATTGGTGGAAGAACAAATTAAGCAATATATGAAGTTAAAAACGTTTTTGTTCAACAGATCGGACCGCTAATCGGTCGGAGTTGGCTTTGCTCCCTGATCGGCTGGATTACAGTAACGTGGTGGCTTGGCGACTTTGGCTATAAACAATAGAGTTGCGTGATCATTTGTTTATATTTTAAAGCTACTGTAAATGTAATTTATTGCATTTTTTGTTTATTTAGCGAAATATTTCAAATTGCAAAGAATTGTTTTTGGTTCTTAAAGAGTGTTTAGTCATGTCAGTTGAAGAATGTTTATTTTACATCAGGAAAGGGGGGGGGATGAGTGATTTTCGCTTATTCAGAGAACTGTTTTTACCTTTATCATTTTTTTTAAACGATATCCTTTCGATTATTTTATTCTTTTTCATATGGGGGATGTTGCAGCGGGATTTCCCGTTTGTTCTAGAAGGGTAGTTAGTTTTTTACACTTAATATCTGAGAACGCTTTGGATCCTTTGAGTTTGGCTGCAGTATAGACAAACCATCAAGTACGGGAGAAAAATAGTTTATAAAATAACTGCTCAGTGGGGATTAGATAAATCAAGTTGTAATAAACATACGCATTCTGACACCAAGCAGCTTAAAACATTTTCTTTTTACTAATTTTTTTCAACAGAAATGTTGAAGTACTCGATAGTTCATTGAAATTTCTTAACTTTCGGATCCTCTAATAGTACTATATATTACGATATAAGATTTATTTCCTGATTTTTAAATACTAGAAAATTTCACTTGGGCCTAAGCGGAAGTTTAAGTGTTCCCGAAAAGAAAAGGGGAAAAAAAAAACTACACGTTAGAATGATGACAGACCCCCCCCCCCCCCCCCCTTCATGATTCATTAATATTCTTATCGGAGGAGCGCTGAATGCAACGGCCATCATCAACTTATTTCATATTGGCATGGGTGGCCGTGGAATGGGGATTAGGCTGAAACAAAAATCATACTGACAGCTAAATTTGATGGAATTTTTTTTTTTTTTTGAACCTACCTATTGTGTAAATAACGTGTTTTAGAGTACTAATAATTGCAACATTTGAAACAAAATTTTAGGTAAGAATAAAAATAATAAAAATTGAAAAAGAACAAGCATTGACAAGAGAAATCATTTTGTCCTCACTTATTTTACCAACATTATCATCTCTGTATTTGAGACTTTACTGCTGTTACCTTCTGGTTTGTTTCGGAAAATAGAGCATACCCTTTGCTCTTTAATAAATTTGATGTTTGGGATGATGCATAAAAAATGTCACACTTTCTTTTTATCAAGAAATTTGGTCCCCTCCCTCTTTGTCACAAAGTGTCATACCTTACCTTACCCTTCCTTTGTCATATGTCAAGCAGTTTTTCATAAACTAATTGTTGTAAAAAAACGTGTAATGATACACTTCTTGTTACATTTTCCCTCTCACTTGTTACAAAACGTCAGTGTTTCAAAATTAAATTTCGAACACTTGGAACATTTTAAGCTCATTTTCTAGCATTGTCATACGATTCCGAACAATGTTCAAAATTTCAAGTCTCTAGTTCATAGGGAAGTTAGCACAAAATCAATCAAAACTCTACCCGATTATTAATAACAATAATAATAGAAAAACAAACCAAGCTAGATGTTCGTAAAGAAGGGAAGGTAATTCTATTCTTTTCGTCTTCCAAGTCGACAATTTATATTGGAAGAATTTACAAATTACCGATGCAAATCAGCTCAAGTAAGGCTTAGAACGTCGTTTGCACAAAGGAAGCTATCTTAATCTTGGACGAAAAGCTGATAATAGCGAAAAAATTGGTTGGATTTCGTGAAGAAAAAGCGCAGAGTTGCGAAGAGGAATTTATCTCTCGGACAAGTTCAAAGATAGAATTTAAATAACCTTTTATGGGCCTTTCTTATTTCTTTATTTAAACTTAAAAAAATTTGAAAATTTAAATCAGTCTTTTTTTAATCATTAATTTATTTCCTTGTATAAATAAACATAAAATTTATATTTTATAAGAAATAAAAAAGCAGCACTACAACCAGGGTTAAAATTGAATGGGGGCCCGCGGGAGCTAAGCTCCAGCACTGCTTTTCAATTTTATCTGAATATTTGTATTTTGAACGAAATCAGGTTTTTTACGTACGAAAATAGGTTCTAATAACTATCGGGCTCCTGTCATTTTCTTTTTAGAAATTAAGTCCTGATTAAAACACCGAAAAAAAAAATTAATAAACGGTAAAAAATATTTTATTTGAAAAGTATGATTCAAACCAAATTTCATTTAGATGTCATAATAGTACACTGTAAACACAGAAAATAGGGAAAAGTAAATAAATTGGCTAGTGCTTCATTAGGTAAATCAAATGAGATCAAAAAAATATATAAATAAATGGCGTTAATATATTGCATGTTAACAGAAAAAAACAGGATTATTTTCTCATATCCATAAGTATATTTAAATAATAATGATAGAGGTAAATAACTATATATATATATATATATATATATATATATATATATATATATATATATATATATATATATATATATATATATGTGGGAGCCGAGCTACTGGTAATAACTATGAAAATGCTTGTATTCACTTATAGAAGCACTCATTGATGACATAGTTTTAGCTACTAAACATTTAATGATAACTAAACTACACATAACTAATATTTACAAAAATGATTACAATGCAGAAGTGCAGCCGTCTTGCTGCTCGTCTTTACAAACGTCTTACGTCTTTCGTCTCCTCAAAGTTAATCACTAATCAAAAAGTGTTACCGCCCTTGGCGCTGTTCGTTTTGTCGCCGGACTCTACGTCGTCATCTTTTGGCGAGTTTTCCATATAAGAAGGCTAAAACGTAAGAATGGCTATGCAAGTGTACCAGGGTGTACCAGAGTCGGCACCACTTTTCAGCTTGGTTCTGTCGAAAGGTTTCTCATTTCTAGCTAAATCATTTTTCATTACTTCGTATACTTTGAGTTTTTCTTTAAAATCATTTATATCGCGCGCTCCATAAAGAATTGTTTTATTTTCCGGTTTATCTTGAATTCCCTTTATTACATAACTGATAAGAGATATGTCATCAATACGTCCAGAAAGAGCCAATTGTTTCATCTTTAAAAAATATTCTTGCGTAGTCTCAGAATGTCGCATTTTACGCTCGCTCATTAAACTATGAAGCGAAGCCGAATTAACTTGTGTGGAATATTCGCTGATTAGCGCTTTCTTTAATTTTTCATAAGAATTAATATTTTGTTCGATGTTGATAAATAATGCGGCATTTCCTCCAAAACAGCGTTTAGCAAAAATAAATTTTTGACTTCAGTAAGGTTAAATAACTTAGAAACACTTTCAAAAGTTTCTACCCAAGAAGAAATGTTCTCATGCGGTTCTGCATTAAATTTCGGCAGGGAGTGTTCAATATCAGAATAATGTAAAAGATAGCTCGTAGCCAAAACATTGCCTGAATCAGAATAATTAATTAAGGCGGCGGTGCTACTTTGTTTTCAATTCCAACAGATAAATCGTTACTAATAACTTCCTCGTTCTGACCGGACTGCTGATGATCCGAGAATGAGTCATCTTCTGAGTGGGAATGTTGTTCGTCAAGCTTTGACAGTTCCCCAATATCTGTCAGAAAGGAGAGAATGCTTTTTGCCAACTCAGATTTATTTCCTTCCAAGGGAATGTTCAAAAGATTTGCAATAGTTATTATTTCGCTAAGAGAAAAATTTTTCTCAATGTCTTTTAATTTATTTTTGAATTCATCTGATTCTGGGTTGTATTCAAATCCCGTAAAATTTCTTAAGCGCTTTCTATTGGAACTATCCCCGTTATCAGAAAATATAAAACGGTGGAGAAGCACTATTTTTTCTCGCTTAAAGTTTCTGAGCGCAAAGTCAATGTTTTTAATCTCTTTCAACTGCATATTTGAAGAAAATAAATTCACTCACCCCTTTTCCGGATGCTTGAAATCAGATTATCCAACAGAAATTTCAGATAGTTCACAAGGCACAGTCACATTTGACTCAGTTCTTTCTCTCTCTTTTTTTTTCGGAAACAGTATCAATTAGTTGTCCGGTTAATCACACTTGCAAACATTATGCTCCAAAAGAATTTTGGTGTAGGCGTTCCTCATATCGATCCTTAATCCCACTTCTGAATTTTTTGTGGGAGCCGAGCTACTGGTAATAACTATGAAAATGCTTGTATTCACTTATAGAAGCACTCATTGATGACATAGTTTTAGCTACTAAACATTTAATGATAACTAAACTACACATAACTAATATTTACAAAAATGATTACAATAGTGCAGCCGTCTTGCTGCTCGTCTTTACAAACGTCTTACGTCTTTCGTCTCCTCAAAGTTAATCACTAATCAAAAAGTGTTACCGCCCTTGGCGCTGTTCGTTTTGTCGCCGGACTCTACGTCGTCATCTTTTGGCGAGTTTTCCATATAAGAAGGCTAAAACGTAAGAATGGCTATGCAAGTGTACCATACCAGAGTCGGCACCACATATATATATAGTAGTGTTAAAAGGCAAAAATAGTAAACATTTGTGTCATTATCATTGTTAGTTAAGATTGAATGAGTAAAAACTTTAGTTAGAATTAAACATATGTTTTTCATTTCTTTATTTAAAACCACGATACCACAAGAAGTTTTGGTTAAGTTGAATTAAATACTGTTCCAAAACTGAAAACATTAATTAAAATTTCTGCCGAAATAAATGTAACAACATTTTTAGTAACATGAATTAGTTGTTTCATTAAATAAAATACTTTTTATACATATGAGACTCAAAAATTTTACAACGCTTATTCTCTATTTTTAACTTTGTAAATGCATAATTGGGATCGGAACTTTCATATGACGGATGAACAGTGAACACGTTAAAATTTACTGTGAATTTAAGTATTTTATAATTGCTACTAATTGCATAAAAACTTAATATTACTATTTCGTAATGCATTTTTAATTTTCAATTTTCTAGAAAAAAGTGGACGAAATGATATTTTGTTTATTTTACAGTAAATATATGTAGTGCAAGGTTTCATGGTTGCAACAAAATATTAGTTTCAAAAGTGGTAAAATATTGATTTGCAATTGAGGTCAACTTTAAATTTCACATGAAATTATTTCCTTTTTCTCAGGAATTTTTTCGATAAACTAATTTTATATCCCTGAATAAATCGTCATTAAAACCCACCCAAACTGAGCTTCGATCCAATAGTAACCAACATTTCAGTTTTCCCCACCCCATAATCTTACCGAGTCAAAAAAAAAAAAAAAAAAAAGTCGATATTGTTCTTCAATTCCCCCCCCCCCCCCCGTTTGATGAATAATATGAAACAAAACAATAACCTTTGATTTGAGGAAGTTTTTTTTTATGGTAATAAAATGTTAAAATTCAAATTATTAAAATAAAATCGAATAATTTTATAGTTTTCTAAAATTAGTTTAGAAACAATTTTTACTGTCTAAATTTTTGCTTCTGAAATCTACTTCACTGCCAGACCAACAGAGAAGGTAAAGGTATTAAATTTTATGAAGCTTGATTTTTCGTCAAAAAAAAAAAAAAAACTTGCAAACTCTTTGATTTCTTATGCTTACAAAAATAGTTTAACGCCTTAAAAATCGTAAACACATTGTGAAAGTTGGAAAAATGTCCAATCATTCCGTCAACGACTCCTTTATACATACACTTTCGAAACCAAAAGGCAGTTAAGTTAAATTGTCCATGACCGGGTTCGTATCAACTATTGAAAGCTCTATCTATTCGCATCTGAATTAAGCTCATATCAATGAAAACGAAAATATTCGCTATTAATGCATAAGTAAGAGTTTCAATTCATCTAAAATGCTAACTAAAACTATTTAATGGGGTTATTTCCCTCAATCAAAAAAAATACTACTTTTAGTCACTGACGTTGATAGAATAAGCAAAAAAAAAAAAAAAAAAAAAAAAAATGGAGCGAGAAAAAAAAAACTTTCATTTTCCCAAAGCTTAATTTTTAATTAATTTTTCTTAAGTGTCCGATTTTGAAAATAAAACGTGCCTTTATGACGCCACAAGTGATGTACTTTGGCGCATCTGTCTACCGCGTCTGTCTCTACGTTATGATAACCAAGAAGCGAATTAAATAGCTGCGCTCTACGCTTGCTATCAAACATATCGTTACTAGTATATGTGAGTAAAGAAACGAATTAGATAAAATGCCATTCACAGAGCACAATATCATTTGTGATGTCATCGGCAGAAGCGTAAACAATGGAAGCACACCGATTTAAGTATTTTTTTAAAAATATTAAACTTAAACAACTTATTTAAAAAATGGTCAGATCCTATGTTTTTAAGCATGCTCTTTCAGAAAAAAATACTTTTAAAATTTCGGATACGACCACATTCTACTTAACAAAAAAAAAGTTTCCTCAACATTAGTCATGAAATTTGGAACAGAATTCCTTAAGCCTATTAAGTGTGCACCGCATTACATTTTTATTCTAAAAATTCTATTCTGTTCTTTTTCATTTCATTTTCAAAGCAGAATTTTTACAATAATTAAATTTTTGGGGAGGGAAGAGGTCTTAACACGTTTTATATTTTGACACCAATCAAAAGATCTCTTTCTTTTCTTTTTAACATAAGATTTTTCGAAGCTTCAACTCAATTAGCAAGGTTGAAATTTATGCAAAATTTGCGATATACATGTGACTCTTCCCTTTCAGACGGGAATTCTCCCATACGAAACACTTTTACCAATCAAATGAAAAACACTCCGATTACATTTCCTTCACTGTTTGTCAATGTCAGTTGGCACTGAATTCCGCGTAACTACAATATTTTATCAAGAAATAAATATTTGCGTTTAGCTACTTTTGATTGGCAACTGCAAAAGTTTATCTGCAAATGTTTTCAATGAACGATTACAATTGAGTCAGTGCAAAGGGATGTAAGTGGACATTTTCAAATTTTGAGTAAAGAACGTTTAAAGATAACGTCCTAGGTAGACTTTCATTGAATTTTTTTTCTAAATCGTGCTGTATAGCAGCAACTACCAGGGATACTAGAACCATATCTTGCCCCAAGACAGAGGAGAGGTTCACCTACCATATGTGTACTGGTTATCTCCAAAATTTTAATTTTGCCAATTACATCCCTTTGCTTTTCACTGCCTCATTGTAGAGATTTAACTTTTAAAATAACAGCACATTTTTGTCTCGAAGTGAACAGGAAATATATTTGTGCTATTACTCCAAGAAGAAAGGGTCCGATTTTTCGTTAATATGGGCCAATTTTAGTAGCTACCGTTCGTTACCTATTGATTTCGGAAAAATTTAACTTTTTCGCCGGTTCCTCGGGATTTACTAAAAGCATTTACACCCCCCCCTTTTTTAAATATTTGAATTAATTGCATATATTTTTATATTCAGGGCTGCATTTCTAACCAGAAAAGTGCTGGATCCATATGATCCCCACAATTTATTTTTATGCGTAAATAGCCTGATTTCGTCTAAAATGTTATCATTTATATAAAATTGAAAAGTGCAGGAGCTCAGCTTCTGTGAATTTCTACGCAAATTAAGCCCTGTATCATATACATATACATGTATTATATGTTCATACACATGTATTATATGTATATGATATTTCATATGTTAGGAACGAAAAGTATTTTTTATCAATGACACAATGAGGGAGTATGGTGAGGGAAGCAAGTCACCAAAATTCAGATTTCGATTTTTCCAAGAATTCGTATTGAGCAGAGTTGTTTTGCATAATCATATTTCATTTCTGTCGACAATCGCTGGCATTAACTCGCCCGACATGGCACCATCTGATTTTTCTTTGTTACAATCGTTGTAGCACTTTCTATAAGCCAAAAACTTGAAAATTTGACTCTCCGAAATGAGATCTTCATGTGTTTTATTGTAAAACCAGTTGATTTTTGTCGATTCCAGATTGGAAACTAGATTGCCAAAGAATGTTGATGACGGGGATAATTACATCTTTGATTAAAAACAAAAAATAAAACTAAAAATTATTTTGCTTAAAAAAAATGAAAGGAAAAATTACTTTCCGGTCACCCTAGACTTTGTTGCATGGTTTTTTTTTTAATTTTTCAATTTTTTTTATTTTTTTAATGCTGTAATATGATTCAACAGTCGACCCCAGTTTTTATTCGCATCGGTGTTAGAACACCATAAAAGCCGGAGAAAATATTCTATTTTCGTTACTGATCTATTGAGGTCATGAGTCAAACAAGCGCGAGATATCTCACGCCTTGCATCAATGAATAAGGGCCCAGTTATCGCCAAAAGACATTTTCCCCCTTTTTCTTTTTCGCTTTAAAGTTAGCAATGTTTATAAGGTTCATAAAAAAGCAATGAAATGAAAACTATTAAAAACACTAGAATGAAGATGATGTCAAAAAGAAAATGAAATTAGGCTGAATTTAAGCAAGCATAGAATTTGCAGTCCTAGAAATTGGATAATTCACCTTTCGGTGATTCAAAAAACTAGCCGAAGAGGAAAAACAATTAAATTTTGAGAGATCAAGACAGATATCTAATTGGGCAGATGTAAGTAAGGTGGTCTTTGGTCTTCGTTTTACCACTTTCAACAGCCATTGGCTAGAGACTGCAGCGCCTCCTACAGTTTATTTGAATAGCGAATTTTTGATAGTGAACTTTTGAAACTTGGCAAACTTTGAAAGTAAACCAGGTTTGCGAGGCCTTCCCTCAATTCAAATTATCATTCAAAAGCTTTAAGAGATGCAAACCAATTTAGGAGGCTAAAATTTCAGGGTCTTTTGTGATTTTTTTAACAGAAAAGAAAAAAATCAGAATTTCTTTAAACTTGGAAGATATTTTATTAATCTTTTGAAGTACCTCACCTTGTAATTTTTGAAGACATTTCCACCAGAATTAGCAGAGTTAGAAGCTGCTGTCCATGAACAGTCGCCATCTGAGCTTTTTGCTGGTGGGCATTACCGAAGCCATCATTTTTGTCTGTAATCATTACAATTTTTCTTTCTCTTAAACAACATATTTCATAAGAATACCTAATTGTGATGAAACAAGTTGAAAATTGCACGTTTTTGAGGTATTTGATTACAATGTTATGTTTTTCTACCATTTTTTTTTCACATCTCTTGCATTTAAAAAAAATGTTTTTAGTAATAATATCAAAGAGTTTGGTTCATATAGAGTACAATTGAATAAAAAATATTCAAACAAATTTTCAAAACGATTGGTCAATAACTCTTTGAGCTAGAATGCCCACCAGTTGAAAAAAAAAAAAGTTTAAAGAAAAACGCGTTTGAAAAAAAAAAAAAAAAAAAAATGCTGTGAACGTTTTCTATCTCCACAGTCACTTTAAGTGCTCATAGCATCGGAACTAATCAGAATTTTTCACTGAAATTTTGGCAACATATTCCTGAATAGTTTTACGAACTTTTTATGACTTAAAAAAGTGGATTTTTCGACCCGTTTAAACTGATCCTCCCCCCCCCCCTATGTTATTTAAAAGCTTTTTTAAAATCTTACATACTTATTTCAATTTTGCTTCAGTCATCGGATATTTTCAAAAGACGGATTTTCGTCATGTAGACGGAAAACATGTAACTTCATTACTGGCGAAGCAAACACCAACATTTAAAACTTAGACTCTTTCACCAATTTCAACTCACAATTTTGAAACAATGCATTCTCATATTTGACTGTAAGTACAAAAAAATTACTAACAAAGGCAAAAGAACACTACGCAGCTATAAGTGCACCGTTCGGCTGGTTAGAAGGGTGGGGACTCCATAGAGCGTGAGTCAATCACATAGCTGTCTACACAAACCCGCGGCTGCATCCAGAAGTAGTAATTACTCTTATTCAGCCATTGCCGTTTCAGTTTTCAATTCCGAACATATCAGAGAGGAATGAAACAAAGCAGGTGGGATCAATGGAGCGAATAGGCAGATCTCGCACCGGTAACTGGGTGACGCCACGAGTTGAAGAGAAAGCACCATACAGGATTTCATATGGCAGCACCTCTTGCATCTGCTCAAACACAGTTTCTGTAAAATAACAAGCCTTTTTTACCTCTCCCTCCCCCACCAGCCGCATATCAGATTTTTTAAACAATCCCGATATGCTTATGACGTAGGCTTGCCAGACGTCCCGGATTGATCGGCACAGTCCCGGTTTTCAGACAAAATCCCGGTGGCCGGTTTACTTCACGTCCCGGTAAAAGAAAAATTTGATTACAGATGACCAAAACAGTCTAAAAATAATTAACTGAAATAATAACTTTGTCATTTTTGTGCCTCAGAGCCAAACTAAGTCCAAAATTTGTGATTTTCTGTTTATTACTGCATTCTATGTAGAATTATATTCCAGATCGACATGCAAACAAATTCTGAAGAAAGAAAACAAATCTTTGTAATTATTTACCAGTGTTAAAAGAGTGCGCGCCCAATTCTTTGCATGCTCCAGGCAAATGTTTTCCCTTATCTCCAGTAAAATAGTGATTATGTGACTTACGTCAGTCTGGCTCTGATTTACAGATTTGTAACATTGAATTGTAAAAATATCAGATTAGCTTGTGAGGGATCATACAACAAGATTAAAAACAGAAAAAGGCTTAGCCAATATAAAGACCACGTAAATATTGTACAAATTTTTATTCCTCATTCAAAGTTTTTCTTCTTATACTAAAGCAACCTAAAAAAAATATTAACATGTAGGAAATCAAATGCATCTACTTGCATCATGTATAATTTATTACCCCTGGTTTAGTCTCATAATTAGTAACTTTCAGGTGCCCCGGTTGAACATTTCAGAAATCTGGCAAGCCTACTCATGAGTCACTTTCCCGAAACTAGTACAAATCACGTCCAGGACTTTAATTTTTTTGATCAAACTTAATAATTACCACGAAGTAATCAGGTTTTCTTCCTTTTTTTTTAAAAAAAAAATTCTCCATTTATTTGAGTAAAATCATATATCAGTATATTCAGTAAATTACCGCCCATTAGCCTGGGCTTAAGCAGAAATACGTGAAATACACCGCCAGCTCAGTCATTTCCAGCCGAGGACTGCAGTTTCGTGCTTTGAGTGCTAATAAGCACGAAACTGCAGTCCTCGGCTGGAAATGACTCAGCTGGCGGTGTATTTCTCATATATCAGTAGTTTGTACATATGTAATTTATGAAGGGTCTAAAAATATTTTGACCACACTGTTACACATGAAGTGTAACACAGTATACTAATAACAAAGTGGACAACTGAGCCTTTAAAAATTTCGTTCTAATCAAAAAGAAAAGTTACAAATTAAAGATGGCCCGATAAGTAAATTGGCCGATTACCGATTAATCGGCTGTTTAACATCAGCCGATTAACGATCATAATGATTATTTTTAATAAACTATCAATTTCTACAGTATTTTTTATCTTTTGTTCTTTCGACTTTAGAAATAGTTCATGTTACTTTCTGAAAGACGGTTTGTTGTCCTTTACTTTCCATAAAATGTCTGCATAAAAGTTTGTAATTTTTATGCAAAAGCTTAAATAATATTGTTTCAATTTGTTTTAATGCTATGTTGTTATTTCTCACTCGTTATGTAGCCGAGGAAGTATTTTTACAATTACTATAAGTAATTTGTAAAGTTTTATGAAAGAATGCGCGTTTTTTTTTTTTTTTTTTTTTTTTTTTGAACTTCATTAATAAAAAATATTAGAATCAGAAAATGTAAAGGGATGAAACAAACAGTCTGTTTCACTCGTCAAAATCAATTAATATTGATTCAAACGAAACATAAAATGTATGACTAAGGTGCACAGCATCAATACAATATTGACGAGACAGAAAACTAAAGACAAACTAAAACTAAAATTTAATTTGGAATTTGTAAAGCCAGACGAAGCTGTTTTCCCAAACACTTTAACCTTTTCTTCTCTTCAGTTTTAATTTTGGTTTTGACTATTATGAGCAAAATTTATTTAATGCCAAAATAAAATAAAAATATTAATAATGAACCTTCAGTGGTAAAAAAAGTTTTGATGACCTTTAACACAAAAACTAAATATCTGCTAAAAATGCACAAAAGTTTAGCGAAATTTCAATTTTTCTATAAAAACGTGCTATATCGCGTCATTCAGTTTCAGTCCTTGCAACGAATTAATAACATTACCTCAAATTATTAGTTGTTGGTTGAGAAATGATTCACGAAGCGTGACGGGCGAAAATGACGTTCATAATGAATTGTAAACAGCTCTTCTAAGCCGGATAAAAGATTAAATACTTTAGTAAAGCTCAGTCGATTCGAAAGTGACGTTGATGTTTGACTTCATGTATAGTGCTTCATGCAGAGTTCATTATCCTTCATCCAAAAAGAGAAAAGGCTTTTCTTTCATACAACAAACACAAAGCATTTTTTTTTTTTTTTTGAAGATGGGTGGTTTGACTATCTAAGTTTGAAAAGTCCTTCTAGGGGGCTTGAGAAGAAAAAAAGTCGCAGAACATTAATATTGACAAGCAAGGGTGCCCATATAGGAGGGCAAGGGGGGCTCAAGGCCCCCTTAGAAATGAGAACTTTCTTGTTTTTAGTACTTTCTTTTTTGCAAAAATGTATAAAAATTTCTTTTTCTGCCATAATTGAATAAGTTAATAAAAATGTCAAATTTTAATATCTCTAATAAGTACTGAAATCGGTTTCCATGGGGAAAATATTCTGCTAAACCACGGGGAAAATTTTTGGGCCCGTCTTAAAATTTTGCATATGGGCGCCCTTGTTGACAAGGGTGAAAAACTTCAGAATTGTTTGGCTGTTACTTTCTCCTATAGCCAAAATATAGATGTTTTGTACTCGTGATAACTTTCAGAGAAATTACACGCTTTAAAGGGAGCCGAATCCATTTAGACCATTTTTGAGAATGTGAGTGAATGATTTTTTACTGCCGCGCTCAAATACATAACGAAATGCAGGCAACCGAGCGAAATTTGATACACATATGTAGCCCTATGTAACGCTGATTCGTTTTTTACGCCAATCGCTTGAAGGAGTGATGATGCAATCGAACGTTTTCATCGTATGCCTAAGCCTAGCTGCTATGTGTGAAGAAGTACAATGCCAATCTTTAAAATAAATAAATAATAAAGATAGACATAGGTAGAAACAGGTGCGGAATCTTTTTTGTCGCAAATCACTCGAAATAATTTGGCGCAATTGAACATTCTGCAAGGCGTTGCTGCAACATCTCTAGAAATAATACAATGAGTCAACCAAAACTTGGTGGACATCAATAAGAACAGATTGTGATTCGTTATTGGCGCGAATAGTTCCAAGGTGGGTGGAGAAATCGAAAGTTTTTCGCCTTAGGCCTGATTGCTATTCTAAAATAAAATTTAAGGAAAGAGAGAGAGAAGAAATGGGGGGGGGGGGGAATAAAGAGCGAAACGATCGTCCGTAAGTGTGGAACATGTTATCATAGAATAGATTTTTTTTTTTTAAATATAGAAAAGTGGAGTTATTGACCAGACAAGTTCGCTGAGTGGTACTCATTTAATAATGGAAAAAAGTGAGCAGGTATTGATCATTGTGACAATTTCTAAAGCTGATTTAACTACCACAAGAAGTTCGATAATTTAGGGTAACGGCACCTGTAACAGACAAGGGTCCAGCAACAGACAGTCGTAAATTTGGATTTAAAGAATAAGAATTTTAGGCGGGTAAAACTGATGTTGATGTGGCCCATGAATACGGTGCAACCAACTAGTGTTCATCAGAGTGAATTTTACGAGCCAGTTGATATTTACAAGGCAGTGGTAAAAGGGTATGAACAGTCACCACGAGGTTTGCTGGTATTTCATGTTCATTTGAATTTAATAAGGTTTTTAATCTAAAAACAAAGAACTTTTAGCACATTTTGAAGAGAGAAGAGGAATTCCATTCATTACTCATCCTATCTGTTACTGGGCGTCATCAGAATTGTCGGTGTCGGACCTGCTTTCGAAATAAAAAAATTTCGAAAAAAAAAAAAAAATAGAACCGACTTCAAAATTGCTCTAAAAAGTGAAAAATAATTTTATTCTTTAAACACCATCGATAATGCTTTAAACATAATTTTTGAAGTTGGCGCAAAAACAAAACGAAAAATCCAGTGTAACCATGCTTCGTTCCTATTTTTTTTCAGAAAAAGCATCCTAAGTTACGAACAAAACATTTATATCGCTATTCAAATATGCTGTCATCAATGCATAATGTATGTGATAGTGAAGAAACTGGTCCTGATTAAATTTATAGTTGTATTTGAGTTATGACTGTGAATGATTTTATCTATCGTTTTTGCGCCAACTTCAAAAATTATGTTTAAAAGTATTATCGATGGTGTTTAAAGAATAAAATTATTTTTCACTTTTTAGAGCAATTTTGAAGTCGGTTCTATTTTTTTTTTTCAATATTTTTTTATTTCATTCTTTTTAGTGTAAATGTACGTATTTCAGAAATAATAAGAAGTTACCATCACGAAACTTCACATTTTTTTTTAAAAATGCTCCATACTAAAAAAAAAACTATTGACACGCGTTAAACTTTAAGCGATTGGCACTAAAAACTTATCTTTGCTCCTCTCTGGAAATCATGTGTAGTTAATTTAATTATAAACATTTAAGTATTGCGTTTTTCCTAACTAATTTACATTCCACAGCATCTAAGTTGCTCATGATGCAATCCTGTATTTTCTTACTTAGCCCCGATCATCTGTTATCGGCATAGATGATAACGATAAAAATACTACAGAGTAGTTGAGTAAAACCTAATGGTAGCATTGTGAAGGCTAAGCAGATCCTAATCACTGCATCACCTCGCTTCCAGGTTAGGTTTACCCCTACTATGGAGCAACAGCACCGAAGAAAGGAAGATTTTGATAATTCACATAGGGTTACTATAAATCAGCAGGGTTACTAAAATAAAATTATTTACGCCAAAAATGAGACCACAGCGCCAGATTCCCCATTATTGAAATATCCCTTGAAGAAATTTGATGCTTGCTTCAGAGAAGCCTTCATTCAAAATTATCATTACAATTACTATTAATGTTACTGTTATAGGGCACCAAAGTTTTATAACAATGAGTTTCCTATTGTCGCGTAGATGAAGACAGCGAAGACAATGTGAAAGCCAAATGAAGCGAATACTCGTTAATCTCAACTCGAGATCTTTATTCAGAACCACGAATGAACGTTACATCTCCTATACAACTTGAGAAAGTGCTGGAACTTTCTAGACTTGGAAAGATACAGAAATTAATAGAAGATTCGAGAAAATACGGGAAACAGTAGAAACGAAATTTTAGTAAAATTCACTTTGTCCTAGTCGGGATTTGAACCCGGGTCGCTCGTGTGGGAGGCGAGAATTCTACCACTGAGCCACCGTTATCCACGGATGAAAAGTGCGAACTTCGCTACAAAATCATTTAATAGGGAAATTGCATAAAATTTACTGTTTTTTGCCCATAACTTTTTTTCTAAAGAACAAATATGGTCAAACAAAGTAATGGGACCTAAGTTGAGCCATCCCCTATCCATTAAAGAAAGAATCATCAAAATCGGTTCACTAGGTGAGACGCTATGAGTGGACGGGGGAAAAAAAAAAACATACATACGGTATGAATTGATAACCGCCCGAGACCCACGTGATAACAGGCCAGACAACTTCCTTCCCCCCCCCCCCCGCTTCGGTACGCCACCAGTCGTCGATCTATGAACTTGGCGCGAAATTTTGAAAGCAGTGCAGTTTACCAGTCAACAGTAGTTTTGCTTGCTGTAGCTGAAATAGATGAAATGGGATATATGTTACTTCGGATGCACATTTCTTAACACCATATTATTGGATTTGTCCACATCCAAATACCGGAATGTAGTGGCAATTAAAAAAATATATACAAGTCTTAAGTGTCTGAGTGAAAGTGAGTCAGCGATTTCCGATTCCGAACAACCTTCATGCGAAGAAAATATTGGGTGCCTTATGGAATAAATTTTTAAGTTCGGAAGTAAGTACTTTTCTTAGATAAACTAATTTACTTTTTATGCAGAAACGTTCATGCTGTTAAGGTTCCTTAACTTTTCCTCACTTACACATACAATTGTTCATCCGTTTCTAATATCTTTGTAATTTTTTATTTCAGCATACTGCTTTAATATTTGAAACGGTTAACTTGCAACTTTTTATTTCTTTATTTTTTTTAATTTTCTACAATGCATTTATTCGAAATGTATTTACCAAGCTGACAATATACATTGTGTCAAAATTTTCTGCAAATATACTTTTGCTACCAGAAGTAACGTAACTTAGTGTTGATATTCAGTTGATATCTAAACAAGTTTATTGAAACAGGTTTTTAACTAAACTAATCTTATACTTTCGGTCTCGATTAAATTGTTTCATAAGCTACCATGTGTTATTTGATCAAAAAACGTTCCTTGGTGGGCTTCCGTAATTCTGAGGTAGAAGCTTAGCTTTGAATGCCGGAGGTCGTGGGTTCGATTTCCAGACATTTCCCCCCGACTACGCTACTGCAATGTTATTCAAACAAGCTGGTTCTGAGTGTAAATGAAAATATATATGTATGAATTTGTTTTTTTCACTGTCGTCATTAAGTTTTGTGCTATTATGCATGGAGGGGGAGATGGTTTTTGGGGTATTTTTCTAGGCGTTTTCATAATTGAAAGGGGTAAGGCACCGTTTAATTTTGGGGGATGGCACTCAAGTATTCATATCTTTTTAAAAGCATTAATTTGCTCAGCTAAGTTAACATTAATAATTTGGTATAACTTAATTTGATGTTATGTCTTTGAAACATATTTCAGTCATGTTTCCCGTTTATTTACATAAAATTGTTTATTTATTTTTTAAAATGTCATTTGAAGCTTATTCAAATACAATGTTAAAATTATTTTTTGTTTTGATGTAATTTTAAAATGAAAGCTCATTTATTTATTTGAATACTTTTTAAGACTTAATGTTTCAATACAATATACGAGTAGTTTAGAATGTGATTATTTATAAAAAAAATTTCAAATGAAAAATAGAACTTTGTTCATTTATCACTTCGTTTTAACATAATTGTAAAATAAAAACGTGTTTACTTATTTGAATACTTTTTAAGACCTAAGTATTTTCATGGAAAATACTATGAAAAAAGCTGTTTATTTTTTAAAGTATGTTCATCGGTTCCTTTTTATGTTTTCAAATGATAAAGTAGAACTTTTAATACTAATAAAATAATAGAAGACAAAAATAAATAAGGCAAATTATTCAATTAAACCAAAATACTAATCGAAACGCGCACTTCCCAATATCATCGTGGATCGACGAACGATGATGTCATTTGCTAGTTGGATGGCCTGTATATCTCGAAGGTCTCGAACCGCCTCCTTTTTGAAGTCGGTTAATTAAGCAAATAAAAATAGAATTAACTCATTCAGAGGATCTAGAAGCAGCCAAACGTTAGATGAGATGTAGTTGCATGAGAGAAAAATAGTTTTAAAAGTCTAAATACATGAAAGGGCTCAGAAAATTGAATTAATCTGAGAGCGATGTCTTAAACATGTCTGTTCCTGGTGCCGTTACCCTAAATGTTTGAAGGTTGAAATATATATTTCTCACACACTATGATTGTTTAAACTCGGCAATAAATAACTTCTCCGTCCAATTCAAAACGAACATCAAAATCAGGCACACAATATGCATCTGGGCTACAGAAATGAGTCACGTCTAAATATGAGACAGCAACCAGTAGCTACCAACGAACTGCCATTGCCCTATTTCTCAGCAGAACAAATACTTAATGTCCCATCAACATGCACAGAGCACAGAGAGCGAAAATTATTTTCTATTCCGATGTCTTTTTTTTTTTTTTTTTTCTAATTTTGGTTAGCACGTCTGCTTTCGAAGAGACGAACCAAGCATCCGTGATGTCCGCTTCTCGTCAAGAAACGCAATTTGTCCGTGAAAATGATATCGCACACAACTCCCTCTCATGCTTGGACGAGTGCTGGAACGCCACTTGATGCTGGTGGCGTGTGAACCACATCGTTTATGCTATTAAGATCGCGAAATCAGAAACGGCCATGTCAATCTACGCTCCAGATGGCTATCGTTTCATAAACTGCGGAAGTAGATAAAAAAGGTTCGACGACTGCCAACTTGATCTGGAAATTGATACGGCATTTAAGTTAGGGTGGTAGATGCATAACAATCGTTACGTTTGTGATAATGGGGGTTCTCTTTTTAGTCACAAGAACAACTTTTAGTCACTGAAAATGATAGAATAAGGAAAAAATAATAATATGGAGCCAGAAAATAATTTAAAATTAAATGCTTGGAAAATAAAAGTGACTTTTAAAATGTCAGTTTCTCAAACAAAAAGTTACATCGTGTGACGTCATAAGTGAAGACAGCTATCTTGGATCGGAGAGCGAGATTATCTTTTCTAGCAAGATATCGCTTTAGTGATTTTTCGCTAGGAGCAATTATGTACTAACGGAATGAAATATTCATTTGGTGAAGTTTTTCCTGAAACCTTTTTCTGGTAACCCTAGCGATTTGTTCACTTGTGACGTCAGCAGTGAAAATAAAAACTGACTGAACGTCTTTTAAAATAATTTTTTAAGAGAGAAAATAGGTCAAAATTAAGAAAAAAAAAGTAACTCACTTATGTTTTCGACCATGCTCTTTCAGATTTTTTTTTTTTTTTTTTTTTTGAAAAATGGGAAGCAACTCAATCTGTCAATAGGTTTGTTTATCGGTAGTGTTTATCTTAGCCCTCATCAATAAAAAAATAGAATATCGCACCCCAGCAACAAAAGTAGTACAACTCAAAAATAACAGCATGGGAGAAAATCAAGGTTGAACGAGTTTTCAATGATTTAGTCTCAAACATTACAATACGTTCAAAAAAATTATTACGTAATGTTCACAGGTTAATTTTCGTTGCTTATTAGTATTAATAAAGTACTAGGGTTCTCCCAACGGTCGAAATTCGACTATATTCGTTACTGAATATTTGAGAAAACTTACATGAATTTCCCCGTTCCTAACAGTTTTATTTTTACTTTTATACATTTGTTTAGTGTACATCTGGGAACATATAATTTTTACATGGACTTACAATACCAAACAGTAATAATTCATTCCGATTTTTCTTCCTGTATGTGGGGTAGCATAGCCTATTAATAATGGTTTTACGCCAAAAAAATATACAATCAAATCTTTTTGCATGTTAATCTCAAGAAAAATTAAATAAAGGAGATATTTTGATTACTGGGAAATTGGCGTGGTCGTCAAATTCTTGGAGTGAATAATTTAATTTCGGATATCATGGTCCCTTGTGATAACCCTAAGCAAATATATATTTCTCTAATTTTTGTTTACGTGTGCGAAGAAAAAACATTTCTTGCGCTGGCATTGGTGCCAAAAAATTGACGCCAATGAATAAAGATCGCCAATTTCACAACTATCGAAATATTCTCGAATGAAATGATACCGCAAAACTCAGTTTATACCTATAAAACTTCTTATAAAAAATCGACTATCATTGATTAAGTTACCTTGATCTTTGGCATTAGAGGTATAAATTTTCAAATGGACAAATAAACCAACTCTACTTGCTGCACTAAAAATTGTCCGTTCGAAAACATTGGACGTCGCAATAATAGTACACTTTAAAAAAATTGTCTTCGTGACTTTTTTTTATGGTTAAGGGCTGTGCATAGTTGTCACTTTTTTTTTTTTTTTTTTTTGACATATTTGATCCCCCTTCCTAATAAGTTAAAAGTCTAGATGAGACTACTCGCCAAAGTAAACACGTTACATGTTCGGTGTCAGCTGTACAAGATTTGCACACAAGAAAAAGGTAGGAATAAAATTAATAAAAGTTCCGAGTAATCAGTGGCTAGTTTTCATCAAGTTATGATTGTTGGTTAAATTGGTGATTTTGCAAAGCTGGCACACATATTAAGCTTTGAATAAAAAGTGGATGGCAAAAAAAGGAACTATACTTCGGTAAACGTTCTAAAGTCATCGTCACATAAAAAGACACAGAACAGATAAAGCCACAAAAGGAACAAAAAACCGCACAAAACAAATGGTATTGCAATATTTGCCATAGAGATGAAGTGCAAAGCATGATTTAGTGTATGAAATGCCATCAGTGGGTTCATCAACACTGCCCCAAGTTAGCCCAAAGCAAAGGAAATACTATTCAAATCCTGTAAAGTGGCTGTACGGTTCAAATGATAGTTATTATATCATTTACTGTTACGGTCCAAATTAGGAAGCGCATGGTTCAATATAGGCGCATATGTTTCTAAATTGGACTTTTGAAACTTTGTCGAAAATATTCTTTAAAAATTTTTTTGTCATATTTACAGAAAATGTAAGTACCTATGGCGGTTCCTAATTAAATTCGGCTTCAGATGCCATATTTTTTATTTTTGTTTTGCTTCACATTTAGCGACATGGGCCTCTTGTTCTTAGGGTGTCCAATATAGGCGATCTTCTCCTATTGCTTTCAGTTCAGTTGACTTTTTATGTTAATCTAATTACTATTGTATATCCATTAGATGTTTATGTAATATAGGGTGACATGTGACAGGAGAGAAGGAGGGTATGATAAAGAGTGACACTTCGTGACAAAGTGAAGAAAAGGGTAAAAGATATTGAAAAAAAAAAAGCAGGGGCGCCCTAATGGGAGTTCACTGCGACCTCCGAAAACATTCCTTACTCGGCTCATTTTGTCTGACGATTCGGCAAATAGGAAGGTACAAATGCAAAATTGAGGGGATTTTTTTTTTTTTTTTCTTTGGCTGCTTATAGTATATCTCTTCGTTAGACGTTAGTATGTGTGAATGATCGCATTTTATCATTCGGTAAAAACTGAAGTTTCATTCGGTAAAATGAGAATTTTCCCCATCCCAAAAATCTAAGTTTAGGAACCTGAAAACAAGTGCTACATTATGTAAACATTAAAATACCCGAGCACAAGAAAATCTCGGGAAAAGTAGTCTAAGGTTAACTTGGTTATATGCAAATTCTGATACACGAAGCATTCGAAATTGGAAGATACACGTTTTTCTGCTTCTTGCAATGCTAATATGAACTTAGAATGTTCCTTTCAAAAAAAAAAAAAAAAGCAGTATTGTCGTTCCAACCTACATTCAAATATTTTAATGCTTATTTACATTCCGTCCGCAGGAAAACAACAAAATATTTTAAGCTAAACGGTCACATCTTCACAACCAGTATCCATTTCCGACCACAAAAGGAGGACATCAAATAAGACAACCGTGTGACCTTGCCGAGACTTCTTTTACTTACTGCCCTAACCTTCTTAATTACAAAAACAGGAAACATTACCACAAATGCAGAACCTGTAACAGCGATTAAGTTCTTCAAGCGTCACACGTGTATTTAAATTTTGATTAAAATACGAACTTTACGTGAGAGATTTCCAGCTTATTAATCTAGGAATCTTTATGCCCTACTTGAAAATGACAAACAGTAGTTCGTTTGCATAGCTTTGATTCAGGGATGAATGTAAATTATACACTTAATAAGAAGCTAAAGGACAAAGAAAAATTAATTAAAATATCAAGTGGTGTTACGAAACTAACATTTTACTTCCTTAGAAACTGCCTTTTCTACACTACATGCAGGGACCCCCCCCCCCCCCCCATGGGAGGACACGGGAGGTCAGTGTGACCACACAAAAATTTCTTTATTCGGTAAATTTGAACACAATTGCAATATTACAATTTTTAAATGCTCGGAAGTCCTTTTTCGTTGGAAGTAGGGGAATGTAGGGCAAAGTAAATAGTGGGGCAACCCTATCTGGTAATAGTTTCACTATGTGGTACCACAAGTAGTTTATTTCTGTCAGGAAAAAGTTCTCTCTGAAGTTCAAGTCATAACACAAGCAATTTTCAAAAATTGATACTCATATCGTAATATTTGGTAAAAAGTCAAAAATTACTTTTGTTTAAATAAAATCATGCAGTTCTTGCTATTAAGATTTAAAATAACAATTGAGATCTTCTAATATTCGATGCAGTATTTATTTATTTGACAGTAAGCTTATGTATATTAAATATTTTGTGCAACTAGTCAAAGTACATGCGGGGCAAAGTGAAATAATTCATTTCATTTACTTCTTACTACTATTATATATGCGAAAGTTTGTCTGTATGGATGTATGGATATTTGTTACTCTTTCACGCAAAAACTACTGAATGGATTTTGATGAAACTTTACAATAATATAGCTTATGCATCAGAATAACACATAGGGTAGTTTTCGTCCCATTATGGGGGGCAAAACCCCCTTTAGGGAGACAATGAAACACAATTTTCGTATAAATTCTCTAATATGGGGATGAAAAAATACTTGCACAGATTAACATTATATGTTCATCGAAAGCTCTGATTTTTCTGCTGAAGATGGCACCTGTTCGAAATTTCTAAGTAGAATAAGAAACAAGTTATGAGCTTTTTAGTTCCATGTTCGAAGGTTTTCCTTAACTCAATACAATATTTAGTGTATCATCTCAACTCCCTGTCGATAATGACTGTTGTTGTATTGTTGACTATCTTTACTTTTCGTGACTGTTCAAGGCTTTTCTCAAGTCAAATCTTGAAGTAAGATTTTTGCACAAGATTGGCAAATAATACATGGATTTGGCTGATTTTTTTTCCATTTTAATGGAACTTTGAGGCAATTAATGGTTTTTTTTATTTATTTGTATTGACTGGGTATTTAATCGATCAGCTGGAATCTAGCCAAACTTTTTTTGTGGAATCATTTCAATAGCTAAGACATTTGGCATTTTTTTCAACTGTCGCTGTTTTTGAAGCTAAAGACTACGCAATACTGTTTTTCGGTTTTCACCATGTAACCAAATATCGCCATTTCTTTAAATTTGTTAACATGTAAAATAATTCGCCAACTAATTCGCAAATTCATAAACAGCGCAAAAACTTCCATTACTTTCTCTTTGCACACAATTTCAAACAATTTCGATAAGGTACCGCATGTTGCTCTACTTAGCAAATTAGCTGATATAGGAATAGGAGGGAAAACTTTCATTTGGGTAAAAAACTGGCTGACTGGAAGGAAACAAAGAGTAGTTGTAAGGGGAAATTATTCTAATTGGAGTGAGGTCTTAAGCGGGGTTCCTCAAGGATCAGTGTTAGGGCCTGTTTTGTTCATTGTCTTTATGAACGATATTCACAAAAATATTTCTGGGAACATGAATTGTTTTGCTGATGATGTCAAAGTTATGGGGACTGTAGAAAATGAAGAACAAGCAAATCAGCTGCAAGAGGATCTAGATCATATTACGGAGTGGGCTGATAAATGGGGTATGACTGTTAATGTTGGGAAATGTCAAGTGCTACATTTAGGGCATGGAAATAAGTGTACAAGTTATTATTTGCAAGGTTCAGTCATTAGTCAGGCAGACAAAGTTACTGATCTGGGGGTCTTAATAAGTCAGGATTTAAAGTTTAGCCAACAGTGCAGCATTGCTAGCAACAAAGCCAATAAGATGCTTGGGTTTATCAATAGATCTATTTCAAATAAATCTGAAGAAGTTCTTCTGCCCTTATATAGAAGTTTGGTAAGATCCCATTTGGAGTATGCTGTTCAGTTTTGGTCTCCTTATCTTAAGAAAGACATTAATGTATTGGAAAGGGTTCAAAGGCGGGCTACAAGGCTAATAAGTGGACTTTCCCACTTAGATTATGATTCTAGGCTTAGAAGGCTAAAAATGTACAGTCTTGAGCAAAGAAGAGACCGAGGGGACATGATTCAGCTGTTTAAATTTATTAAAACGAAAGATGTTACGGGGCTAAAGTTTAGCACTGAAAACAGAACAAGGGGTCATTGTTTTAAGCTATTTAAATCTCAGGCTAACATGGATATTAGGAAAAATTATTATTTTAGCAGGGTAGTGGAACCTTGGAACAGCTTACCGGAAGAGGTGGTAATGAGCAAAAGAGTAGACAGTTTTAAGAGGGCCACTGATCTTCACTGGGGATTGTAAATTGACTAGGACCAGTCTAGCTGGGCCCATAGTCTGTTACTGGTCGTCACTTTTGTATTTGTATTAATTGCCAAATTTTTACTGTTTATTGGAAACATTTCGGGTAGCATCATTGTTGACCCTATTTTGGGACGATTTCTACGGTAAGTTACACATTATACAATAATTTAGATTGCCGGTGTAGCGCTGGATATTATGTATTTAATGGAGATCGGGATTATAAGGGAACTGTTTCACTTTGTTTAAGAATAGTTGACCTCACTCGAATTGGATTTTTTGGGAATTACCCAAACTGACTTCTTTACAACTCCTGAACGTTTTCGTGATTTATTTTTTGTGATTTTTGGGTTTCTTCTCACTTTCTAATAAAATTGTTTCTATTGTGTATTTTGAATCAAATGAATGAGGATGATAAATAAAAGAGTGAATGAAGAAACTAATCGAAATGAAGTAATAATTAATCAACGTATAAGAAAATAAATGAGTGAATGAACGAACAAATACGTGAATTATTAAGTGAATGAATGTAAATTAATTAATACGTAATTGATTTAATAAATTATTGAATACTAGCTTTTGCCCGCGGCTTCGCTCACGTTGATGTAGTTTTTTTTTCAATTGATTCAAGTTAATGGTCATTACAGGCAAAGGTCAAATAGTTACCAAAACATTGTTTGTCTCTAGTTTCGCCGAAATTTCAAATTGCCTGCCCCCTTAAATGTATCAAAAGGTATGACGTGTCTGCGTATCTGTCTGTCGCACTCTAGCGCCTAAACGGATTGACCGATTTTGAAAAAAAAAAAAAAATGTTCGAAAGGAGAGTTGATCGAGAGTGTTCTTAGTCAGGTTGCATCTTTGGATGACATTAATTAACGAAGATATTAATTAAAAACCTCTAAAAGGTTTTTCGCGATTTTTGCAGTGAAAACAGTTAAAAAAAATTTTAATTTAATGCCAAAATAAAGAGATTTTTTTTCGCGTCTGATAGAATGTGTTTGGAACTTCCATGTTTTATGGAATTCGAATTATAACGTTTAGAAGCAGATTTTAAAACGGTTAAGCCTTTATTCACGCGATTAACCACCGAATTTATTGTTGGCCGACAAGGAAATAAAACGCAATGATTTAAAATTTTTATCTGTTGCCAGTTTGTATTTAACAGCAAATAAAATACTTGACATTGATTTTTAATAACATAAGGCTTTTAAAAGTATTTTCAATTTTGCCTCTTGATTCTACAGTTGCGACTCAGTCGGGGGTTATTTAAATTTTTAATTTTATCGTTGCTTGTATCCCTAGGCAAAGATTGGAGTTCCATTTGAAATTGAGAAACTTTAAGTTAGGAGCGCCCCCTGACAACATGATCATATTAAACTTAACAGGATGTTGCAATTTATGAATTCTATTAAGAAAATAATTTTCCAGTCCAAACTTAAAGTACGGCAAAGTACTTCTTTAGATCCTCACATTAGAAGTGCATACAAATTTCACCTTTACGAGCAAGTGTAAATTATCCAGAATTTTTGTATTATATTACTTGGCACTCGTATTATTTATTTTATATTTAAAAATACATCTGCAAGAGGGGATATACCAAGGGGTTTCTTCCCTTCCAAGGCGTGAAAACATAAAACATTTTTTACTGGTGTGAAATTCTGTTTGAAGGAGTGAAATACATGAAACCAAAATAGAGATATAATGGTAACGAATTCCACAAAAACTAATATTTTAAAAGGATGAAGTGGAAGATAAGGGAAATAGAAGTGTATTGTTTTGATTTTAAAATCATCCAGAATGTCCGACATTTTCCATTTAAAAAATAAGCGAAAACATTCGAATGTAACATTTAAAACACTTCAATTGCTTTTCTTTTTCCATTCTCGGCAATGCTAAACTTTTAATTTAAAATACAACGCATGAAAACTCATCGTAACACAGGCACGACCAATCCATTTTTAAAGAAAGGAAATTCTCCATTTTAGTTTTGATGCTATCAGCAGGGTCTTATTACCGACCAGTTTCGGGTGATAGACTCAAATAAAATTTTCAGAAAACTGCGAAATTTTCGGAAACTAAGAAGAAGCTGTTTTTTCCAACACTTATATCATACATACTTAAATTTTTTTTCTTTAAATATAAGATCATTTAAATACCATTAATACCATTTATATCATTTAAAAGCGGTAAATAGTAGCATTTCCAATTTTCTGTCTCTGGACTGTTGCTAAGAAAAAAATTGCTCTTTTATAGCTCGGTTCAAATTCGGTTTTTCAGAATGCACTGGCGAAAAATTTCCAAGCAGCTGAACATTCACAATTTCCTCAACATCTTCAAACAAAGGCTTAAATGGCATGTTTTAGACTTCAATGTCAGAAACGTTCCTCAGAAAACTCCCAAATCTTACCGATTTCCTTAAAGTCACCAAAAATTGCATTTTTAAAAGTTAAATTCTGGAAAATTTCCGAGAGGAGCCCAGGTCTACAATGTTTCTAGAGATTGCTTAAATGTGACTTCAGTCTTGGAAATTATTCGGGAGGGAACACCAACTAACCCCAACGTTACTAAACGTTGACACCCAACGTCACTGCCCAAAATTGCAATTTTTGCGTCAATTTTGCAATTTCTTCTCCCCTGTACGACATAATTTTTAGTTACATGGAACGACTACGTCATTGCAAATGGATAAATTTAAAAAAGCAGCTTTCAAGGAACTTTCTTTGACAAGTAAAACGCATGGCATGATGGCCAGAAAGAATGTCTCTCTCTTAATGCATGATTTTTTTGTCCGCTTTCAAGTCGGTGGAAAACAATTTGAAGCTATTAAAGGTGTCGAGTAAAATCTAGTGGATAATGAGCGCAGTGGCGAGAGAACAGACGGATTTTAATGTTTTCGTTTTGCCATAAACTACCGGAAACTATCGTCTAAAAATAAGAAGCAAAAGGTAAATGAAACTGCTGAAGCGTTCGTTCTCAGTTCCACGATATTCGTAGAATAGATAAAGGTCTCAAAGCGAAAATGGCTAGCTTGAAGAAAGAGATACAATAAGGAAGTGGAACACAAGTTTTACTATTGTTAGACAACACTAAATGTATAAAATGGCTGCAGAATTATTGTCTGGACTTTATTGATCATTGGTGTCAAGGGCAGTAGGGTATCGAAGAATCTAGAATTTCGAGGTTTAGGGGGGCGTTTGGTTTCAAAGGCTCGCACGATATTGTGAATAAATTATATTATACATTTGAATCCTTTAAAGACCACGAGACATATATGTCACTTAAATTCAAAATTTATTTTATCAATTATCAAATGCAAATATTGTATAAATCAGGGGTTCCTAAAATTTTCCAAGTCGCGGCTTTCTTTGAAAAATACACATTTTCTCGAGGGGTACCCTGATTATTTATTTCTTTGAAAAATCTAAATTTATTAATCCATATAACGTATCATATTTATTTATTTGTATATAAATAAAACTGTATATACGTATGTAGAGGTAGAAAGCTAATAATCATGTTGATATATTTTACAGAAAAGACCAGAAATTTTTACAGTTTGATGAGTAACCACTACACTTTATGTTTAATTCATAAAAAAGATTTCATATTGTGGGCACTTCGCGGCACCCCTCCTTTTTCCTTACGGCACTCACTTGGGAACATTCGGTATAAATTATGTTTTTTCCATGTTATTGAGGCATCGGAACCTTGATATAGGAGTAAAAAGTTACTGTTTAAAAAACAGAGTTTTTTTTTTTTTTTTTTTTTTTTTTTTTTTTTTTGTTGTTGAAAACATTGCAAATTTGCCTACCCACCGCAAAGTTTACGGTCTTCAAAAGATGTACGTAAAACTGAAAAGTGCTGGAGCTCAGTTTCTGTGAGTTCCCATGCAAATTAAACCCTGTTAAAGAGAGAGGGGTAATAGAATCCATCTTATTTTTTTAAACTAATGACGACCTCTGCAAGGGAAGAGGGGGAAGTTCGATAAAACTATAATTTGAAATATTCGATTTTAAAAACTTCATAGTTATAAAATTGGTACTGCATAATGGTTAAAGTATCGTTTTTTAAATTATAATTATTAATTGGTATCACTTTAATGAGCACTTTTTAATTATTTAACGTACATTTAGCAATAAAATGCACATGTATGAACGAATTTTTCAAGAAATTTTAAAGAATTTAAGTAAGTTCGAATTCTATAAGCTCTTACCACCAAACAGACTTTGTATATTTTGATTATTTTTGGCAAGAGCTTCCCAAAGTGTTTTTCTTAATACACAAATTCCAATGAATAAAAATTACTCACCACATAAATCACTCAGAAAATAATGCGTTGAAAAAATAAGTACTTACCTAGAAAAGAAAAAAAACAAATTAGATTTTGAAGAAAATTACACCGAAATAAATCAAAAAGTAAAAATATTATCATGTTTTTACATGAATGACAAAGTACATAAATTTCATAGCACAATTGCAACTAACACACCCCCACAATTGAGGTCTGGATCTGCTAACTAGATACTTGAAGTTGAACGAGATCATTTATGTTTGTGTTATTATACTTTTTTGGAAAGTTTCTTGGCAATGACGACACGAAAACCGAATTAACAGATAAAACGTTACACTTTCTAGCTACCTACTGGCGAATTAGAGGAAATTGTCAACTGTCCGTGAGCTGTTATTGTTTGGCGAGTTCAATTCTAAAAGATGTGATACTCCGCGCTGCAACCACACGTAAAAATGAAAATATTCCATTTACAGAAATGACGACAAAAAAGGTTACATATGCTTGAGTTGAACAAACTAATCAGATTTCTTAAGCAAACTGCCGAATTTCACCCAAAAGTCAGACACTGCACTGGGGACTGCTTCTTTCGCTTGGTTTCGCTTATTTCTCCATTGACAAGAACCCTCTATAGCCGAGTTTAGAGAAATTTTAGAATGGCACGGGGACGCCAATATTCATTACGTGCACCGGCAAACCGGATCCCCACTCCTATTTTAACAAATGAAATCGTTTGAGCTTCAGTCCATCGAAAGTCAACTTATCAGAGCCAGACTATAATCAGCATCCACAACTCAACAATTTCCCACCAAGGCAAGATGATGATGAAAAACATTTAAAAATACAGTACAACCTACAACCTCGCATATCCGGACTAACTCGGACCAAAGGCAATCCGGATAAACGATAATCCGGGTAATAAGCAAAAAATAAATAAGCAGACTGACATTTTATTACAGCAAAAACAATGCTTTGTAACAAAACTACATTGTGCCGTTTCTAGCAAATACTTAATCATTTATATTTCAGCTGCAGTGATGTCAGACTGATGCTACTACTTTTTGTTAAATTAGTACTATGTTTTCTTTATTGTACGTTCTATGCCGTAGTTTTATGTTTAGTCAAAACAAAAACCCAATATTTGACGTATTTATAGTTTCGCTCATGGTACCAATATTTAAAATTACTAGCTGTGTCTCCCGGTTTTGCACGGTCTTCGGTTGATTTCGTGCTTTTTCTGTTCCAATTTTAAGCTCATTTTCTTTTTTAGTTGGTACTCTGGAAAATAAATACTTCCTGCAGATTTTTAAATTTTAGAGCATTCGAAAGCGTGTAATTTTCTGTTAAAGATGAAGTTTGTTCAAAGTTTCTACGAGCATTAGGAAAGCAGTAAGAATTGCCAAAAAACCGGAATCCGAGGCTTACTTAAAGCAAGACAAACGATTCTAAATGATTAAACTCGAGAATAGAATCAACAATGAAAGGTGAGAGGAATTCATTTTCGCAAAAAAAAAAAAAAAAAAAAAAAAAATCGTTTTGTTTTGTTGACATGGTAAAATTTTTTAGTCTTTTTATGTGTTTAATAACTTTTTTTTTAAATTTATTCTTACCATTCTTAAAAACTTTATTTTGTGCGACCAGCCCTTTTGTTTTGTTGAAAATGAATTAAATTGAAACATTTTATCTGTTAAATAAAAGTTACTTGTCAGCTTTTATTTTCTCGGGTTTCATGGAGATACTGTTCAGTAAATTATTAAAATACCGTATAATAAGCGCTTCTTTTTAATAAGTTAAATTTTGCAAAAATGTGTAATTTTAAGCCTTTAGCTAAGTAGGAAAACTTCCTTGCTTTTTTTACAGTGGGGGTGACTGGGGATACTTGATTCGCACTTTAGTTTTCAATTTTTTTTTCTCGGCTACAAATTCAGTTTTTATCACAAAAAAAAAGTATGCAAAGATAATTTTTTCCTCTCTCTGACAGTATTTTTTTTAGTTCAAATTAAACAGATAGTTTCGGTAAAATAAATTTTTTCAAGAAGGGATCATGTATCCCCCAGGGTTGGCAAAAACCCGGGTTTTTTTTAAAAAAGCCCATGGACCCAGGGTTTTTTGGGTTTTTTTAAATAAAACCCCAAAAAAAAACCAACTAAAGTTGGGTTTTTTAAAAGAAATGTGGTTTTTTTTGTCTTTTTTTAGGGAAAATGTGGGGTACTTGTAGCATATTGTAGCATAAGTATATGGACAAAGTGTAAAAATTATCTTCGGGTAAAAAGCTGGAAAACTAGTTAAAATTCAGAGTTTTCTGAAGAAAAGTATAAAAGACGAAAAAACCCAAGAATGTTAAAGTTTCAGATTTTTTTAATTTTTATTATTACCAACAGTTAAGGCAAAGTTACTTCTCGAGTGATAAAATCTATTGTTCGATTTTAATTACTACATTTTTTTTTTTTTTTTTTTTTTTGGCATTTTACTTTATAGTATTTCATTTTGTTATGCAAAACTACTGTAGAACCTCAAGTAGTTTCAATCCTTTTTTACTGAATTCCAGCTTAATCAAGACATTTCTTTGAATTTTATGTTGCCTATTTTTCTATTTCTGTGTACAGGGTAAGAAATATTAAACTTTTTTTGTAAAATGATGAAAATACTGTACCTGTTCTGTTTTCTGTAGACCGTTTGAAAAATCTGTTTATTTCTAAAAAAATTACCTTGTGTTTATTCGAGATTTGTGACGTGTTGGTTAGCAGAAAATAATTCACATGAAAGCCTTTTAACTAGATTAGTTTCCTCTATACAATCTACAAATATTGAGAAAATCAGACGTGACAGGACTTGATCAAGATAATTTGAGTTATTTATTGACCAGTTAAAGAAAAAAGTTAAATACATTTATTTAAAATCTTTGAAGTATATTTTTAATGCCGTTCAGAGTTAAGAAATACTATTAAAGCTCAAAATTCATTTTTTGTGTTCATTGTCTGTGGTGAAGAACAAATAAAAAAGAAGTTTAAATTGTAAAAGTATTTAAATTAATTAATTTTTTTACAAACTTCTCACAAAATTTTAACAAACCCAAAAGTGGGCTAAGTAATGGGTTTTTTTAAATGGGTTTTTCAAAAAAACCCATTGGGTCTAACCCAATTGGGTCCGATTAGGCCGACCCTGGTATCCCCACATCAAGAGATACATGATCCCTTCATGGGGGATACTTTATCTCACTGAGAAAATACATAAACTTTTCGTTAGATCAGCTTTATTTATGAATTTTAGTTTTCTAGATAATGTTTCTAAAAATAACACTAGTTCTAATTTTTTTTTTTATTAGATTATATAAAGTGAACACAAAATAACATTGTTTTAAATTCAACTAGGACATTTAGAAAAAAAATGTACACAACTTAAATGAATTTATGATGCTTTTGATCAGTAACTTATTCTCTAATACAGATGTGAACAATATATTTCATAAATAAAACTAACTATCTTTTTAAAGTAGCGTAATAAAACTCAAATTACAACAAATAAAGAAAGAAAAAGGACGACAAGCACAAAAATCAACTTATTTGCTTCTTGTCTTGCAATAGTAAAATTAAAAGTTTTATCAATTGAATTAAGTTTAAGAAAGATGGATAAAAAATGTAAGTATCAGCATATTTACAGAAAAGAATAGAAAGCCTATCATCTATTTTCAAAATCTAAAAAGACAAATGCGAACAATTCGTTTGTTGTAGTTCTTAAAGTTCAGTTCAACCATCTAGATGTGTGCAACTTAACACAGTCATTCTCATTTACTACACTTTTGTCAATTTTTCAGGAAAAATAGATCGATTAAGTATGTTATCTTTTCGCTTTAGAAAACTTGTTTCAAACTCTAGAAATCCAACTTAGCATTCTATCCGCTAATGGGTCTACATAATGGGCAACTAATTTTTAATTTTATTTTTTTCCCCATTCAAACAAGGATTTGACATCTTTTTCGGTTTGTTCAAGCTCATTCGGCTGATCAAAACATATCTCATCAGTAGAGTTAGTTTATATTTAGATGTTTGAGGTGTTATGTGGGTGGGTTACAAGTGCGAACTGATATTTTTATTGTTTAGCATATTTACTGTAGCGATTATATAAATCTATCACTCAATACCATGATAAATTTTATTATGTTAATATGGTTTGGAATGTTCAAAGTTAATGTCAACTAAGTAAACAACAGTTTATATTTTCATTGTGTTTATATTGTCATATGGATACTTGATCCCTGGAAACATGTATCCCTCTAAACGAAGGGATCAAGTATCCCTAATATGCGATTTTTAAACAGACTTGTTATATTATTAACAATCAGTGGCAATTTACTAAAAATATGTCTCAATTATAAAAGACTGTCTATACTTTAACATTACACTTCAGTATTTTTTTTAAGTTGTATATATTGGATAATGTAAACTTCAGAATGCTTTCCTAAAAAAAAGTTTTTCTTGACACATTCAGACAATCATTTCTTGAGCTAAAACAAAATGGCCGAAAAAAACAAAGTGTTTCCAGATTTTATGTACAAGTATAACTTTAACATAATTCTCAGGTTCAAATCTCTATTTAATGATTTTGGTACATTTTTGGCTATAGGATCATGTATCCCCAGTCTCCCCTACTTCTAAGGCTTCCGTTAGTTTCTGCAAGCAACAAAAACATTTTTTTTCCTTTTGTCTTACTTTTATACTTTTAATGAACAATAATTAAATCATGATTAAATTTGAAAATTCTTTTTTGGGGCGATATCGGTTTATTACTGCTCATTCTGATTTAAAATGTTAACATTTCTTTTCAAAAAAAAAAAAAACTTTTCAATTTAAGCTTCTTCTTGAGACTTAGACAATATGTTTACTTTTTCTTTAGTTTAGTGCTTATACAGTTTACGGTTTGGTATTTGATTTATTATTAGTTGGATGTAATTTCATGAATGCACAAACATTTATAAACACACCTTACCACTCTTAAATGTTTCAAAAGACTATAAAAATAACAAAAAACCAACTGAAGTAGTCATGAAAGCCTGCCCCCTTCCCCTGATGTCAACCTTGCTGTTTCCATTTGAAGTTCACACGTATTTTGTCTGAACAGATAAGAAATTCAGCAAAAGCCCCCCCCCCCTCCCCCCCTCCCCCAAAAGTGACGCTACTGCACTCAGTGATCATATTAATACGTTATTCGAAAATTCATTAGAACTTGGCGTCCACGTCAACTTTTATAAGGAGAAATAAAAGTCTCTAGCAAAAATAATAATAACTCTTTAATCTGGTTTATGAAAACAACTTTCAGTTATTCAATTTGAGACAAAAATCACCTTCCAAATCCTATGAGGAAGCTAAATAGCTCCAAACATGAAAAGAATGCGGTATTCTTGAAGACGATTTGCCTTGGGAAACACACACATATCCCGTTAAGAAAAGACTGTATCCCAAAAGGAACAGAAAAGAGGATTACCCGCCAACATCCCGAATTTATTCGTTCTTCACAAAAGAAAATAAAAATTCTCCAAAGAACAATGGAACTTGCAACATTCATAATTCGTCAAACGGCACAAAAGGATTTAATCCCTCCTTAGATCGCAAACGTCAATGCCTAGAGGACCTGACGTCACCCACATAAAGGTAAAATACTTGTTTAGCGTTTACCGGACGCCAAGACCGTAAAAAACACTTTCGCGTCTTAAAAATAAATAACAATAAAAAGCAGTCGGCGTATCGTAGCTGAAGTGACTGCTCTATTGGATAGCGCTTAGTCACTGGCTGTTACGGGAGCAGTCATTCACTATAGCGCGAGCAGCTGAACCGAAACAAAACGATCAACGAAGAATGCATCACCTTCGGGACGCAGGAAGATTCACTAATTAAAAATGGAAATAAAAACACTCTGGTTTTCCAAAATTGAAGGAAACTCACAAAAATAGAGGTCACATGTTCAAAAACAAATCAGTCCTTATTACATTTGAGTATGCTGTCAGGGGTAAAATAAAAATGAAAGGGTCGCGCTTAGGGGGTCAACCCCCTGAAAACCAATGTCCTCGAGTGAGTTTGTCATTTGTACTATATTATTTGTATATATATAAGTATATATATATATATATATATATATATATATATATATATATATATATATATATATATATATATATATATATATATATATATATATTATTACAATCCTCTCTCCGAAGGAAAAAATTTTTTCGTAGCGGCACTGTATACTGTATGTTGTTACTTATATGAAAAGTGCTAAATGAAGTCACAAAATGAAAGGTGAAGAAGTGGGGCTACCATCGGAATGCGCAATCTTTGACGAGTGTAAAAAATATATGGTACAACGAAAGGCTGTATACTTATTATAGCGATAGTCAAACAAAACAACCTTCTGAAAACCGTTAATGATGTTTTTCACTCTCCGAGGCATCACGCCCCCGAAGAACTGCGTCGGACAGTCATGGGGGTACTAGTGGCGGGTCAAAGACAGAGTTGGCCAGATAGCAAAATCTGCGTCCTTCTGTGGTTCATAAAATTTGCCAAACAGATGTAGATTCAAGGACGGCAGAGCTCAATGATGAGCTTTATTTGTACAAATGTGAGAAGAAGAAAAAAAAGCATCACCCTAACTCAGCTTGAAATCTCCCTTGATGGGAAAAGTTGAACGATGAGTCAAAGACTACCGAAAATAAAAGGCTTCACGAAGTTGATCTTGAAGCGAACCGACCAACAATTTGTATACAGTTCGCATCACATCATAGGAGAGCGTCTGAGGTCTGCAGGCGTAAATCGTAGCCTTGACTGTCGACTGGACCGTTAATCAATGGAGACCTTTTCGCTTCACGGATGAATCTTCATGAGAGTCCAAAGCGAAAGTAAGCGTTATTTGATTTGGAGAGAAAAGGGAAAACTTTAACATCTATCAAAAAGAAGAGACAATGCCGGTGTTTTGGGCGATATTTCTTTAATACTCTGTTGAGACTGGCACCGATCAAAAGAGATTTGACTTAATGAAAGATTTTTGCTCCCGAATAAAAACACAGCTTGTTTCAAACCCAATGAAAAAAAACGTTACTCAACAGAAAGGTGCATAACCTAAACATTTTTAACGATCGAAAAAAATGCAGAGAAAAAAACAAGCAGTTTAAAAGATTTCAAATCCTACTCAAATCCCGCAGCGTCCGAGTTTATAGTAGAAAAAGATATAACAATGAATGTCAACTCCAAACACACAGCCTAATGAGAGTCACCTCCGATTCGATAACTAAAGCAAGAACTAAATATATCTTTACTTAGAAGGCGCATTGTTTGTAAATTCGTGCAGAAGCATCCAATTTCATTAAAGAAACGACTGCCATAAATGTCACTTTAATGATGCGGTTAATGCAATATTTCATTGCTTCGACACCATACCGGAAATTAATACGTAACCATCAGACGTAAACGCGTACATCTTGTCTGTTCCGGATGGTTGGTTAAGAATTAGATTTTTCTTCTCAATCAGCAAAGACGTTATCCTGAGCCTTGAGGAATTCGTGCGATGTGTTTCGGTGCTCCTGAAGTCGAAATGATTTTCTCTTGAACTGCAGCATCGCCGTTAGATTTTGAGCACGGCTGCTCATGGGAATTTTTCACAAAACCTAAGATTGGGCTCACAAATCATGTAACTAAGAGTTCTAATTCGTTTTTAAGAAATTGATTATATTTTAGTTGATCGATTTAATAATGCGAAAAGAGTGCAAAACCCCTTGCTCACTTTTCAACCGCCAGAACCACGTCGGAGGATCGTTTCACTACCGGAGCTAGTTTTATGTACAAATTGGCTGGGCTGCGGTAACGTGGTCGTTTGGAAAGATAAACATTAAAATAAGTAAGTTTTGAGGATCGGTTTATATTTTTAGGTATCTGTTAGTGTTATTTAATGGCTTTTTTTAAATTAGGGTATCATTTTAAATTTTAATGGATATTTTCAGTTTTTAGAGGTTTAACTTTTTTTTTTTGAAATTTTCATTCCACTAAAATTTGCAGCGGCACAACGTTTTGTTCGAAATTTTTAGAACCCATTGTTTATTGACTGAGCAACAGAATAAGGTTGTTCAAGACCTCGACTGAAGTTTAAATTTCTTAGCTTAGGTTTTCCCTAATATCTTAGGTTTTTTTAATAGAATTTGTGGGTTCTTGGGGTTTTGTTTAAAATCCCTGGGATTTGGATTTTGTTGATGAAAATGATACATTTTTTTAAATATTCTGAGAGCAAAACATAATATCTTCACCAATACATAATATTATGTGGCTACGAAATCTAGAATAGATGTTTCTTTCATTCACAATCTCTGACTAAATACAATGATTGCAAAAGCGAATAATCGAAAGGAAAACTATCATTCTCTAGTCCTGGATGTCATTTTTTTAATACTATTTGTATGTCAAAACATTAACCCCAGAATCTTGTACCCCCCCCCCCCCCACACACACCTCCACCAGCAAAGAGTTTTTACACCATTTGTTTTAAAGAAATTGTTTCAAAGAAATAAATAATGTAAAATATGATAATAAATTTAAATAAAATTTATTATTATATTTTCCTATTTTGTCTCTTTTAAGGTTAATAATAGACCAGCTACAAGAGTAGCAATTACCAAAAAAAAAAAAAAAGAATGAATACATTTTAAGAATCATTAGTAACACCATCTCGGAATTTCTTGCCCAGATTTTGGGGAATTTTATGAGCCAATCTTAGTTTTTGCGAAAAGTCCCAATTGCAGTCCTGTACGTTACATATAATAAATAACCATCTCATCTCCCTCTCGTTTCTTTAAGCTTTAGAAACAGGGTTTTTTGGTTTAAACCGCGTTGGTTTTTTTTTTAAACCATGTGATTTTTTCCCCCCCAAAATGTTTCTTTTTTTTTTTTTTGAAATTCTTATTATTCTCCCAAAAATGTTTTCATAAATTGTACATTTTATTGCAAAGAGTAAAATCTAATTTATGCAAAGTAAGTAACAAAGCTATATAGATTAATTACAGATTTAATAAATTTAAAAACATATTTTTTAAGGTAATGCAAGTTTGCTAAATAGGTTTTATTTTTTTATTTTATTTTTTTTAATCTATGCAGCTTTTCTATTAAGTACATAAATATACAAGGCAGACCAACTAAGTTTTTCTTAAATTACATGGAAAAAAAATCCAAGCATCATTTTGTAATTCTTTTGCATTTCAAAGTATAGTCCAAAAAGCATTTTTCAACCAAAACTTCATTTACTACCTAATTTGCTTGATTACTTAAGATTTATTGAGATAGATTATGTACCATTGACGCGATGCATAGTATAAAAGTATCTTAACACTAGAATATTTAAATGACAAAAGAAAAAAAATAACTAAAGAAGTCTAAGAACATTTAGAGTAGGCATAAAATTGCGCTTATACCTGCACACTTTGTACATCCCCGATAGACGATGCAGTCAAGCAAGAAAAGAAAATATGTAAAATTATGAAAACAGAAAATATTCATGTAACTCTGTGCTCTTATAAATATATATACAGTAAAACCTGTTAAGTTGAACACCCTTGTAAGTTGACCACCTGTCTATATTGACCGCTTTTGTCAGGAACGGAATTAGTCCTATTTCATATAATGAAGGAAAACCTCTATAACTTGACCACCTCTCTATCTTGACCACCTGCCTATCTTGACCACTAATATAAGCCAAATTTGGTCTGGAGTATTCTAAAAAACCCTTTGTAAGTTGACCACTTGGTTTATTTTTTAAAAATTTCTTCAGCATATTATTTTATTTTATTATTTATTTATTTATTTACTTTATTGATAATAATAATTATTATTATTATTTTAATTTTTGATAGCTTTAAAAGAATGTTTTTAATTCTTTGATGACATACTAGCAGTTTACTAACTAAACAGCAGCATAAAGCTTATGCTGCTCTTTATTCTCCAAACTTGTTTTTCATTTGTTGTTCTATTTGAGATAGCTTTTTGTGCTCTGTTCAATGAAAATAGGTGTCAGTAGAAAGGTTGAAGTCTTTTCTTTCAGTTGCAATATGTTGTAGCAACACAGGAATTCTGCTAAAAAGAGCAGGCCCGGATCTATACATTTTTGCCCCCCTGCAACAAAATATGTAGGGCACCTTCCTAGTGGCCAGCAGTGTCTATTTGTAAAGCAAATGAGCCTTAATGCTAGGTTTTTTTTCTCTATTTTTTCTTCAATTTCTAGGACCGTTGGCTCCTTTAAAGGAAGAGGGCCCCTTGCACTGCGGGTACGCAGATCTCTGGGCCTGCTATTCAGTAAAGTTACATGTTTCTGGTGCAAGGGATTAAGAGATAGGACATTTTAATTTTGCCTTTATGAACTGGGAGAGTCGAGCTTGTTGCTTTTTGTGCTATAAGTTTTACATAAAAAGGCTTCAAAATAAAAGTTAGTTGAAGAAATATTAAAGGTAATTGAAAATGGAGAAAGCCAGAGAAAATAAGCTGGCATATATGGAATTTCTAAAACTACAGTATCTAATATAGTTAAAAACAAGGAAAAAATAACAAAATTATATGAATAGTATTTTTAATTATTGTTTCACTTTCAATAATGTTAAACAATGAAAGTGAGTTGAACAGAAAGAGTAAGGCTGAATTCCTCAAAAAATGAATACATGATGCAAGAAATGACAACAAAAAAAAAGAAAGAAAGAAAAACATTACCCCCTTTATAAGTTGACCACCTGTCTAAGTTGAACGCCAAAGTACTGCACCGCGAGTGGTCAACTTACACAGGTTTCACTGTATATACTAGCCGCCTTCGGCGACCAGCTGGTTCGCCTTCTTACGCCATTCGCCTTTCTGTGCAAGCAGCCACCTACGGCGGCTGTTAGGCTAACTTGTCATTTACCTTTTTACTTCACGTTTGCCGCCTTCGGCAGCTGTTTAAATAATTTTGGCAGCAGTATTAATCAATCCATCTCTATCTTTTTTTTGAGCCATTCACATTTTTACGGCGGCTATCTACCTTTACGATCTATCTCTAAATTTTCTTATGCATCTCTATTTATTTTAACCTTCCCGTCCATTTCCTAATAAAAACAAAGGTCACTCAAAAAACCACTTTTTTTAAGTAGATCAAAAAAAAAAAAAAGCTCAAATTCCCGTTAGTGTGCAAAAAGTAGCGTTTGACAAAGATAAAAAAAAATCTCGCTGTTTTTATTGAATTAAATGCGCACAACTATGAAATGTAACGTAATATAGATACAGCAAAAGGTCCAGTTTGGGGGGAGGGGGGAGAAATAAATGCAATCCCTAAATAAAACAAAAAAAGGAAAGAAAAAAAGCAAACGCTGCCGGAAAAACACGTGGTCATCACGTCATAAAATGTAGAAGTAAGCTATATAGTAAAAAAAAAAAGATTAACATTGCTTGCGATTAAGATTCAAGTAGTGACGTCACAGGCATAAAAGATTGAAGAACGCTTTTTTCGACCGATGCGTGAAAAGACATAATGTGTTCACAGCATTAAAAAAATTTGTAAAAAAAAAAAACTATTGCGTATTTTTAAGAACTTTTTTCTTCTGAAGAGGGCGAAATGTTTTTACTATTACCAACTTAAATTTTAGAAATGAGGCTTTGATACCTCTAGCAGGATGATATTAGAAAAAAATAAAACCCTGGAAAAAATGCAAATTAAAGGTTTTTCCAAAAATTCATAAAAAATACAAAAACTGCTCTATCTTCAAAATTTTTTCATTCATCATATTTAAAATTGAATTTCCTACACTATAGTACAAAAAATATTTGTGTGGTGCAATTGGTTCGGGATCTGTGAGGTAAAACGTACTAAAAAGTGCAGAAAACCACGTAAAACATTAAATAACTTTTTTTATAATTAAAATTTCAAAAATCGAAGCCCGAGGTGCACATCTTCGGCAAAAACTGCAACTGTATACCAAATTTCATCTTTCTAGGCCTTACCGTTTTCCCGGGAAGCGTGCCACACACACACACACACAAACATCTTATTTTATTACTAGCCGCCTGCGGCGACCAGCGGGTCCGCCTTTTTACGCCATTCGCCTTTTTTACGCCAGGGGTGCCGCCTTCGGCGGCTGCTTAAATAAATTTCGTGGCGGTGTCAATCAATCTATATCTATCTATATCATTAATAATTTGAATAAAATATTTTCTAGATCTGTCTCCAGTTTCGTCGTTTGGAATATTTTTAAAGGAGAGGGAGGGGAGACACAAACGACGTACTCTTCATGCAAATTTGGTCGAAAAATGCACTTCCACTTTTATGTGAAAGCATTGTTTTTTCAAAGTCATGGTGTATGTGGGGGAGGGAGGGGGGCTTTGACATCCAATGTGCAAGCAGCCACCTACTGCGGCTGTTTGGCTAACTTGTCATTTACCTTTTTACTTCAAGTTTGCCGCCTTCGGCGGTTGTTTAAATAAATTTGGCAGCAGTATTAATCAATCCATCTCTATCTTTTTTTTTGTGCCATTCACATTTTTACGCCAAGATTGCCGCCTTTGGCGGCTATATTTAAGTAGAGCTAAAAAAAAAAAACCTCAAATTCCCCGTAGTGTGCAAAAAGTAGCGTTTGACAAAGATAAAAAAAAATCTCGCTGTTTTTATTGAATTAATGCGCACAACTATGAAATGTAACGTAATATAGATACAGCGAAAGGTCCAGCTTGGGGGGGGGGATGGAAAAAGAAATAAATGCAATCCCTAAATAAAACAAAAAAAAGGAAAGAAAAAAAAGCAAGCGCTGCCGAAAAAACATGTGGTCATCACGTCAGAAAATGTAGAAGTAAGCTATATAGTAAAAAAAAAAGATTAACATTGCTTGCGATTAAGATTCCATCGTAAATATCGAATCGAAACCCAAGTAGTGACGTCACAGGCATAAAAGATTGAAGAACGCTTTTTTCGACTGATGCGTGAAAGGACATGATGTGTTCAGCATTAAAAAAATTGTAAAAAAAACTATTGCGTATTTTTAAGAACTTTTTTCTTCTGAAGAGGGCGAAATGTTTTTACTATTACCAACTTAAATTTCAGAAATGAGGCTTTGATACTTCTCGCAGGATGATATTAGAAAAAAATAAAACCCAGAAAAACATGCAAATTAAAGGTTTTTTCAAAAGATCATAAAAAATACAAAAATTGCTCTATCTTCAAAATTTTTTTGTTCATCATATTTAAAATTAAATTTCCGACACTATAGTACCAAAAATATTTGTCTGGCGCGATTGGTTCGGGGTCTGTGAGGTTAAAAGTACTAAAAAGTGCTAAAAATCACAGAAAACATTAAATAACTTTTTTTCTAATTAAAATATCAAAAATCGAAGCCCGAGGTGCCCAACTTCAGCAAAAACTACACCTGTATACCAAATTTCATCCTCCTAGGCCTTACCGTTTTCCCGGGATGCGCGCCACACACACACACACACACACACAAACATCTTATTTTATTATATGTATATAGATATAATGCCAAAGTTTCACCTTTCAAAGAACTATTTTGATCCAATATATAAAAGAAGTCTCATGAATGAATGATAAATTACATGATTTGTAATTTTTTTTTAAAACAAAACATGCGTCGATCTTTTGATTCTTAAAGTTGTATAAATGTACATCAGACTTATGATTCTTTTGTAGATACTGCAAAATACTTTCCATGTTTAAACATGTGTGATTTTAATTTACTTTTTATTTATAGTAGATAGCTATGACTATGAGGAAATTAATTTGCAAGAATTTATTCTTGGTTATTTGAAATTAATAATGTCTGAACTATCACAGTAAATTATTTCTTTGATTATTTATTCCAAGGCCCATTTACGTACTGTATTTAAGGTTTTCAAACAATATGCTCCTATAAACATTTCTACGTATGAGGAAATGAAATTACAAGATTTTACTCTTAATTATTTTATTAATTATGAAAAAATTAGGTACAAATATGAACATTAAACATTTCTTAACAATTAACTCATAAAATATTTATAATTTTCCTAAAATTAAATTGTTTTTCTTACAAATAGTTAGAAAAACCAAATAAACCCGGTTTAAACAAAAAAAAAAACCTGGTTTAAACAAAAAAAGTCCCCCCCCCCCCAAAAAAAAAAACGGTTTTTCTACCAACCCTGTTTAGAAATTCCTAAATCGTTAAGAATTGTAGCCTTTTGCACATGACAATAGAAACATTTTTATTAGTACGTTTATTCATTAAGAAAACACTGGAAGAACTCGAACGATTCCGTTCCCGTTTTTTTCTGGGGGGGGGATGAGGGGGGGTTAAATGAAAAAATGCGCAACAGCACAGTAAATGAACACATTCAATATTTTATAGTTCTTTCATTTTGCCATTGTGTTGAAGGAAGTTACTTTTGATTCATCAAAGAAAAAACTTTTGAAGCCACATTTTTTAAAAAGAAATTACAAGTTATTCCTTCCTGGGATGGTCGGACTGCTCTACTTGCCACAGAACGAAAATTATTACACTCTACAGTTCCGGCTTAAATGATCCATTATGAAGACTAAAATAAGAAATAACTATTCTTCTCGCGGCAGCCATAAAAGGCGGATCATCGAATTATCCCGCAAAATAAAAAATAACAGGCTACTGAAAATCGAGCAAAATTACGTGAAATACGTGCCTGTCTTCAAGCATGATTGCTTTCATTAAAAAAAAAAAAAAATGGATATCTCGAGACTACAGCAACAACACGAAGAAGACTGACGGGAAGGAAACATTTTATTCGAAAAAATATAATAAACTTATTTCTTCCTGCTGTACTAAATACGAATCTTAGTAAGTTTTTAAAATAATAAAATGAGGTCAACCATGGCTTTTTTTTAAATAAAAAATATGAAATAAAAATTTTATTATTTGTGACTTATGTGAGATTTGTTACGTTTACGCTGTAATGACATACTTTCAAGCCTTGAGGAGGTTAAGTGGAGGGAAAGAGTGATTGATCAATGACATTGATTCTTCATTCAAAAACTCTGTCAATGCTTGAACTGATTTCTACATTCGGTCTCCTGCTGTATAATTTGAATAATACAGTAGTATCAGATGTTGTACTAACTGTGTCACTAAACCATCCCGCAGAGCAAACTTAAGAAGTCCCTGAGATATTTGTTGTGCCTGTGTGGTTAGATCAATGATGCTTAGTTCGAATGCGTCGTCAAAGGGCAATTTGTATGAAGATCGACGAAAATGAAGATAATTAGTCGATATTTTTTGTCTTTCGTCATTGAAAGAATTATTCCAATGACTTACAGCGAAATAAATGGCACAAAAGACTTGCTGTGAATGCCATACCAGCAGAGCGAATTGGGTTGTTTTTTTTTCTCCCCCACTTTTCAAAAATATTTTTTCTAAAAGAGTATGGTGCAAAACATGGGGTGATAACTATTTTTCTAAGTTTTGACTTATTTTTTCTCTTAAAAAAATGACCTTAAAAGACGTTCAGTCGCTGTTTCCATTTTCACTGCTGACGTTACAAGTGTACAATTCGCTAGGGTTACCAGACCAAAGTTTCAGGACATTGCCAAACTTTTCCAAATAAATATTTTATTTAACTAACACTTCTCTTTCCGTTAATAATTACTCGCAATGAAAAATCACCAAAAGGCGATGTCTTGCCAGAAAAGACAATCCCCTATCACGCGCTCCCATTCAAGATGGCTGTCGTCACTTGTAACGCCATACGATGAAACATTGTTTTAGAAACCTGACATTAAAGAAAATAATAATAATAATTAAATAATGGAAAAATAACCAATATTTTTCTGAAAGTTTTTTTTTTTTCTTTTTCTTTTTGCTTATACTATCAATATCATTGGCTAAAAGTAGTAGTCTTGACTGAAGGAACCACCCCCTAAACCTATTCCGCATTAAATCATAGCCTATAAACCAGAGATAAAATTATAAAGGTAATTCTTTATTAAAATCTTAGTAGGATCCACAAGTTCGGGGTCTAAGGTGACCAATGAGAGTCGATGTATATTTACAGTAAAATAAAATGAAATGCAGTTCACTTATCTCCCTCCTCAATGTTTGGATAATTTCAACCATGTCATGTGATTGAATCGCGATGCAAAACAAAGATAGAATCGTGGTAGTTTGAACTTTTCTTTAAAGAACAATCACCTAAATTAGAGGACGAGAGTCGTTTTCTTTTGCAGCAAGGATGTTAGTACTTTTTCGGGAGAGGAGGGGAGGTTCTCAAAGTAGAGCCAAATATTAACATTCAGAATAAGAATCTCATATCATATCTAAATTGATCGCATCATTTTCATAGTAAAATTCTAATATTTCCTGTGCATTTCTATTTTTTTAATAATTTAATTCTGCAACAAAAAAAGGGGGAGGGCAATCATTTAATCGCATTTTCACGAAAATAAAAATATTCACAAAAGAACTCACTTTGAATACATTCTTATAAAGATTCGTACTGGGGGGAGGGGCGGCACGCTGAGTCGGGAAAAAATTGTTCTGCATTAAAGGGCTTTCAAGCTCAAATAAAATTATTTTGCAATTTCATAAACTGTGAGTGTTTGATTATTTTCCATATACATAGCTTCATTACAGTGCAATGAGGAAAAGGATCCTTAGAGTCTTGCACGCGTGTGCACACAGCACGTTATTTTTACCATCGGGAACAAGATAACGTAGTTATAGTGTTCATTTTTGCTAGCTCTTGATCTTCTTACAGGAAAAATATTTTAATTTAACACACCTGACACTTTACCTTTCCACCTTGTTTTAAGTTCTTAAACGCTACTTCAGCTTTTAAGTTCACAGCAGCAGCACCTTATACAATCTTTATTTCCCCTATAACAGCCATTAATGAACTAACAGTAGACACTTGAATCAGGAAATCAATGCAATTGAAGAGCGTTTCCATGCGTGGCAGTGGGAGATATGGGACATATTCTGTCTGAAACTAAGAATTTTTCAGTTTTTGACCATAGAAAAAGACAAACTATCCATACCACCCTCTGAAATTTCACCACAAGCCCCTGTAATTTTATTTTCTGGCTACACCACTAATGCCAATCGTTTCATTTATTTCTTTTTGATAAAATTAGGTAATGTTAAACTATAGGGCATTCAGGGAGAAGTGACAGCGGAAGTTAACAAAGAGAGTTGGTATTTGGCGCCAACGTTTTCTACTTTTATGAATTACTCGTTGGATTGGCGATTCTATTCATGGACCATTTTACCCGACTTCGACAATCCAAAAGGAAGGGTTATGATTTTATCAGTCTATGTATGTTTGTATTTACGGTTGTGTAGCGCCTAAACTATTCATCCAATTTTGATAAATAAAGTGCCATTTGTTTTGTAATTGTGATCCGGGTAACATAGGGTACATTTTATTTGACTTCAACAATAGTAAAATTCTATTTTACCTTATGAATCCTGATTTCAACCAATTTCAATCCCTTCTCTTTTTAGCGAGGGTTTTAAATACATGCATTAAAAACTGTAACCATACAGCTGAAAAAAAAAAAAAACACTAAACTGTAAGAAACAATTTAGATGCTGATTAATGTTACAGTCTCATTAAGTAAGAGCAATCTTTTATAATCTAAGTCGGCTACCAGTTTTACGTAGCAACATTATAATTTAATTTACCATTTCTTGCATTTCAAACTAAGATGCTTGCTTCTGAAATCTGTAGTGCTCACGCAATGGTTTCACTCTTTTTTTCTTGTTGCATCACTGATTGAAACGGAAAATATTTATCACTGAAAACTCAATCCACCGATTCTATCTCAGGTCGTACTGTAGAAGATTTTTGGTGGCGGATTTAGTTCAACTTAGAGGAAGTCCGCATGTTCACATGCTGATCTAGTGTAATGCTATACCGAATTTGAATTCACTCACAGGAACTGAATTGATAGACAGCGTGGTTACTAGTTAGATTCCGACAGATGACAAATTACGTCAATTAGTCTGCCGATTACAATCCCATCCCCACACCACTACATGTTACAACAAAGTGATTCCAATACGTGTAGATTTGGATTTGCAAGAACTCTAACAAATGCACATAAGTACTTGATGACCAGCAAGCCAGAAAGAACAATGGTAGGCTTTACAAATTGAAGCAAGATGAAACTGAAATAATGATTAATAATTATAACATGAGACTACTTCGGTGGCGTGCGAATATTGATAAACAGATCGTTGTATAAGCAGTCGGTGTGGTAATGAATATTTAAAAAATCTGAAAAAGTGGCATTTATTCAAGTACGCATGGAAACGTAAGACTGTAAAGAGCAAATTTTCAGTTTGAGCTCAGTTGCAGTAAACTCTTTAGTAGTTAAAATTGCAATATACATGCTGCATTTTCCCTCTGGAAGAGATTAAGTCCGCCATAATTTCCTTTAAACGAAATACTCCTTCAATATTAAATTGCGAGTTGATTAGGCAGGGAACTTCATGTGGTTTTTTAGAGTCATGTGTAAAATGACAAATGAGGCAGCGAGATGCAAAGGGATATAAGTGGACATTTTCAAATTCTGAGTAAAGCACGTTTAAAGATAGCGTCCTAGGTAGACTCTGATTGAATTTTTGTTCTAAATCATACTGTATAGCAGCACCTACCAGGGCTACCAGTACTATCTCTTGCTCCAAGACAGAGGAGAGGTTCACCTACCATTTGCACTGGTTATCTGCAATTTTTTAATTTTACCACTTACACATCTCACTTGCTTCTCACTGCCTCATATGAAAACTTGCTTTCCTTCTGGAATCTCTCTCTGTCCCTCACATTCCTGCACCAAATCTTGATTGACCCTAGGCCAACTAAATGTTCGACCACCACAACGAACTAACGGATAACATTTTCTCCAATAGAATTCTTCCACGTAGCTTAATTTGAACTAGATCAATTAAAATCCACTTTATAGAAATGATCGAATGATTGAAGAGTTGCTTTTAACGACCTTTCAGAAAAGTACGACAGAAAGTTTGGTGTATCAACTAAACTGGATCTAAACCCCAAGCAAAAAAAAAAACATTTACGAAGAGAAGGCGGAAAATGGATGAAATTAAAGAGCGAACGGAACAGGAAATGCATAGATATTCCAATGAAAATAAACCGTTTCCACCAACTCATTTGCAAAACCACGTGCAAGAGCCGCAGGAGTAAATCTTCCAGTTTTTATTGATGACTCTGGAAAAGGAATCAAGCAAGTTTTGCGAGGTCACCACATCAAGGGGCGCAAGACAGAATCTAGACAAGTGATTTATGTCCACGCAACTTGGAGAGATGAGATCCACAGGTTGCTCCCTCCCTGACACTTGTTTCCAACAGCGAATGCGCTGCGAATCATAAAATTAGAATTGCGTCGTAACGATTCACTATGAGAAGTTGGTGTCGCATTTATTGCAAGACAAAAGTTGAGGGTCCTCGCATAAAAAACTCGATTCTTGCAACTTTATGTTTACTGGAGCTGTTACACCGTACACTGAGTATATTTATCAAGTTCATAAAATAAATTTCTAAGCTACTTTTTCAGCTAGAAAGAATGATAAAGTGAGGAGTAAAAAGTTGAAAACTGAAAAGTAAGCGTGAGAAGCACAAAATAGCAACAAAACTAGCACTTTCAGGCTTTTCGTTGCAAAAAATATGTTGAGCTTTCGGATGAAATAACATCAATCGCCCAGCTTTTTTCACCAGATATCTTTTCATCCGAAAGCTCACATCTTTTTGCATTAAAATTAATTTTACATGTTTTGAATTGCTGTAAGAACTGTGTATTTATTGTGAAGCTATTTACTTCATACCTGTTGCATGAATCGATCACTAGCTTCTCCACTGCACATTTGCTTTCATGTATGCCTAACATCAACTTCTGTATCACATTGCCTTCCATCCAGGTCATTATTGAGAACCACATTAGGAGAGTTTACTCAGGGATGGGAGCCGTGGGAAAGTTTTAATTTCAAAAAAATGCGTTGATTTACCAAAAAATAAATTGGGATCTGCAGTAAAACCTGCAAAGTTAATCACCCTTGTACGCTAGGGCGGATGCAGACTACCATTTGCGGGGGGGGGGGGGGAGCATGCTAAATGATATAGTTTTTGTAAACGAAACATTTCAAAAACTGCTTGAGTGTCAATAAAAAGAACTTAATCAGCCAGGAATATAAGGAACCTAGAAGCGCATGTACGTTTTATTCAAACTATTTCAACACAATTTGGATCGGTAATATTGTCGACGTTTTAGGACGGCGGTCATAACCCCCATGACCCTCCCATTGTATCCACCCCTTCTTGTAAGTTGACTGCTTTTGTTGCGTACAGGGATTAGTCCTATATCATAAATATCAGTTTCTATAAGTTGATCTCCTGTCTAAGTTGAGAAATAAAGTTCTTCACCGCAAGTAGTGCAGTGCTTTAATCTGTACTACTATTTTACTATCGTAAGACCAGACTTACACAGGTTTCACTGTACTGTGTTAAATGAGTTTTGGAGTCAATGCTGCAGTGTTATCCTCAGATCGTCCACGCTGATTCAACTCGATCCGACTCCAGTGGGGACGATTACGATGATAGAATCTTAATATGTTCTGATATTACGCCTGTAATCGAAATTTACCTTAATTTCCAACAGTCCTAACATATGCATGTGCATAAACTACTATATTACAACTGACAATGTATGCTAGAACTACGGGCTCTGGAAGGTCGACTTGCTCAAGCTGCGCCATCGAAAACGATTAATTCTCTCGCAATGTAACATAGTTTCGAAGAGTCTTTTTTTTTTGCTTCTCCGTCTCCGCTGTGAACAAGTTGCAATGCTCCGAGCAAACCACCTGCACCATGCTGGAAGTGATGAAGTGAGCATGGCTGTAGGACAAAAAAAATCGAGCAATAGCATTGACACTCATCACCAAGAATTCACCTCATGACAATAAACCCAGCAGCATTTATGAAGTGGATCCGAGAGCGTCCTATCTTATTTCAGAGAACGATATTCAAAACGAACAAGAAATCAACGAAGGATGCCTGAGAGCAAAAACATCCCGCTAGAGTAGAAGAAACACACCGAAACCGCGGGCTGCGACACCATCCACCCTATCCCGCATTTTATTCTTTTCCCTCTTCTTCGAAACGAACTCGCAATGATATGCAGGGCATATTCGAACTTCCTGTGTTTAGAGGCCTCGCTAGTTTTTCGCGACCCAAGGCCATGTGGCTCCGCTGATAGGGCCGGCAGCTATTTGGCCCTAAGTGAAAGACTTTTCGGCACGCGACGGTATTTTGGTATGGCTCTTGAAGCTCAAGTGGAGGGAGCAGTGGGGGTGTGGAATGCAAAGCAGAGAGAATGTCCACATTTGCATTCCTAGCGTATTTCTGGATGCATACAATCTTTGTCGAGTTTACACTGCTTCCAAAGGTTTGTTTAATGAGGTTAATTCTGGAGAAATAACAGTTTGAAGGTTCTTTTTTTTTTCTTGTTCCTTAAAATAGATCTTTGAACTGAGGTAAACATAAGCACACACATTGCTGATGGACCAGTTTTGCAGAATTTGGTCTCTTTTGAGTAAGAACTGGAGCAAAATATCTCGCAGACAAAACGAAACTGCTGTGAGGTTTGAAACTTCTCGTTAAATGTTTGTTGAAGACTCGGATTCCCACTAGAGAGAGAAATAGGTGAGAAAATCGGAGTGTCAGTTTAAATAAGAGAGAGTTTTTTTTTTTTTTTAAACCGAGAAGTAAAATGTTTTGTCAATGTTCAAAGACAAAGTATTACTAGTATCTTTTTTTTTTTTTTTTTGTTATAAGCTCACTGATAAGTAAAATTTATTACAGCGTTCGTATTCAAAATATGACAGAAAGCAGCCCGGTACTTTATGGCTTTCAAACACTTTCAATCGATAAAAAAAATATTAAGTATAAACAATTCCATCTAATAATTAGGATTATCGCGACATATCAGTTGACAGTCGTAATGTAATGACACAAATAAATTAGATGAATAAGAGTGAAAACAATACACTGGAGAGCAACAAAACTTTTTTTTTCACGAATAAATCGACACTTCGGGGGACATTGGAATAATAATTACTCAAATACGAAACCTACATTTTAATGTTAATACTTAGGGTAAACTGCCACCATCATTAGTAATGCGAAAATCTCTGATTCTGCAGTAAAATTCTAATGCCACTGTTGAGTTAGCACAATTTCTGTGACATTGTTGAATTCATGTCAAGTTTACATACAAATAGGCGAAATCATTACAAAGTACGATTATAGACAATTCCAATATGGTCACACTTGACAAAAAGTACTGCTTTTTTTTGGAAATTCTCCAACATGTTCACGCGCAGAAGAATTACAAAAGTGTGCGAGGAAGATTCAGCATTACACAATTATCATTGTACGACAATTTGATTTCGTGATAAAATTGTCTCATCTCAACTACTCTTTCTTTATGTTTGTTGGATTTCGTATATCTAAATTGTTTTCTAAAACTCTCACATCGCTCTCCTTTAATTGAAAAATGGCCAGCGGGCGCTTATCTCGATAGGTTGTGAAAATATCTAGCCTCAAAACTGAATCATCGAAATTTCTCAACCATCTCAGTCTCAAAACATTCCTTCCTGGTAATATTTTCAAAGATTTCTGCAACCGTTGCTTGCGTGTTATCCCTTCGAAAAATACCCAAAATTATCCCCAAATAAAAACCAGAGATAAAAAATCTCGTCAAATATCTCCATTCGAAGGTTTTCCAAAATGAATGGTACATGTTAGACGACTCTATTACTAGTGATCTGTGATCTATGGAGCACTTGGCGACGATTTTCATCATGCGAAAAAGGTCGATGGGATGATACGTAAGTAGTATCCCGCAACTTTGATTTTACGATATGAAGATACGCATTAAAAAAAAAATGGTCTATCGCAGTTTTCAATTAAAATCTTTATTATAAATGAAATGAATGCTAATTGGTGAAATGCTACGAAAATGCTAAGTAATTTCCAGTTTTGTCAAATCGATGAAATTCCTAAATCGGCCATTCCAATCCGCGCGAGAGAAAAAAAAAAAAACTTTTTTTTTTCAGATTTTATAAACAAAAAATACAGCGCGTCACTTAACTTTTAAGTTCATACCTTCTTTAGGCTGTCATAAAACTAGCACTTGTTGATTAAGAAACAACTACATCGCGAGGTCAGACAGTCGAAACTTGAGTCACTCCCATACGTTTTTTGTGTCTAATGATCTCCAAACAGCTGGAGAAATGCCGAAACTGCCATTTATGAAGATCCATCCGGAATGTTTTGTTGTTAAGGCGTTTTCAGGTGAAAAGATGTGCTTCGAAGACATTTAGATTGTCAAAGAACAAGTGTTTAACTTTCTCTTTTAGTACTTTTTCTTCATGACATAGTGATACCACCCAAAAAATATGATGCATTCAGAACAAGACCATATTCAAAAAGTTGAGTTCGGTTTATCCTCATATCTTCGTTGGCTGCATTTAACGTTTTGGCTAGCTGCTGCTTCAGGTGTACACAAACAAAATTCGCAATAAGCAAATGTAAATTTTACAACATTAAAAGCTGTTTGTTTGATGCATTCATTTTATATTTGCACAGAATTACAAGAATTTACTCAGGAAACAACTATAAAAGAAACTGGAATTAAAATTAACTCATGCTAAATCCACCGATCCCCATAAAAATATAACCAATCCTCGAAATTTTGGAAAAATTGGAAGAAAGCAATAAAAGTATGTAATAAATATAAAGAATACTGGATACTCAATGGTCTCGCTTAGTTGCCGAAAAAAAAAATCAAAGAAAGGTTTGCATACGAGTTAAGAATCCGAAACTAAATCCTTCTCCATATTCAGTGATGTTTTTTCCAATAGGGTATACTCCACATACGCCGTATACTCTCAAACATTTTTTAGACATGTAGCGTATACCCTCAAGCTTCAAAATTTTCATATTATGACATTATGTATGACCGCATACATATATTGTGCATAATGGATTACTGGGAGTATACCCTCACATCACTGTCCACATATTAGAGTATGTTATTGTATTCACCATATTACAGGCTATAGTACATGACATTGTAATTGTCTTGTATCAACTGAAGCACGAAATCGTTGTTGCATGCCAATAATTATGAGGGAAAAAAAGGAATTTATAAGTAAATTGTAAAACAAATCCGATAATTAAATCTAAACAAAAGCTATTTGAAATAATTTGAATTATATGAAACACACGGCATAAAAATATGTAATTGAATGGCTAATCCGTTAAATTGCATGCATGGATTGCGCATAAATGAGCGTTTTATGTAAACTCATCTAAAATGCCGAATATTAATATATGTTCGGGTATTTCATCAGAAATAAAATACACTATAGAAAATAATGTTTATTAAAAAACGTATTTTTGGCATAAAATCAAAGTGGGACAATTCATTTTGGCAAATTTTTGAATATGTTAACTAGTAAGTGAGAATTGGGTAATTTTAACTAAAAAAAAGTCTAGACGAGTTCAACTTTCCAAACTGATTTAAATCTAAAACTGTGCGAGAAGTCAACTATTTAATTAGTGCGTGGGAATTTATTTTGCAAGAAAATCACGACATATACACATTGCGTGCAGATATAAGATCTTTCAAAGAAAGTAAAATCTAATACTTCCGAGAAATAGGAGAGAAACTAAAAGTGGTTTTATGCGCTTTACAACAGACCATAAGGGGAAAACCCATTTACGTATTAACTTTATCTATTCCTCTTTTTTTTTTTCAAATTATTTCCATTGTTGAGTGCCGTAAAAGTGTATGTAAGAATGTGTAACTTTTGAACGAAAATATTTTTCAACCTTTGGTTTTCTTTTTTTTTTTTTTTTTTCATTCTTACATGAAAGTTATCTACTAGAAAAAACCGTAAACAACGGACAACTAAATTCCAATTATTTTCCTCATAAATAAAAAAAAATTAAAAAATACCTTGTTTACGGAAATAAAAAAAAAAAGAAAATAAAATAAACTTTTAGTGTTTTAAAATGGAGGCCAATTTAATATCAAAGAAGTAATTTTTTCAAATGTACAAACAATGAGCTATTTTAATGATTAGTGTGAATTTATTATCAAGCTTTCTTAATTAAAGCAGATCTTAAATTTTAATTATCCTTTTAGTTCAAATTTGTGTTAAAAGTAGTATTAATATATTTCCAAATTTGTAAATTTGAGAATATACTGGTAACTTATAATTTTGGTAGACTGTAGAAAATTGACGTATTTCCTGTCCATCATTACTTTTGAAGAATGACCCTGATGCCATGACAAGGTGCTGACATATTACTTGATATACACTAGCTATATACTTAAACTGCGTGTTATGTAAATGGGACTTAAAAGAGACTTATAAGAGAGGCAAAATTTCCAAATATGTTTCCTAAAAAACACTTTGGAAAAAAAACTGAAAAAACATTTAAGCAGTTTTTAGCACAGCCTTTTCAAATGAACACAAAAGAAACAAGTACACTGAAAAATTTTGGTATAATTTAGAGACGTACCGAGTAGCACTTTGGCCGAGTACAGAGTACACGGCCTTTCACTACTCGGCCGAGTACCGAGTTCCAATTATGTTTTAAGAAGAACCACCGACACACACGTGACGAATTTTAAACTCATTGGAATAGTAGTATAGACCTCCTTAACCAAATAATAGTTTTTAAGCAAAATTCCAGCTGAAATTCAATCACGCATTATTTAAAAGATTTTGTTTGCGTCAATAATTGACAAATAAGCTATTTTTTAAATTAAAAATAAACAAATAAATTATATCGATCTGTACTTCTAATCCGCCAAACGTAAATAATTTTTAAAAGCAAATGGAACAGCGTTAAAAGCACAAATGTGCACGAGCACTGCAGACACGTGTTTCTGTATAACAAGCAACATCTTTTTCAGTGCATAAAATGTGAGCTCATAAATGTAAAAAAATCCGACATTTGTCGGATGTCTTTAAATTTATAAGCTCACATTTTGTGCATTGAAAAAAGCATTCCTTCTAATGCCAAAACACGTGTTTGCAGTCTTCCTGCACATTTGTGCTTTTAACGTTGTTTTATTTTTAAAAAGAAAAGGTATTTTTATGCTTCTTATAAATAATTTTGGAAGTGGCAAAAATCCATTTAATGATATAAACATTTCTTATTTTCTGTACTTACCTTTTTTACCCTATTTTTAATAAATAAGTTTCATCAACTTTGGAGCATTAAAATATAAGATTTACTCCATTGAAGCATAACAATTTCATTACTCTCAAAATTTGAATTTTATTCGTAAATTTGAATTGTAAATGATTGCAGTATATTACATGCTTGCATTTCTTTATTAACTGTAAAATCTGCTTTGAACAATATTCAATTTTTTACAACTACTCGGTATCGGCCGAGTACCTGATCAAAATTTGGCCGAGTACCGAGTACTCGGCAAATTGGCCGAGTAGTTACCGAGTACTCGATACGTCTCTAGTATAATTTCACACTCTGATTGTTCATTAAAGACAACACAGTAAAAAGAACAACAGCATAAAAAGCGCTAGAAAGGCCGCATTTGTGACATTCCCGATTGCGTGGAAAGTAGCTCGTTTTCAAAAGATGAATGAAATAAGGCTACAAGAAATTAAAGAGCAAAATTTTACTGACATCCATACCGAATGCAAAAAGCAGTTTACAAAAATAATTGAATCGGAAACGAAATTTTTGCAAAATCGAAATTTTAAAAGTAACTTTTTACAAAAATAGCGATCGCAAAAACGAACCCTTTACAACACTTGTGATAGCAAAAACGAAACCTGTCGCTAAAATATGAACATCACACATTTATGATCAGGAATAACTTTATTGCATTTCCTTTTCCTACGTTTTAAACCGCTTATTTACTAAAAAAATAAACGCGGCAAAACGTTCGCGTTTTTTCCCCCGAAATGTAGAGAGTAAACTTAGAGGTGAATTTCTAAATTATTTTCGCCCAAGGAAAAAGAAAGGGAAAAAACGGGCGTTATTTGTGCATTTTAGTCGTTTCTTCAATAAAATAGTCGTCGTTATATTTTACAATTTATGGCAACATTTTCGTTTTGCTCATATTTTGGCTAAAATAGTCGCCATAGTCACCATCGGTCCAAAATAATAGCTTTAATCGCCAATGACAGTTCTGCTCCTGGAATCGCGGGAGGTTCCAGCCAGCTTCTGATTTTAGAGGGGGTCATTTTTAAAATATGAGCATATAAACCGGAAACGGGGGGCGGGGGGGTTCAAGTGCTATATTCCGGAAGAAACAAGTCGTCTGTGGCACTCTTCCGGTAATTTTTTTTAATTGAAGGAAATGCCAACTGCAGAAAGCAGTTTTAGGCTATTTTTGGTCTCGCGTTAAGAGTGGAATATGAATGACAAATATGACCCCCCCCCCCCCCGGATTAGCGCTTGTTCTACTTCATAATATGTTCTATTCAGTACTGCAATAAGATACAGTCTTAAGAAAATAATAGTAAGCGTAAATCATTGCATTATTACTTTCTGAAAATATTTGCAACGGTGTCGCAAATGGCGATAAGATGTGCCAATAAATGAAAATCAATGCAATCAATTACGTAAAGATCGCATTTATTGCACAGAGTTGGAAACCGAAATCTGGACACTCACATCAATGATTCATTCCATGTAAATGAACCTACGCTAAAAAGCAACAAAATTTTCGAGTGGAACTTTCTGATGACGTACGAAATTTTCGACAGCTGATTTTAACACCTGATTGAAATTGAGCGAATTCTCAGCGTTGAACAAATGAAGTAAAATTCCAATTCAGCCGATTAAAACAAGAGCAAGAGCTCGAACAAACGCAGTAACTATTACACACACCTCACTTTTACACATTGCCGCAAAAGCTCACAAGTTTTTCTACTGAAAAAGGTTTTTTTTTGTAATGATGTGTCCAAGTCGAACAGCTCATAATTTTGGAAAAACTTACAAATAAAATTAAATTTAAAAAAATAATTATTGCTTTCAAATTCAATTTTACTGTTCCACAGAATTTGCTCAAAGCTAGGTTTCAAAACTGGTGTGGGGTGACGAAAAACTGCGATTAACAGACATTATCAAAATTTCATAACTTAGGAAAAAATTAAAAAATTAATTAAATAAAAGTAAAGGTACACTATTAATTTAGTTACAGCAGAACCAACCAGTAAGTATATTTTAGGGGCCGTCCACAAGAATTTTAATGAAAAACAGCGTGGCATCTCCATGTGACAAAAGGGGGCTGTGTACTGTGATGAGGTGCCAATCTTAGGGACAAAAAGATGAAGGGGGAGGCAAAAGTACTGAAAAAAGTGTGATTTCATTTATGTACAGTCCCTTAAATGTTTTGCGCGTATTGTAGGATTTGAGAATGCAGTTTTTTTTTTTTTTTTTTGAGTTTGTTCACTTTTGATGCTGGGTTTCGTAAACAAATTTTTGCAAAGTCGTACATAAACTTTCTTGTTTCTATATTTTTAGCCTTTAAGACACAAAGGGATTTATTTGTTTCATACTTCCTTTCAAATTACTAGACAGTTAAATTGTTTAAATTTTCTAAAACGCTTTTCAGATTAAGTACTCAACTAGCTTCAAGTAACTGAAACAGAGCAATTCATTAAATATTCAATATTTGAAGGCAAAAGAAAATACCTCGCAGTTTATTTGCGCACCCCCCCCCCCCCCAAGGTTAATTTATTGATTTCGTAAGAGAAAAATCTAATTCAACGTTTGATTAATAGTTGACTTACGGGAAAACCGGTCACATTTCATGCATACTAGCCAGAAATATTACTGTGAAAGTAATGAAACAACCGCAGAATCAAATTATTCATAAGAGCTATCACTTCCTTGAATCAACTGACGTAAAGAGCAAATCAAAAATCGAAGTGAAATTCCCAGAAGCGAAATTTTAGAACATGAGTGATTAAAATGAAACCTAATACTTTTTTGATGGAATGAAGTTAGGGTAACTTTTTCACTGCGAACTATTTGAAAAATACTAGCAAATAATAGCTGATATTAAAAATGAAATCCATGTTTTCCAATCATATAAATGTAGTTTATTTTAAACCAGAAGCTTATATGCTGCTTCAATAATAACTTGCAGTTTGTTTTAGTTAATTTTAACGTTTTGTCCTCTTTTTGAACAGAAAATAGAACATTTTGTGTCTTTCAAATAAAAGTTTATCTATTTGTTCTAAATACACTCTTCGAATATTGCGCCAGGCCGTGGGAGTGCAGGACCCTTTACCTAGTATCAATAAAACTTACATATTCTTTTGTTAATTTACTTATTCGAAATTTTAAAGACTGCGAAAGAAAATCGCGAAATGGAGGGAGAAATCATTTACAAACATGACATCATCAAAATCGCTATAAATCAATGTTCAGAGACAATATTTGTGAGTGCTGGTCTTAAAAATAGCCTCAAACACTGTTTTGGGTGTATTTAAATTTAAACTAAGATATAATACTATGGGAGATCACGGGAGGTCACTTTGACCTCCCAAAAAATTTCCTTATTTAGCAAATTTTGTTTCGCAATTCGGAAAATTTGGAGATAATTTTGCATTTTTTAAAACGATGCCTAAGCTCCTCTTTTCATGTTGCAGTAAAACTTGTGAAGTTGACCACCCTTGTAAGTTGACCATCTGTTTAAGTTGACCTCTAAAGTAGTGCACCGCAGGTGGTCAACTTAGAGGTTTCACTGTATTTTAAATGATGAGCATATAGGCGTTCTTAAAATGTAGGTGTGCGTTCATGCTCGTATTTTATCCTTCGGCAAAATTCGGAATTTCACTCGATAAATTGAGAATTTCCACTCATCGAAATATTCAAGTTCGGGGGCCTATTCAGGCCCCTCATTTAGGGAAGAAAAGGGGGTTAATTGACCCTTCCGACTTTGAAAAATTAATATTTTTACATGTAAATGAGCTTTTGTTTTTCGATAAAATTTGCATTGCCTCCTGCCCTGACAACCTGCAACCCCATATAGATGAAATACACCGCCAGCTCAGTTATTTCCAGCCGAGGACTGCAGTTTCGTGCTTATTAGAACTCATCAGCCCGACATAGGAAAGTGACTGAGCTGGAGATTTAGTGGTGTAAAGGGGGGGGGGGGGGGGGTCGCGATGTGAAAAAGCGATCCAATCTAATTAAAATGCGAAAATGGGTCAGAGGCATGAATTTTTCCTGAGGAATATTAAGAATATTTTATCCTCTGAGAAAGCAATTTCAAAAAACGTTTTTTTTTTCTTATGCAATTAATATCTACAACGTTTTTGAACTAGTACTCCTGCACAATAATAGAAGTTATTTTACGCGTGTTGTCACATAACAACACGTGTAGTCGTGTAGTTGTCAAAAACTTCCATATTTATAAATAACAATTGAGGCAATGAGAAGCAAAGGGATGTAAGTGGCAAAATTAAGAATTTGGAGATAACCAGTACACATATGGTAGGTGAACCTCTCCTCTGTCTTGGGGCAAGAGATGGTTCTAGTAGCTTTGGTAGTTGCTGCTATACAGCACGATTCAGAAAAAAATTTCAATGAAAGCCTACCTTAGGATGTTATTTTTAAACACATTTTACTCAAAAATTGAAAATGTCCACTTACATCCCTTTGCTGCTCATTGCCCCAATTTAAATATATATATATATATATATATATATATATATATATATATATATATATATATATATATATATATATATATATATATACTGTCTGACCACTATATGGAAAGACAAACATCTGTTTTACAGCCGGAAATGGACAAATCTATTATTTTTTAGCGATGCCAGCTTTTGCAGAACAGAGTCTCATTCAAATGAGCGGAATACCAGCATCAAATTTTTACTTTCCCCCCCTCATTCAGATAGATTCTTCTTATCTGGACGTTTGAAACTTGCATACAATCCGTGGTTGAACAGTATATATAAAATGCACAAATAGCAATAAAATTGCACGTGTTGTAGGTTAAAAGGAAGATCAAGAATCAATCCAAAAAGTTCTTAGCTTAGGAAATTCCAAAAGTAATAGGAAAACACTTTAACCTGAAACACGTGTCTGAAATTTATGTGTACGTTTGCTGCGTTGATTATTTTATTTATTATTCGAACACAAACTTTCTAATTTTTTTCGTAAACTTCTTCGTTTTATTTCAACTACGTATAGCTTAAAAATTAATTCACATACAACAGTTTTTTTGTAATCGTTTTAGTTAACGATTAGATTGTTTCTCAAACGCTTTTGTGGTGTTCTTAGTTTCAAAACTTTTTGTTTTTTCCCCCCACGTTAACAGGTGGAAAATTTCCTATTTGTGAAATTGTATTTATTCTTATTTTTTTGTAGTGGAGGGAGGGGGGCTAAATCGGGTTCGATCAAGTCAAAGTAATGCTTAGGTCCTGATTAAGTTTGGTGCCACAAAGAAAATCCATATATTTTCAAACATAAGTGTTTAAAAAAAAATGGAAGTAATGCACCCTATTTTGGTGCCACAAAAAATATGGTGCCTAAATCCATGGATCGATCCGCACGACCGTACGTTAATTCTAGGGGGACTCTTGGCAACGCCCGTTAAAATTCCCAGTATTTAAACAAGCAAAAAGGTTGTTTGAAACTGAACTTTTAATTATTTTCAACTTTTGCTTATTCAAAACCTAAACTCAATGTTTTTTTTTAACTGGATATTTTCAACCACGAAAGGTGTTAAATTTGTGTAAACTCTAATTGTAGTATTAAGGGAGAATATGCTCGATGTTTTTCAAAGTCAGGATTATTAAGTGGGACGGGGGGGGGGGGTCCAGAACTACGCACACGTGACCTGACAATCTGACGATGAAAGAAAAGTAGAACCATGGTTTAATTTAAAGGGGATCACGGGAGCTCAGCTCCGATACTTTTTTTTTTTTAATTCTTAGTTAATTTCAACTTATTAGTCGGTATTATGACTGTTTACAATATAAAAATAAGTTCTAAAAGCTAGAGAGCTTCCGTCGTTAAAATAAGTCCCGACTAAGACCCGCACACATCTTCAAGCAAAAGATTTCAGCAATATTTCTTGGGTCTCAATATTTAACCTTGAAAATTCTGCTCATTCAAAACTGCATAAGAAGTATCTGGGTTGAATACTTTTTGAAAGAAAACAAATTGTCAATAGTAAAAAAGCTCAAAAATTATATGTGAAGCCAAAATGAGACTCATTCTCTTTTAGCTATCACCGATTTAGATAACATTCAGGACTAGTCACCGATTATTAGCACGTTTAAAAGCGAAAATCTCAATTAATTATATTTTATAACTATTTAAAGATTAGTTGATTTGCGCTAAATTTTAGTGAAAATAATTACAGTAATTTGTGGAGCAAATCACAATATGTTTCATAAATTACATTACACTGAGTATATACATGATCAAAGCAACAAAAGTTCTTAGCACATCATTAGAATTACTTTCACACAACGTCACATTTATGACTTTATGCAAAAATGAAAAAATAATATTAATAAATAAATGTGCAAAGAAATATAGAGAAATGAATTGGAAACAAGATGGGAACAGGTTGCTTACAAACGAGAACGAAAAGTTAGCAGCAGACGGAAAACCCAAAATGGGCCTCTTGCGAAAAAATTTGCACAAAAAATAGCAAACAGTAAACACTCACTTGGTTCCCATGATTCCTACAAACGATGAAACCTTTCACAAAACTTGATGAGGAGAAATCCTTTTAGATATGGAATACAATTTCGGAAGCTTGTAAAACTTCCGACGTAATTAATGATAACTTCTCGTTTTTACACACTTTTCCCACTAAGACCCAAACCACAAGAGTTCACATTCATTCAACAGGCGCGGTTAAGATGGAATTCCGAACTACCGCGGTGAAAGAGCGCGAAGACGCTCGTGGGTTGCTTTATTCCTATTTTCTCGCCAAGTTCGCCACGGGGTGAAACTTTTTTTCCCTGCTACAGTTGACTGCGGCTTCACAGCATATGAATTTGTCTTTCCTTTTCTTTTTTTCTAATAATAACTGTCAAATATAACTTTTCTTTTAAACGTAATAACTTAACTGAAGTTTAAACGTAATAACTTAACGTTTAAACTTCAGAATAAAATGTGGCTTAATTAGCCACATTTTATTTTAATGTAAAATCATAACTTAACTTATAATCTCAAAATATATAAATAAACTTTTATGCTGGAAATAATTTATAAAATTTAATAATTTTTCACGAGATTCAAGCAAGCAAAATAATGTATGATGGTGTTATCTCTTTTTTGAGCAATCACGATTGCTTATTGCTTTCATTTGACTGTCTTTGGCGTTGTGGTTCCTTTTTCAGCTTGGACCAGGCCTGCAGCACCACCGTCCACCGGCGGCGGCGCGGCTGGTCCTGAGCACTGTCCCCCGAAATCCACTTTTGCTGGGCGGTGGCGTCCATGTCCCACACACACGAACGCCTACACACACACACACACACACACACGAACACCTACACGCACACGCACGTACACAACACTCACGCACACACATGCATACATACACTTACGGACCCACGCACCCACACACATGCGCCTACACAAACACACACGCTCGTGATTGCGAAAAACATAATTTGAATCCAAGATGCCAAAAATTCAAATTAATTTTTTTTTTTTTTTTTTTTTTTTTTTTTTTTTTTTTTTTTTTTTTTTTTTTTTTTTTTTTTTTGGAGCAATCACGATTGCTTATTGTTCTCATTTGACTGTTTTGAATTCCTATCATTTTACTTTCCCACCAGCACTCTCTGCCAGCACCACCGTCGCGTCGACCGGCCTCCCGGCCTCACGATGCTGCTCCTCTTACGAAAACCGTCTCCAGGTGTCGTCCATATCCAGAGCCCGACTAACTAAAGTGAGGCCCTAGGTCCACAATAATTTGGAGGCTCCCTGGAGGCTTTAAAGTGGAAAGCAGTGGCTGATTTGGGTTTGGGGGCCCACTGAAATGCATTTTTTGGGGACAGTTTGTCTATCACAGAACTGCATAAATCATGTGTCATGTGCATTTAGGAATCGCTTGGTAAATTCGCTGCTGGCAGAATAACTAAAAATTCTCCTTTAAAAAAGCTTTTTTTCTAATTAACAAGTCATTATTTTTAAAATGTGTCTGTTATTCGTATAATTGTAATGCTATGCATAATCCTTTGAGTAATTTGAGGCCCTTTAGGAATTTGGGGCCCCAGGCCCAGGTCTAGTAGGCCTGTGCGGTAATCAGGCTCTGTCACTATCCTACACACACGCGCGCATACATACACACATATACACAGTCATGCCTGAGCACAGACACAAACACACACTCCTTCACACACACACAAACACACACTCCTTCACACACACACACACATACTCATGCCTGCACACAAACACATATGCCTACATACACATACACACACGCACGTACACACACAGCACTGCATACACAACACGCACACACATGCATACATACACACACATACGCACCCACACACATACGCCTACACAGAAAGACACTCGCATTCATACACACATACGCTCGTGATTGCGAAAAACATAATTTGAATTCAAAATGCCGAAAATTCAAATTAATATAATTTTTTTTCTCTCTCTCTCCTAGATGAGCAAAAATCTCTGAGGACCGGTGAAAATTTGGTATCAGTATTGCAATATTGTAGTTTGTTTTTTAAATTTCTAGCAATGGTTTCTAATGTCTCTCGTCATTAAGAAAAGGTTGGTTTGTGTGCATCCCATTTGGTGAAATTTGATATTTCATTCGGTGATTTGAGAATGATCCCCCTCTCCCAAAAACCCAACTTCGGGGCGCCCCTGTCTTTGTATTTCGTAGAGCATTTTTATTAGTTCTATTAAAATGTAAGACAGCCACAATCGAAAAAAAAAGTTTTAACTTTTTTTTTTTTTTTTTTGAGATGTATCAGTGTGTTATTATAAGAATTTGAGCTAAGACGCATTGCATTTAAATTGATTTTTCTCAAAAAGTTGGTTTTACAGATGTAGCGTTGTTGTACCAGGTGAGCGATATTTGTTAAAAAAATTCCTTTTAGATCGGAAGAACTAACTTCCAGTTGTTGCAATCCTTACGATATGATTCAAAACAGTAGATATGATGATTTAAGATAGACCTAATGGAGGGAGAGGGGGGGGGGGGGCGTTTCACCTCAAATATATACTTTCAGTTCGAAATTGGAGCATTGAAAACGAGATTAAAGACTTTTTTTTTATGATGTCGGAGAGAGGAGAGGGAAAGTGGGGGTTCTCCCGAGACATTTTCTAGGTAGTATAAAACGCAGTTCTAAAAGATTATTGGTAATTTTAATGGGAAGAGAGGTTCGAAGTTCACCCCTGGCCACACACACACACACACACACACACACACACACACACACACACACACACACACACACACACACACACACACACACACACACATACACACACACACACACACACACACACACACACACACACACACACACACATACAAGTTTCGATCTTGAAATTCCATTAACACAATCGTAGATGATCTCCAATAATGCTATAGGGGGAGGGGGGTTGGGAGATTTCCCTCGTAAAAGTTTCGGGATTGAAGCCTTAACAATGAAATTTTAGAAGATCTTCCGTGATATTAGGAGGAGGCATGGGCGGATTTATGGGGGGCAGAGGGGGGCAATGCCCCCCCCCCAGTTTTGGGAGAACTTTATGTAGTAACAACACATCTTCCAAAAATAAAAAAAAATCATTTTTTTTTCTTTTTTGAATAGTTCAGAAGAGCATGGGTGGGTTTACAGTGGGAGGGGGGCATAGGAGCAATACCGCCCAGTTTTGAGAGGACTTTATATAGTAACAACACATCTTCCAAAATCTTAAAACAAAAAAAAATCATTATTTTTTTTCTTTTTTGAATTTTTCAATGAAAATAAAGAGAATAGCGAATGTACTTTTCTGATGGGAGAAAAGAAAAGAAAAAAAAAGAAAAAAAAACGAACATTAAATACAAATAGCGCAGCTGTCCTGGGGTGCTGAAAATCCAAATTACTGAATTTAGACTGAAAACCATTTGGGCAAGTGTATGAAAATGTAGGCTAAACAAGCTGTCCTTTAAGCTGCAACACTTATAATAATTGACGATTATTTTAACAAATTAGAACCTAAAACGAAGGGAGGAAAACTCCCCCCCCCCCCCCCATTCGCGCTAACAGAACGATCTACTCGTTATGATTTGTGTCCACATTTAAAATATATTTGTGCATAATATTTATGTTCTTAGTAGATTAATTGACTTTTTGAGAGATTCTAAAAAAGAGTTTTTTTTTTTTTTTTCGAGAGAGAGAGAGAAAGAGAAATTTAATTCTATCCCAAACTGAATAAATTTCAGTTATCTGAGTATTCTGATTAATTGAATCTTTTTACTTAGAGGGAGAGTACAATTTTACTTACTTTATAAATACTGTTTAAAAAGTAAGGTAAGTCATAATCATCTAAGTCTAAGTGAGTCAGTCCTTGTCATTATTGAAATCTAAATAATTGTGTCATCAAAAGTTTTGGAAAAAGTTGCTAAAATTTTATAAAAATCTATAAAAACCTAACAAAGATTGGTAAAATCGTAAAAATCCTTTAATCGTAAAAACTGACGAATTTTTGTAAAAATTACAAAAAAATCAAGCAAAAATCTGTAGGTAAGAAGGCATTACAAACAGGGCTGAATTTGCCTATGAGATAAACAAGCTTTTGCTTAGAGTCCATGCTTTGAAGTGGGTCCCTAATTCCCCCCCCCCTAAAAAATTGCATGATTCGTTCCTTAAAAAATGGAAGTTGGTTGAAAAAACAAATTTCATTTTCAAGTGTTTGAATATTTGGAAACGTATGGCTACAAACCTTAAATTTTAAAATTTCTAACAAATGGTAGAGGGAGAGGAATGCCAAAATTTGTCAAATTCAGCTCCTTGCCACATCCTGCATTAAAAATAAAAATCATGGTTCTCACATTTGTAACATATTATTCGAAATAAATTTTTGTGACTCACATGTTTCATATCTTGCTATATATTCAATCTCGAATGCAGTATTTTGGAAATTCTTTTGTATTGATTGCTTTTATCTTACTTCTATTGCATATTGTTAATCTGTTTAGCCCGAAAAAAAATTATACACTACCGCTATTCCTTTTCTGCACTACTTATCATTAAAAAAAGGTTGTTGTAATGAGAAATCTATAGTTTATTTTTTCTTTCAAACTTAAAATGGCTGTTTCTTAGAAAGTTTGAACAATACTGTACAACTGTATAATCTAGCTATCAATTTCTATGTCTGTCCCATTAACCTTAATAAGGCTTCAAAATGCAGAATTTCATGTCCATTTTACAAAATTTCCTCCAGGGGGAGAAACCCCCGGGACCCCTAAAATCGAGATATTCAATTTCCCACTTAAAAGGGAGCCCTGTGTCACTCTCTTAATACTAGCCCCCCCCCCTTAAGGTCAAATAAAAAGGGCAGCATTAAACACACATTAATGAAAACAACACACAAAAAAGTAAAGCATGGCCATGCATCACAGACAACAGACAAAAACATGGGGGTGGGGGTTATAAAAATGTCCCTCAAAAAAAAAAAAAAAAATCCTGCCCCTCCAGGAACCCAGTCCTAAATCCGCCTATGGGAGGAGGACAGGTTCGGGGTACTTGCGGAAGTTTATTTTTAAATTGAAGTTCAAAAGACGAAATTTATTCGATCTTGAATGCTGGGAATGGAATTACAATGGGAGTACTTTCCTGGAAGTATTTTGAAATTGCAGTCCTAAATCCTCATGTGTATGCCATCTTTAATAACGTTAGAGCAAAGGATGGGGTTCAAGAATATTTCCCTGGAATTCTTTTAAAACCTAAGTTTCAAAAACTTACTTCCAGTCTATCTCTGGGAACGTAAAAAGAAGAGTTCTTCACTTTTTCTTCCTTTTGGCTACATCCCTATCTTCCTTTTTGATTTTAATTATTGATAAACATATGGTGGTAAAACCTCCCCCCCCCCCCCCCGTTTTCCTTTTCCAAAACCAATCGTCTGCTTGGATTTTCCGTAGTAAAATTTTCAATTTCCAGCCTAATATTTTTATTTGCTAGAAGTACAAGCGTTTGCGGCCTCAGAAAAAGGACTTTTAATATATTGAATGGATGTGGTTCCCTGCTGCGATACGTAAGGTCTTTTTTCCACCTTATTTTATTTTCAATATGCCTCCTGCATCTCTTGATTAAGTTTTAATTACCTTGTGATTTTTACATTCAAACATTTAGAAATTTTGGGGTGAGTATTAGGGTGCTCCACAAAAATAAAATTCGATATTTCAAGTCGCACACCCTCTTATATTTTCCGTTTTATCTCTAAACAATTACAAAAAGAGTTTCCTTATGATTTGAACAACAGCAACCCGTGCCGACTTGCGTCTGAAATTGTACGCCAACACTTGTGTATTAGGACGTTTTTGGTTTTCTTTTCTTAGAAACTCGAAATTTCACGTAAATAAAACGTTTTTTCTTACTGCCCCACGTGTAGCTCAAACACTTTCATACAAATTTAAAAAATATATTTACATATAGAATTTATCATTTCCACAGAAATTTATCATTTTCCACAGAAAATTGACTTTTTCTATTCATCTTTAAAAAATACACATAAATTTCAACAAAATATCAAATTCAAAAATTATCAGCGAACACATTTTCAAATAAACTTTTGCAAATGAATAATAAAGAAATAATGTATTTAAGAATGAAAAATTTAACTTAAACTTTACCTTTCATTTTTTTAAAAATATAGGAAACAAAATAAATGTTTTGTAGAAAATTATAAATTTTAGGCCTAGGGTGAGATACCTAAATATTTTCAGTTTGGATAAAAAACATTGTGGTACATGTGGGGCTATAGGGGCAACGTTTTATCAGCATGAAATTTCGATTATATATAAAGAAAGTTTTTTTTTTTTTTCAATTCGGCATATCACACAAGTGCTGACTTACACTTTCAGACTCAAGTCGGCACGGGTTGCCTTTGTTCAAACTTTCTAAAACCTTTTTTTTTTTCTTTTTACAATTGTTTTGACACAAAAGGAAAAAATATAGAACGGTGTGCAACTTGAAAAATCGACTTTTTTTTCTTTTTTTTTTTTTTTTTTTTTTTTGACACCCTACTGAGTATTCATCACAATATTTTGAATCTCTCTTTGTATTTAACTTTTTTTTTTTCTATTTCAAACATATTTCGGATTTTCAGAACAATAATTTTCATTAAAAAAGTCACGTATGTGAATATGTCGGCGGCCCCTATAAAGCTATCATATTTATTTATCTTTTTTTTTTAACTGAAGGATCATAAACCATGGGTTTGTAAAATGAGGTATAACAGTAGATTTCTAGTGTGGTGTTGATCTATAACGGAGTCAAGTAAAGAGAAATGTGACTTTTTTCACGAGTTACGTGACACGTATTATTGTGAAATATAAAATAGTTAGTAAAACCATTGACATTTAAATGATTCTAACTAAATTAGCGCACAAATAAATCCTGGAGAGAAACAAAGATCAGTTTTTAGTGCCAATCGTATAAAATGTTATGCATATTAAGATTTTTTCTTTTTTTAACCGACTTCAAAAAAGACGTTCTCAACGCGTCGGAATCTTTTTATGTATGTTCTCTGTAAACTCAAACACGCGTAGGCCAGTTTGGAAAATTCTCTTTTTTTTTTTTTTTTTTTTTTTTTCTCGTTTGAAAAGGTATAATACTTCCCAGGTGATCCCATGGTCATCAGGTAGGTCATATCTGAAGATGGGATCCTTGAAAAATCGAGAAAACTCTTCAAATTCTATGTTCAAAGTTAAAGCGATTTCTGTTGTTTTTTAGTGACTCGGGAATTTTTATTGGAAAGCATACTTTGATAAAGTTAAACTGATGATGAAGTCAATTTTCTTTGTAAATAATTACGCATTTGAAAAAGCCTTACTTCTCAATCTTCGGAAGTCTCCGAAACTCTGTGCTCTCTTTCTTTCTCTATTTTGCTCATCTTAGCTGTTTTCAGACTCCAGTGCTCGACACTTTCTCACTCGAGGTGTACGTAAGGAGTGTACCACATGCTCTACCCTACGTACTTATTTTATATTTACACCACTAAAAAGGAAAAAATAAATTATTTTTAAATAAAAAAAGAACCGACTTCAAAAAGCAAAGAGGAACTAAAAAGTAAAAAATAATTGGTCATACTTACATACGATTTCTTACCCAAACGTATAAATGAAATTTATTTTGCAATTCCAGTACAAAAATCAACTAAACACCCAATTATAAAATAAACACAGATTTTAATTACTATACGATGAATTATTTTAATACCTAACTGATTATATACGATCTCTTAATTTTTAATAACCATTTGAAGTCGGGGCCTCCTATAAACTACTACCTAACGACCTAACGTAACTGACAACCCACCAAATCCTGAGTTAAACACTAATTTAACAAAACGCGAAAGTCTTTAAAACTAAACCTACTCAGTTACATTAGGTAGTAGTTTATAGGAGGCCCCGACTTCAAATGGTTATTGAAAATTAAGAGATGATTTATAATTAGTTAGGTACTAAAATAATTCATCGTATAGTAATTAAAATCAGTGTTTATTTTATAATTGGGTGTTTAGTTTATTTGGTTTTTGTACTGGAATTGTAAAATAAATTTGATTTATACGTTTGGGTAGGAAATCGTATGTAAGTATGGCCAATTATTTTTTACTTTTTAGTTCCTCTTTATTTTTTGAAGTCGGTTCTTTTTTATTTGAAAGTAATAAGCCAATCAATTCGTCTGAAAACAAAAAATCATTAAAAAGGAACTACCAGCTTCCAAGTCATTCCCAGTAAAGCTCTTGAGGCCAAAAGGGATTTCAGATTAGATTTGTGATAGCTAAACGAAATCTTGAAAAAAAAAAAAAAAAAATGAATTACCATTGCATGAAAAGATTATTCTCCATCTTGTTTTCCTGCAGTAAATATTTTAAATTTAGATAAAAACTGAGTTTAACAAATCCTCACATAAGATTTTTCTAACTTCATGAAGAATTTAACAATTTTGTCGCCGGAGCATTTACGTACTTCTATGGGTATTAACGTACTTAAAAAATTATGTGGCGTGAGAAGTGTAGGCAGGCTAGTTATTTGGAAGATCCCGGACGATAAATTAAGCCCCTGGATTTTAGAAACATCATGAAACTAGGTTTTTTAAACATTTTCCGTCTCAAATGGACTCAAGTAAAATTTTCTAAAGACAGTAACATTTTCTGAAGCTCAACCCCACCCCCATCCTCCGTAAACACTCTTCAAATATGCATACAAAAATCATTGAGATCGTTGGGGAAAAAAAAATTTTTAAGGTTTTTTTTTAGATATATTTTTTTTTTTTTTTTTCAGTTTTAGAATTTTTCCAGATTAAAATTTTCTGAAACGGCCACCCAAAATTTTAGAAAATGCTGGAAATTTCGGATCACAAGCACCCCGGGCCTTTTTGCACGTATTTTGTTGTTTTTTCCCTAGAAGATGTATTGAGAACTACCCTTCGCCTCCCCCCCCCCACACACACACAAGGAAAATTTTGAAATGACAGTCCTGAAAGTAAGAACAATTCCAGTAAAAGATAACAGTAAAAACAACGTAAACAAAGCTCAGAATTCATAACATGGAACTCCTTTCTCACAAAGCACAGGAAGCGGAGAAAGAACATCTGATGAAGAAAGGTTCCTTGTAACCCTGAGACATGTGTATGCGATTATTTGCAAATTGTACGCTTCATTTACATTGTTTCTATCGTTTATATAATACATATCCAGAGAAACTAAGATAAAAAATGGTGTTAAGAACATGTAAAAGATTGCTAAACATACGTAAAAAACGAATTTAAACCATGCTTCTTTACTAATAATAAAGCAGCTGAAAGTATCTCTGTCCGGATATCTGTCGGTATGTCAGAATCTCTGTGACGCGCATAGAGCCTAGACTGTTTGGCCGATTTTCATGAAATTTGATACAAAATTATTATGTAGCATGGGAGTGTGCACCTCGAAGCGATTTTTCGAAAATTCGATTTTTTTCTTTATCTATTCCAATTTTAAGAAAATTTTAAAGAGCAAATTATCACAATGTGGACGAGTAAATTACGAAATTATCATAAAGTGGAACCGTAACATGAGCAAGCAAATGGATACATAGCAAATTAGCGAGTTATTTGTAAATATACAGGCGACCCAAACGACCTTTTAATTTTCTACTACGGGCAAAGCTGTGCGAGTACCACTAGTTAAAAATAAAGCTTAAGTCAGTGGTTGGAAGTAGCGCGCTACAGTAGCGCGCTACAAGTAGCGACGCTACTGTAGTAGCTACATTTTTTAGTAGTTTGTAGTGTAGCGCACTACTTTACTTTTGAAAAAAAGTAGAGTAGCGAGTAGTTCGATACAAAAAAAAAGTAGTTTGTAGCGATTTCGAAAAACTACTTTTAAATAAAGTTTCAAAAAAAAAAAAAAAAAAAAAAAAAAAACGAGGTTTCAAACGAATCTGACAAGTGGAAGTCTTAATCGAGTAAAAGTTACACCAATCAGATTCACGTAAGACTTTGAAAAATACCTCAGACATATGATACCGTACATTCTTTGTTTGACGCCATTAATTTGTTTGGCATCGAGATATTTAAATTTCCCCAATATTCGCCTTGAATAGAGCATGCATAGAAAGAAAAGAATAAGCTATAATTGCCAATTTAGTGCAGCGTTTGTGCTTTTTGGCGGCAGAAAATGTCCCGTGGATGAACATTTTAAAATGTTTTAGGCCCTGACCCCGGTTAACAATAAATATTAGTGTTGTAGAAATTTATGATAACGGAAATTTTTCCGTTTTATGCAAACTTTGCCCGTCCAGTAAAAAGCTTTCGGTATCAATGTCATCAACATATACAGTCACACAAATATCAACTTACACGAAGGATGCGTTCCTCGCATAGGTGAAAAAGCTGTGTTATTGAATAAAAATACTGTTAGGATGCACATAATCAATGGGAGAGAATGGCGTAAAATGAAACAGTACGGTACGTATAGTACGTAGCAATAATAAAGTGCAGCATAAGCACAAAAATAGTACTATACAATAGATGCAGTAATTATATTCGACGCATTTTTAGTTGTTCAAGCATTTAAATTTCTTTAGTTGTCAGAAACTTTCTATTTTTCCTTCCATTTTCAGATTTTAGCAAAACAGCCCACTTGTATGAAATTAAGTTCCATCAACGCCATGTTTAGAATGAAAAATATATGGAGTGGTGATTTGTACATGAACAAAGCGATGTTTCGACTAGTACTGTGTGAGAACTTCCGCTTTCAGTGATGCTAAAGAAAAAGTCCATTCATGGCACAAAAAAATTTAATTACCCAATAAAAAGGAAAATACATTAGCCCATCGATTCAGTTCCGAAAATTTCGGTGTTGCGGGTGAAGAATTCGCGCTAGCTCCAACATTCGTTCTTAGAAAAGAACTCGCTATATAGCCGTTTCGCGTTTTTCGAATTGCACTGCAGTGCGAATACACTGCAGTTTAAAATTACACATAAAAGTAAACATTCTTAGTTTTGTTTCATATTTCGGATATTTGTTAATATTTGATTTTTAATACTAGGACCGTTTGGGATATTTTCCCTATTTCTTTTTTTTTTCTTTTTTACTGATTGAGTTTTGACATGACACATAAAAAAGTCAATTATTAAATATTGTACGTTTTTGAGGTTATTCGGTAAAAATGAATAATGTTTTTATTCAGTTTGTCAGTAGCGTAAGAAAGGAGATGGGGTCCATGTCCAGACCCGTAACTTGAATCTCAAAATCAATTACTTAGCTCCTACAGAATATAAGTTCCTATAAAATCAATTCCTATGATGGAAATTAAAAATTTTCTCTTTTGTTTAAAATATATTTTTCTTCACCTAAATCAATTTTATGTATATGTATGCCTATGTAAAATTTAAATCAAATTACACCTGCATCTAATTACATTTTCAAATAGCCGAGTTATATTTCTTGAATTAAAAATTCACTGTCAGGAAAGAATTAAAAATTTGAAGGTTGAATTCTTTCACATTTTAAATCCAATGCTTTTCATTTATTTATTTTTTTAAAAAGTAGCGAAGTAGCGACTACTTTTCAAAAGTAGTTTGTAGTTGTAGTTAACTACATTTGTAATAAAGTAGTTGTAGTTGTAGTTCGCTACAAAAAAAATGTAGTGTTTCCAACCACTGGCTTAAGTATTGAATTCGTAATTGATACGCGGAACACAGCTCTTTACTCAGAATGTCAAAACAAAAACTAAGTTGAAGTAAAAATCAAACATTCAATCTTAAGATAATGTCGCCAAATATAGAAACCCTACCTCTTATTTACTCATATGACCTAAAAATGTGTTTTCTATTGGGTAGCGGCAACTCAAGGGAAAATCGCCTCACAGAAACTTAAAAGCTGCTTTCAGTGTCAAATAGTTGTGAGAGATGCAGTCGCGTTACAGAAAATGGATTTTTTTTTCTTTTTCTTTCAAACAAAAAGTATGAAGAAAAAACATGCAGTTGAGTGCACGAATATGAACTGGTAACATTATCTCAAATTATTACTTAAAAAAACGGAAGAAAACTTTTTTTCGCCTTTTGGCAAATCTGTTGAGATGATTAAGAGTATCATTTGCTCTTCTTTCGGATGCAGATGTTTCTGTTGTAATAACAAAGCAGAACAAACGACAACACTTTTATGTCTTTTTTTTTTTAATTCTTTTTTTTTTTTTTTTTGGCCTTAACATAATAACCCATTTTTTTCGACGTGAATTTTCCCACTGAAAAAGAATATAAACTCGCACGCGCGATGATTTTGGTTCTTGAAAGAGGGCAAGAGCCTTTAGAATAAGTATGCGCGGTGCACGTATGCATTCTCTTTTGTTGCGATTATCTATTAAATGATTTTAAAGGAGCCTCAGGGCCGAGCGGTCTGAGTGATTGCTTGACACTGGCACCCTTGAGGCGGTGGGTTCGACTCCCAACCCTGCTCCGGTTGTACTTTCCCCCCTTTGTGTTGTATATATGCGCGATAAAAATATATCATGAGTAAGGGAGGCAAAGGCACCCAGATTGCAGTCCTCATCAAAATGAACCTGTGCAATTAAGCACCGGAAGAAAGAAATGATTTTAAGACGAAAGGGGTTCTACTGAAGTCCTTTTCACTTTCTTTTATATCTAATACATAGAAGAAAGTATTGGATTCGATTCGTGCAAATTTTCGAATTTTTACGGATTCGAACGTTTTGAGGTGTGTTAAGTCCATTTCGACCATTTTTGAAAAATGTCTGTCTGTGTGTGTGTCCGTTATGTGTGTGACCGGTTTTATGTGGCAACTCCACAGCAAAAACTACCGCATGAAATCGAACGAAATTTGGTACACATATGTGTCCCTATGTAAACTTGTGACCATTGGTTCAAGTTTCGCTCATGCTTCGCTTTTTCGATAATTCGGAAATTGGGACGGTCGTCAAGTTCTTGTGTGCGTTTTTTTTTTTTTCCTTCTGGGAATGTAAAAAAATAAATATAGCTGGAAATATTAAGGTAATTGATTCAACTATTAAGATAGCAAAATATATTTAATTTACTGCTTTGCTACGCAGTAATATATACATTAGTAACACCTATAATAAAAAATTTCCATGCTGCGCAGCGTTGAGAAAATTAATCATCCATTTGCCGCGAGAATTAAATATCGTTCAAGAGAAAGCCAAAAGCTTAGGTGTGAAAATACACCGATCACAGCAACATCACTTGACCATGACGTATGAAATGTAAAGTTTCTCGGATTTCTCCGGGACCCCTTGTCAGATCCAGACCAAATTGCAATGGGACCATCTGGAAAGTATACCCTTCCAAACAACAACAACAAAAAAAAAAAAAAAAAATTCAAATCGGTCCAGTAGTGTTGGAATAATTCGAAAACACACATAAAAAGCCGCAATACGAAATCATAACCTCCTTTTTTGAAGTCGGTAATAAGAAGTTTTCGCAGGTGAGACTCGAACCCTCCGTCAATCCAATATTACTGAAAATCGCCTAAAATTTGCGGTTTTAAAACTTTGATTTTGAAAAAATGCCAGGAGAGCCCCGGAATCTTCGATATCAATTTTGGGTAAATTTTTAGTTCCAAAACGTAACGACTTTACCATAATTACCCGATTCCCCTCCCCCCCATTTTTTTACTTGAATTATTTGCATATTAAAAGAGCTGTGGACAATGTATTAGTTTTAGGTATCATATTCAATGCCTTTTTAATGAATCCGTATTTTAGAATTATCAGTTTTATCGGAAAGGATTTCAGTTTCATATTTTAAGGTAGAATAATTATTGAACAGGCATAGAAGTGTTTCACTATTCATCAATTAGAGGTTAGAATTATATTTAGAGCGGCGTTAACTTTGAGATTTAAAATTATTTTCTTTTTCCAAAACGCAGCATATCAGATGAGCTACTGAACTCGAAATAACTTCGAGATATGAAGTAAAAACATACAGTGTACGCCAAAATTAAATACACATTTTTACATTATTTTTTCAATAAATTAAATGGCTAACATATTTTTCCCCACGTCATATTTGTCTACAAAGCCTCCTTCCAGGTGTTAACAATGTTTTCATCGGACGCCACGTCATTCAGGCTCTCAAGAAACAGTTGCACGACGGCGCCGATCTGGCTTGGAATAATTATACTGAAAACTAATGACAAATTTGTTTAAAAAACCAGTGAAATGTTTTGTATTCTAGATATTAGAAAACTTTCAATTGTTAGTCATGTCTTCAAAATACTAACGTAAGGTTATTGAAAGCAAATTTTAATATTAAAAGAAATGGAGTAAATCAGCAATAACATGAACATTGAACCACATTGATCAATTCTACATTTTTTGAAAAAAAGTTACCAGATATTTCTCTTACTTTACAGTTTCGAACTTCCGTTGCAGTAATAATTAATATATATTTCAAATAATAAAAACAATGTTTTCTTCTAAACAATTATTTAAGGTTATGTAGATAACATTTTTAGAGCATTCACCTTTGGCATATTTACTATAAAAATAATGATTTTTATAGTTAATGCTTCACTTTTCTTTTCTTACTTTCTTTTCTTTTTTTTTCCTTTTGAGAAAGAGAGAGTGAGAGAAAGAAAGAAAGAATAATTAAGATTGTCTTAACAAAACTCATGATTAACTAGCTGCGTTGCCCGGCTTTGCCCGGTTTACCTTGAAAATAATAATTGTGTCAAGTGACGTAGATTCAACAATCAGGCTTAAATAAATAAATAAATAAAAAACATCATGCAAAATTTCCCTCCCAAAAAATGACGACAGATATTAAAATACTTTTAAGAAACTAAATCGAGAAAGATGGATTTAAAAATAGTAACCATGGAAACACAAAACAAAGTAAGTTTAAGGAATTAAAATGCGAAAGAAGATGGATGACAATTTGAATGGAAATGAGATTTTTTTGAACTTGTTTTAAAAAGGCTTGTAGCTTTTTTTTCCTTTTGAGATAGAAGCTTAGTTTTCCGACCATAGTGGAGATGGATCTGGAGTAATTAATAACGCTTTTTCCAATGGTGTCAAAAAGAAAACTGTGGGACAGTTCCTTCACTTTTGATTGATAGATTTAATGAAGAAAGTAGTGCCTAAATTCCAGCTAACCGAAAAATAATTCGAGCTGAAAACGCAAATGACTCCCGCCTTAATTAAGTTAGAGCATTAAAACAAATTGCGCAGAACGCGGAAAATTCTACCCTTTCCAACGATATGTAACATTAATATGTGCAAGAAATTTTTCACCCTCATATTTGGGAATCTTTGTGAAAATTAGGCCTAAATTGGAATAAAAAAAGAACTACTCATCGAATTTTATCGAGACCCACGTGATAACATGCCAGACAACTCCCCTCCCCCCCGCTTCGTTACGCCACCAGTAGTCGATCTTTGAACTTGGCGCGAAACTTTGAAAGCAGTGCAGTCTACCAGTTAAACAATAGTGCTTCTTGGTCTGGTTGAAATAGATGAAATAGGAAATATTAACTTCGGCTGCACATTTTTGAATATAATGCTGTTGGATTTATCTCATCCTTTCCACGTACCGGAATGTAGAGGCAATTAAAAAATATATATATAATATAAGTGTCTGCTGAGTGAATTTGAGTCAGCGATTTCCGCTTCCGAACAACCTGCATGTGAAGAAAAAAGCTGGGCGTCTCATGGAATAAATTTAAAGTTCGGAGGTAAGTACTTTTCTCAGATAAACAAATTTACATTTTATGCAGTTAAGATTACTTAAGTTTTCCTCCATTACACGAACAATTGTCAGTTTCCTTTCTGATATCTTTGTCTGTAATTTGTAATTTTAGTATACTGCTTTAATATTTGAAACGGTTAACTTGCAACTTTTTATTTCTTTATTTTTTCAACTTTGTACACGCATTTATTCGAAATGGATTTTCCAAGCTGACAATATACATATGTCAAAATTTTCTGCAAATATACTTGTTGCTATCAGAAGCAACGTAACTTGGTGTTGATATTCAGTTAATATGTAAACAAGTTTATTAAAACAGGCTTTTAACTGAACTAATCTTATATTTTCCGTTTCGATTAAATTGTTTCATACGCTAGCATGTGTTATTTTGATCAAAAAACATTCCTTGATGGGCTTCCGTAGTTCTGAGATAGAAGATTAGATTTGAACGCCGGAGGTCGTGGGTTCGATACTCAAACATTTCCCCCCCAACTACGCCCCTGCAATGTTATTCAAACAAGCTGGTTCTGTGCGTAAATTAAAAAAATATATACGGTTTTTTTTCACTGTTGTCTTTAAGTTTTATGATATTTATGCACACATTGTGGTTAAGTTAACGGTATTCATAATTTCTGGGCTTGCGAAATATTAGTTTTGAGCAGTGGATACACAACGTGTTTTTGCCAAATGCTCTGTGCTTGTTTGTTTATGCTTAAAAAGGGCAAAATATCTTGAACTACATATTTTTTGAACTCCTTGGGTTTTCTGTTAATAAACTTTCAGGAACTCTGAAACTGTAACATAAATTGAATTAAGGGGCTGTCTATAAAGTATTATGCAAACTTTTGAACAAATCCCCCCCCTCCTCCTTGTTACATGTAACGCTGTTCAACATGAGCATATTGTTATAAACAGCGCGTGATGTCACACTTCTTGTTATCCCCTCCCTTCCCCCTGTCACAAAACTGTCACATTGATTTCCTAAAAGAGCATACTCGGCAAAATGTTGATCTAAATTTAACATATATGAGGTTTTAAGTATTAAAGAAAGTTGCTAAAATGGTCATTCTATGAAAAGTTTTTTGAAAAAGGTTACTTTGTCATCAATTAATGCTTTTTGAAATAATTTTTCAAAAGCCTAAAATGATGAACTATTAAAGCACTCCACCCCCCACACACAAGAATCATTAGCAGCAGAAAAAGCTGAAAATGGAAAAGTAGCCGAATTCCAAAAAAAAAGGCTGTTTAGATATTGAATACCTTTTTTGGATGTACAACATACAGTATTCATGATGTTGTATTATACATTCTTTAATTAACGTTTTTCAAGTTGAATTCCTGTGTAATTTTTCGAGAGTGCTCACCGAAGGGGGGGGGGGGGTTCGGAATCATAGTCTCATAGTAATGATAGCTTTTCAACGGCTATAGTTATAAATAACTGTGCCCTTGAAATTTTAAGGGAGATGGAGATGTTTTGGTTTTTTTTTTTTTTTTTTGAAGTTTTCATAATTGAAGGGGGTAGGGCACCGTCTACTTTGGGGGATGGCACCCAAGCATTCACGTCTTTTGAAAAGCATAAATTTGCTCAGCTAAGTTAACATTTATAATATGGTATTATGTACTTTAATTTGATGTTATGTCTTTGAAACATATTGCAGTCATGTTTCTCGTTTTCTTAAGTAAAAATGTTTATTTATTTTTTAAAATTTCATTTAATTCTTATTCAAATACAATAGTAATATTATTTTTTGTTTTGATGTAATTGTGAAATGAAAGTTCATTTATTTATTTGAATACTTCTTAAGACTTAATGTTTCAATACAATATACGAGTAGTTAAAATGCAATTAGTTAAAAAACAATTTCCAATGAAAAATAAAACTGTTTATTTATCACTTTGTTTTAACATGATTGTAAAATAAAATCGTGTTTAGTTATTTGAATACTTTGTAATACTTATAAATGTTTTTATGTCAAATACTATGAATTAATCTCAGTGTATTTTTTAATGTATGATTATCGGTTCCTTTTTATGTTTTCAAATGAAAAAGTAGAATTTGTAATGCTACTAAAATAACAGAAGTCAATAATAAATAAACCAAATAGTTTTATTGAACCAAAATATTAATCGAAGTGCTCACTTCCCAATATCATTGTGGATCGACAAACGATGACGTCATTTGCTAGTTGGATGGCCTTCCTATCTCGAAGGCCTCGATTTTATCCGAACCGGTCTACAAACCTTTCCGGTGTTAAAAGAAAGATACTGTGAAAATTTCAGCGAAATCGGTCAGGTAGCTCTAGAGTTTTGTGCGTTCACACGAACAGACGCTTTTTGGAGACTTCATTTTATACTATGTAGAGATACATTAGAAGGTGAAATCGGCAACAAATCTAATGCAAATTAAAAAAATTATATTAATTTGAATTTTTGGCATCTTGAATTTAAATTATGTTTTTTGCAATCACGAGCGTGTGTGTGTTTGTGTAGGCGCATGTGTGTGGGTGTGTGTGTGTGTATGTATGCATGCATGCATGTGTGTGCGTGTTGTGTATGCAGTGCTGGGTGTACTCGCGCGCGCGCCCGCGCGTGTGTGTGTAGGCGTTTGTGTGTGTATGTAAGCATATGTGTTGGTGTCTGTGTGCAGGCATGAGTGTGTGTGTGTGTAGGAGTGTGTGTTTGTGTCTGTGCGCAGGCATGAGTGTGTGTATGAGTGTGCGTGTATGCGTGTGTGCGTGGAGGATATGGATGCAACCTGGAGACGGTTTTCGCAAGAGGAGCAGTATCGTGAGGCCGGTCGACGCGACGGTGGTGCTGGCAGAGGATGGCGGTGGGAAAATAAAGTCATAGGAACGCCAAAAACAGTCAAGTGAGAACAATAAGCAATCGTGATTGCTCAAAAAAAAAAAAAAAAAAAAAAAAACCATAATGATTAATATTTGCAAAGTAGATATAGATTGAAACCGGATTGCAGATATATAACCATTCTTAAAACATCTGTACTTTAAATGCAAGCATAATAACGTTTTAATTTTCACGTAAAAACCCTGTAGGTATTTGATGAAGTTTAACGGTGTTGTAAGAATATCATGTCTAAAAACAGAGAGAGAGAGAGAGAGAGAGAGTAGTTTAGCAAATAAATAAATAATAATTGTTTTAAAAAGTCAACAGAAGGTTGGCAATGTTTTAAGGACAGACAAATTAGAAAAGTAATTTAAAATTGCTAAAAGAAATAACCAAGTACCAACAGTCTACGATCTGCAAAAAAAAAAACTGCAGAAGTCTTTGAAAAACTCTTTTTTTTCCCCTTATATAGCTTTTTAAATTCATTTTTAGTTGTTACAAAAGTATTTAGACTATGTTAAAGAATGGAATTTCGAAAATATATTCAATGCCTTCAAATATGCCAAAAAGAGGGAGGGGTTCAACTATTATTTAAAAAAATTAAATTATCATTTGTATGTTCTTCCATTTATCATCCATTCTTTGCATTTTTGAGTCATTAACATTCTAAAGTTTTTAAGAATCTTAAAGCTGTAAAAAAGTTCACTGAGTTCCTTGGGGACCTATTGTCTCTTTTAACTTTCCGAAATAGTAGTTAGAAAACCCATAAAATAAAAGCTGGGAGAAAAAAGGAAAAAAGTTTAAATATATAATTGCCTTATGTGTGACCAGTGGCGTTGCTAGGGGTTGGCAGGAGTGGCTCTCGCCAGGGGTGCAACAGCCATAGAGGAGGCGGCATTTCAACCGATTTCAAATAAATAAATAAATAAATAAATAAATAAATAAATAAAATAAAAAATAAAATATTGCATGTATATTGAATTTTTTTTACTGATTAAATTAGTAAAAAAATTTTTTTTTTTCTAAACTCTGGATCTACTAGAAAAAATCGAAGAGGAAGAACTTTATCCAAAGATTTAAATCACACTTAGGATACATCGAACCCTTCCTGTTACGGTAGCTTCCTGTGAACGAAGTTGTATCCAACTCAAGTTGCATTAAAAAAAAAATATACGAACGAATTTTGTAACAAATTGCTGATATTATTATTGATTTTATGTGAAATGAGGGGGGGGGGGGGCTCTCCAAACTAAAACTTTGGGGAAGGAAAAAATTCTCAATTTGCCGAATGAAATTCCAATTTTACCGAACAATAAAATAAGAGTAAGTACACATATCAAACATCTTAACACCTAATGAGAAGAAAGCTAAAGGCATCATTAAAGATAATTAAAACAGAAAAAATAATATGAAAGTTGCAATATAGTCTCCAAATTTGCCAAATCAATAAATAAAAATCAATTTGCACTTAAAGACATTTTTTAGGAGGTCACAGTAACCTTTCGTGACCTCTCATCGGAGGGGCCCTAAATTTCTTTTAATTTTTAAAGCAAAACACATTATAAAATTTTGTTATTTTCTCATGATATTTCTTTTTTTTTCTTATTGAAAAAAGTCCTAAGCCCACAGTTTTTTTCTAATGGGGGGACACGCCCCTTATAGCTCCGCTCTGCTTTCCATGGGCGGATTCAGGGGGGCAGAGGGGGCAATGCCCCCCAGTTTTGGGAGGACTTTATGTAGCAACAACACATTTTCCAAAAATTTAAAAAAAAAAAAAAAAAAAAATATATATATATATATATATATATATATATATATATATATATATATTCTTTTTCGAATAGTTCAGACGGGCATGGGTGGATTTATAGGGGGAGGGGCATAGGGGACAATGCCCCCCAGTTTTGGGAGGACTTTATGTAGTAACAACACATCCTCCAAAATCTTAAAACAAAAAAATCATGACTTTTTTTTTTTTTTTTGAATAGTTCAATGAAAATGAAGAGAAAAGCAAATGTCCTATTCTGATGGGAGAAAAGAAAAGGGGGAAAAAAAAAAAAAAAGAAGAACATTAAATACAAATAGTACAGCTGTCACTGGGGCGCTGAAGTGGACTGAAAACCATTTGGGCAAGTATATGAATGAAAATATAGGCTAAACGAGCTATACAGCAAGCTGCAACACTTATAATAATTGACGATTATTTTAACAAATTAGAACCTAAAGCAAAGGGGAAAAACTCCCCCCTCCCCCATTAGCGTAACCGAACGATCTACTCTTTATGATTTGCGTGATTTGTGTCCACATTTCAAGTATTTATTATTTGTGCATAATATTTATGTTCTTAGCATATTAATTGGCCTTTTGAGAAATTCTAAAAAACATAAGTTTTTTTTCCTTCTCTCTCTCTTTTTTAAGAGAGAGAGAGGTATAATAAATACTGTCGCAAACTGAATAAATTTCAGTAATCTGAGTGTTCTGATTAAATGAAATTTTTTACTTAGAGGGAGAGTACAATTTTACTTACTTTATAAATACTATTTAAAAAGTAATGTAAGTCATAATCATCTAAGTCGAAGTGAGTCAGTCCTTTTCATTATTGAAATCTAAATAATTGAGTCATCAAAAGTTTTGGAAACATTTACTAAAATTTTATAAAAGTCTATAAAAACCTAACAAAGATTAGTAAAATCGTAAAAATCCTTTAACCGTAAAAAATGTCGAATTTTCGTAAAAATTACAAAAAAAATCAAGCAAAAATTTTTATTCAAAAATTTACAGGTAAGAGTGAATTACAAACAGGGTCGAATTTGCCTATAAGATAAACAAGCTGTTGCTTAGGGATCCTGCTTTGAAGTGAGTCCCTAACTCCCTCCCCCCCCCCCAAAAAAAAATCATGATTCGTTCCTTAAAAAATGGAAATTGCTTGAAAAAAACTAATTTCCTTTTTAAGTGCTTGAAAACCTTGAATATTTGGAAACGTGTGGCTACAAACCTTAAATTTAAAAATTTCTAACAAATGGTAGAGGGGGAGGAATGCCAACATGTGTCAAATTCAGCTCCTTGCCACATCCTGTACTAAAAATGTAAAAATCATGGTTCTCACGTTTGTAACATATTATTTGAAATAAATTTTTGTGACTCACATGTTTCATATCTTGCTATTTATTCAATCCTGAATGCAGTATTTTGGAAATTCTTTTGTATTGATTGCTTTTATCTTACTTCTTCTGCGTATTGTCTATCTGTTTAGCACAGAAAAAAAAAACACACTACTTCTATTTCTTTTCGTTTTCTTCCCCACTTGCAACTGAAGAAAGGTTATTGTCATGAGAAATCTATGGTTTCTTTTTTTAGCCTACTTTCCCAGTAAAAATCAGAGAAAGAAGAAAAAAGCATGAAAGAAGGCTTTATACATCTTAAAAATATCCCGAAAAACAAAAAAAAAAGTCAAAAATAAATAAAATAGTTAGATAAATATTGAAAAATTAAAAATTGGAAAGTAGGGTATTGAGATGGGGGAAAATGTCTGTCAGTCTGTCCCCCCCCCCCTAATAACTTTTGAATGAATAGTCCGATTCGAACAATTTTTTTTTTGTTAGAAAGATCTCTGCTAGGACATCTTATTCCCATAATTCATTTTTTGATATGAACAATTTTTCGTTCAATTTTGAACAATTCAAAAAAACTTAACATTAGCGCCTACGGGGAAATTCAAATCGAAAATAAATCCTGAACTTAGAAGCGAAGTGGCTCCAAACAAACTTTGTAGGGAAAAGCTTTTGATGAAAAACATGCATCAAAAATATCTTTTTGATTTGAACAAGTTTTCGTTCAATTTTAAACAGTTCAAATCTCTTAACATTAGCGCTTACGGGGAAACTGAAAGTCAATATAGATTCCGAACTTAAAGGCGGATTTACTTCAAACAAACTTTGAAGGAAATAGCTCTTGACGACCTACTCCCGACTCCGAGAATTTAGGGGCACCTGACACCGACTCTGACTCCTGTTCCCGACAATTAATCGGACTCCGACTCCCCGACTTCGACTCTGACTTCGTAGCTTTGGCAAACATTTATACACGGAGGACAAATGACTGACTCCGATTCTTGGATATTCGACTCCGACTCTTTTATCCCAAAATGAGATTGACTCCGACTCCGCTGCTGTGGTTTTAACTGTGAAATAATTATTGTTGATATGACTTGTTTTTATTTTCACACGAAAGTTTTAATTTAGGTATTCAGTTTTCGACATAGACTAATAATAAGAGTAGACCGAGCTTTCTCATTCTTGCTGATAAAGAAAATTGGTTCATAGATGTATCATGTGACTAGTGGAAGGGCTTGGCGAAGACTTGCAGCATGGTTGCTAGATGGCAGCATTATCTATAGTTTGGCACTCGACATGTATTTTAAGACAATGTGTTTTCATTAAAAAAAACTTCCAGGTGCAGAGATTGAACTGTTTTTCTTTTAGTTATGCATTATTTTGACATTAGTAATAGTTTTTGATCAGTTTTCGGTAACTTTTATTTCATTTGGAACTGTCAGCGTTGGCGTGAACGGAATGGCGTAAACGTTTTGCGTTAACGCAAAAATGTACTAATCGGTATCTTAAATTGAAATTGTAGGTAAAAATCTTACCGTTTGCCGATTCTTTTTCGGCGCTTGCATCTTTAATTGCTAAAAGAGTTATTGAAATTGACTAAAGAAAGTGCACAATGCTATCTAAACGAAAAACTCACTATATTAACAAAATATTTACATCTTAGAATAACAAATTTACAAATCGGACTCCATAAAAGATCATTCTTCCGTCTCCCATCAATTCTATTTATTTTATTTCGCGCTGGCGTTGATCGTCTGCTACGATTAACGCCCGCTGTTGCTAGGATATCCACCAGTCACATGGTTTGGTTTATGAGCAGCAAAAGGGTTGCCATAGCTCGGTCTACTCTTATTATTAGTCTATGGTTTTCGACGAATAAACTCGAAGTCATTTATGTTAAAGATATGCGCAGACGGTTTTTTTTTTTTGACAATGAAAATTATTTCTTTAAATTGACATTTTATTGCTTTTATTTATTTTGGTGAATGAATTAATTCGTTTAAAAAATTATTTTTGGCAACAGGGGAAAAAGAAACGATTTTTTTTATATATGATGTATTTATTTTAATAAACTTATTATTATTATTTTTTCGTTTTGAAAACTTTTTTTTTTTTTTTTAAAGAAGTGTATTAGCTGCTTTGTTTAAAAGGTGCTGCTTTTATTTGTTCGTTTTTTTTAAAAGAAAAATAAGGAATATTTTATTCCTAGAAATCAGCTTAAAATATTTAAAAAATATGTTTGAAAAAATTTGTGATTTTAGCTATTTTTGAGAATATTGATCAGGTACTAGAAAGTAGTATGGGTATACGGGAAAGTAGGTTTGTCTAGTTCTAGACAGAACTTCTTGTCTTTTAAAGTTAAAATAGCTATTTCTCCCAAAGTTAGAACAGGACTGCAAAAATTTACAATCAAGTATTAAAATACCAGAGACTGGAAAGTACAAATGAAGTGCGTTAAATAATTTTATTTATTCTAGAGTCCTTGAAAATAATTATAAGTCTCTGAAAATCCTAAGCAACGTAGGCTCCAATTACTTCTACTGCATATTGTTAATGTGTTTAGCTAGAAAAAAAAAATGATACACTACTACCTCTTATTCCTTTTCGTTTTCTGCGCTACTTTTATAGTTAAAAAAAGGTTGTTGTTCATAGGCGGATTTACGGGGGTGCCAGGGGGTGCGCCGCACCCCCAAAATTTTTGGTTGGGTTTTGAAAAAAGTCAGTTTAGTATATTTCACTCAGAAATGCAGTTGGGGAAAAAAATTCATAGCTGCTATACTAATAAATTTACTTTGAATCCAGTGTATCACCACACGTCGCTAGTGCAAGAAAAACATAAGTGTGCTCATATTAAGAATTAAAGTAATTTTATCCACTTGGGGAAAAAAAACCCCTAATAAATAATTTCATGCAATTAAAGAAATTTCTCAAACAATTTATTGTTCAGTGCTGTGTTATTATATAGAATAATTGCATGTTCTGTAATTGGGTATTTATTTGCATATCAATACCAATTCTTCTATTTTAAAACAAAAATAACTAATAAAGTCCAAAAAAAAAAAACATGGGCTATTGAAAGAAACTTTATCAATAAAATCTACGCCGAAATCAACCGAAAACCAACATTTTTAAGTTAAACTAGCCGCCTTCGGCGACCAGCTGGTCCGCCTTTTTACGCCAGGGTTGCCGCCTTCGGCGGCTGCATAGACAATTTAGCGACGGTATTAATCAATGTTTTTCTCTATATATCAATATTATCATCTGCCTTTTTACGCCAATGTTGCCGCCTTCGGCGGCTGTTTAAATAAGTTTCGTGGCGGTATCAATCGATCTATATCTATATCATTATTAATTTAAATAAAATATTTTCTAGATCTATCTCCAGTTCCGTCGTTTGGAATATTTTTAAAGGAGGGGGAGGGGAGACACAAACTGCTTGCACTTCATGCAAATTTTGTCGAAAAATAACAAAAAACCCTTCCACTTTTACTTGAAAGCATTGTTTTTTCAAAGTCATGGTGTGTGTGGGGGGGGGGGCATTGACACCCCGTTGAAGTTCCTTAAATAACGGGCATGTTTCTTTCTTGCTCTCCATCTACTATATCGACCTCTGCATTTCTCTCTCTATCTATCTATCTATCTATCTATACGATCTATGCGTATCTACCTCTGACAGTAATTAACAATGTTTTCAAATCGAAGCGGTGATTTGAAAACATTGCGGCAACCCCAACCCCCGTTGTTGTTCTTTAAATAACGGGGTCTGTCTATCTCTCACTGTACATCGACCTGTAGATTTATCTTTCTCTAGATCCATGGAAATTTACCTCTGATAGTAATTAACAATCTTTTTTCAAAGAAAAAAAGTATTAATTCGAGAACAAAATTAAAAAAAACATTTTTTGTACACTCAATGTATATTTATCTACCTATTCGATCCATCTCTAAATTTTCTCATCTATCTCTATTTATTTTGATCTAACCTCCAATCTTATTCCCTAACAAAAAGAAAATCATGCAAAAAAAGCGCGCTTACTTATTTATTAAAATGCACAAAAAATTGATGTCTTTGTGGTACCCGGAGTTTGCCAAGGTATAAAAATCATTGTTTTTATTGAATTCAAAAAAAAAAAAGTGACTGGGACCAAAACGATCCGATGTGGTCCGTCTGATTACCGAAATCGAATGTTTAGCAAAACATCCGGGGAGGGGGGGGGGGAGAAACAAATGAAATACCTGGAAAAAAAAAAGCGAATGAATCCTTCGAAAGGAAGAAAAGAAAAAAGCAAGTTACGCACTTCAGTTAGATCACGTGGTTGCGTGACGTCATATTCGCAGCGGTCAGCGGACAAGATCTTCGGTGAAGCGATAGCTCCTATCTTCGTTCTGCCTTTAAAAAATTGTAAAAAAAAAACTTTTGAATATTTTTGAAAAATTTTTCTTTCTGTAGAGGGCGAAATGTTCTGGCTACTACATAGTAAAATTGTAGAAAAGCGGTTATTATATTTTTCACGGGATGCGTTTAGAAAAAAATTAAACCCAGAAAAAAAAGCAAAATAAAGGTTTTTTCAAAAATTCATAAAAAATACAAAAATTGCTCTATCTTCAAAATTTTTTTGTTCATCATATTTAAAATTAAATTTCGGACACTATAGTGCAAAAAATATTTGTCTGGCGCGATTGGTTCGGGGTCTGTGAGGTTAAAAATACTAAAAAGTGCTAAAAATCACATAAAACATTAAATAACTTTTTTTCTAATTAAAATATCAAAAATCGAAGCCCGAGGTGCACAACTTCAGCAAAAACTACACCTGTATACCAAATTTCATCTTTCTAGGCCTTACCGTTTTCCCGGGATGTGCGCCACAAACACACACACACACACACACACACACACAAACATCTTATTTTATTATATGTACTAGCCGCCTGCGGCGACCAGCTGGTCCGCCTTTTAACGCCATTCGCCTTTTTGCGCCAGAGTTGCCGCCTTCGGCGGCTGCTTAGACAATTTAGCGACGGTATTAATCAACGTTTTCCTCTTTTTCTCAATATTATCATTCGCCTTTTTACACCGATGTTGCCGCCTTCGGCGGCTGCTTAAACAAATTTCGTGGCGATATCAATCAATCTATATCTATGTATATCATTAGTAGTTTGAATAAAATATTTTCTAGATCTATCTCCAGTTCCGTCGTTTGGAATATTTTTAAAGGAGGGGGTACGACGTACTCTTCATGCAAATTTTGTCGAAAAATAACAAAAAGCACTTCCACTTTTATGTGAAAGCATTGTTTTTTCAAAGTCATGGTGTGTGTGGGGAGGGGAGCACTGACACCCCGTTGAAATTCCTTAAATGACGGACATGCCTCTTTCTTGCTGTCCATCTGCTATATCGAACTCTATATTTGGCTATCTATCAATCTATACGATCTGCGCATATCTACCTCCTGACAGTACAATTTTTTTTTATTTATATAAGTATTAATTCGAAAACAAAAATATTTTTTGTCCACTCAACCTCTATCTATCTCTGTATCTACCTAACCTAACCGCCAATTCGTAACAGAAACAAAGATCATGCAAAAAATCGCGGACTTTATTTATTTAATCAAAATAGCCCTCAAAAATAAAAGCTCTTTGTTCCCCGTAGTGTTCAAAAAATAGCGCTTGCAAAAAAAAAAAAAAAAAAGAAAGGTGAAGAGAAGGCAAACGATTTCAGTTGGATCACGTGATGAGGTAAACTCGGAACTCAGCCGGCAAGCGAACAGCGCGCGTTGTGTTCTGCCATTAAAAAAATTGTAAAAAAAAAACTATTGCGTATTTTTCAAAACTTTTTTCTTCTGAAGAGGGCGGAATGTTTTTACTATTACCAACTAAAATTTTAGAATTGAGGGTTCAATACTTGTCGCAGGATGGGTTTCGAAAAAAACTAAACCCAGAAAAAAATGTAAAATAAAGGTTTTTTCAAAAATCAATAAAAAATACAAAAATTGCTCTATCTTCAAAATTTTTTCAATCATTATATTTAAAACTAAATTTCCTACATTATAGTACAAAAAATATTTTTGTGGTGCGATTGGTTCGGGGTCTGTGAGGTAAAAAGTACTAAAAAGTGCAAAAAAAACGCATAAAACATTAAATAACTTTTTTTCTAATAAAAATATCAAAAATCGAAGCCCGAGGTGCACTTTTTCAGCAAAAACTGCACCTGTATACCAAATTTCATCTTTCTAGGCCTTACCGTTTTCCTGGGATGCGCGCCACAAACACACACACACACACACACACACACACACAAACATCTTATTTTATTATATGTATATAGAAGATAGAAGAAGAAGATAGATAGATAGAAGAAGATGGGGGGGGGGGGGGTGTTAAGGGTTGAAGGAGGACTCCCGAACATTTTGCTGCAGTGGTGCATCCAGGGGGGAGGGAGCACAAGACTGGTGACCCTCCCCACAAAATGCTGAGTATATGTTTTTAAAAAAATATTCTTTATTGTTGAAGAGAAGAAAAGATCTCATTTTGGGAAAACGCAGTTATTTTACGAAAAAAAAGAATGTTGGGAAAAAATGTTAATTTCTTTCAAAAAGAAATATTGACATTTAAATTTTTCAAAAGCTTCAGATTATTGGCGGCGAATTGTGTGCGTCCAATTCGCTCATTCCTCTTTCTTTCATATCTCCCCCCTCCCTTTTTTTCATTTTTTCTATTTCGTTTTCATTTTTTCTATTAGTACTCAAAATTTTTCTTCTCCAAATCCCTTTCTCCAGCCAAAGTCATTACAGAGTACCTCAAATTTTGTTTCTTGGGCTTCACTTTCGCAAAATTTCCAAGGAAGATCTTCTAATCACCTAAATACATCGAAAATCGTTTAAAATTGCGTTTTTGGAGCTTCAGTTTTGAAAAACTGCAGTGTCCCTAACGTTACCAAATACGGTCTTACATTCATGTGTAAGACCGTAATTTTGGAAAATATTCGAACAAGGGTCTCCAACCACCTTTCTCTAATATCATCAAAGAGTTGATATTTTGGTTTTGAAAACTACTATTTCAAAATATTTAAGTGGGAGAATCCTTTTTTTTAATACTATGGAGTATTGCAGAAGAAATTCATTTTTTAGACTTCAATTTCGAAAATTTTCCAGAGGAGAGCTCCAGAACACCCGGTCCGGTAACAGCATCAAAAATTATCCTCCGTAGTATTTTTGAAACTTCAATTATGAAAAGTTAAAGAGGTAGCGTGGGGGAGGGGAGGGGGTTACGTATTTCTATCTGCTTTTCAAAAAATCGATTGGAGACAGTCTATGAGTCTCATTCCTAACCCAAACTATAAATATGGACTATAATCACATTTATAAGACTAAAATTTCTAAAAATAGCCTTGGAGCCACCCGTATCTTTCTTGCCCCTAAAATATCACCAAGAATTGTAAAACTGCGTTTTCAAAACTACTATTTCAAATTTTTTCTGGGGCGTGAATCCCATTCCAAACCAGTAGCTGGATTCTCCCATTGCTTCTAATATCGACTTTCGTTTATGACTTTTTCTGCAGTTTGAAATGTTAAGCATTGCTCATCTCCTAATCTTACTAAATATGGTTTATATCGCGTTTTTTAGATTTAAAAGTGTGTCCCGCCCTAAAATTATTTTCTAATTTCGTCACTGCTTTGTTATTCCGGGAATACCCCCCCCTCCCCCGATCCCTGTTATTGTTGCACCCCCAAATATTTCGGCCTAAATCCGCCTATGTTGTTGTTATGAGAAATCTAGTTTATTTTTTCTTTCAAACTTAAAACGGCTGTTTCTTACAAAGTTTGAACAATACTGTACAACTGTATAATCTAGTTATCAATTTCTATGTCTATCCAATTAACCTTTATAAGGCTTCAAAATGAAGAATTGTATATCCATTTTACAAAATTTCCTCCGGGGGAGAAACCCCCGGCCCCCTGAAATTGGAGATATTCTATTTCCCACTTAGAAAGGAGCCCTGCGTCACTCTCTCGATAGCTCCCTCCCTTATGGTCAATTAAAAAGGGACAGCATGAAAACACACATTAATGAAAGCGACACACAAAAAAGTAAAGCATGATGGACTTATGCATCATAGGAAATAGACAAAAACATAGGAGTTGGCGACAATAAAAATGTTGCTAAAAAAAAAATCCTGCACCCCCAGGAATTCAGTCCTAAATCCGCCTATGCTGCTTTCCTCCCCCTTGTCCACACACAAAGAACAATTAATTATCAAATTTGAACGAAAGCTGTTTGCTTTTTTCTTGCCTACTTACACAGTTAGTCCCTAGATGGCAGCATGAAAAGCACTTCTTGAAGCGTGTTTTTCGGAAATCGGTCAATGCAGGAACGATCCTGACAGATAAACGGGAGGCAACCCTATATTTTGGCGCTAAATGTTATCATTCTCAGACTTGGCGACAAGGATTCTTCCTGTACCTCGTGCGTGGTTTAAAAAATGGCTTGAAGAATGTACAATGTAGTAATAATGAGTACGTAATGTATTAATTATGATGAGATTTTTACAATTAAATATGCATGAAAGTAAGTGAAACATTTTCTTGGCTGTGACTATATTAAGTTGTATCTTTTTGTTTTTTTTTATTTCAAAAAAGAGCATGTTCCTTTATTTATTATGCTTACAACGGTCATGAAATTAAAAGCATGTATTAAGATTTATTATGGCTAGGCCTTAGGTTTTTTTCTAGATTATCATTCTGTGCATCTGTACTTTCTATCCGGACAAAATTTATATTTATTTATGCCATAATTAGACGTCTTTCAGATATCTAATATAATATGGCAAATTGTTGTTAGACGTTAGCTTGCATAGGTGTGCATTAAATAAACGTTTCTCGTGTGCTTGAGATTATTGCTCCCCCCCCCCCCCTTGAATAATCGAAACTATTAGGCTAGGCTTCTTTTCATTTCCCGCCTAAATTAACGTACATTTCTTTCAGACGTCCTTAAGGATTCTTCCTGTAAGCGTGCATATATTCACATCATTAAACGTTTATCCTTTGTGAAACATTTAGATGTTTCCTTTTCCTTGCATAATTAAAGCTACTGAGTTGCTTAATTATCCAAAATTAACAATCATTTTTCTCAGACATGTTGTTTTTTGTCAGAATTGTTCCTGTCAGCCTTTAGCGTGCGTAGATCTGCGTCTACTAGAAATCTGTTTTCGTGAGTAAATTGTTTAATTTCCTTCATTAAGTAAAACCATTTTGATGTATAATTAATTTAATTACTGCCAGAATTAAATTTCTTCCTGTCATCTATTCTTAAGAGCAGATTCCTCCTGTTACCATTAGCGTGCGAAGATGTTCTTCTAATGAACGCTATTGTATATTGTACTGTAACGCATTTTTGCTCCTTGAACAATTAGCAATATTTAGCAGCAAATTTAATTTTCTGCCAAAATCAACTTTCTTTCAGATATCTAGTCTTAAGTAAGGACTCTTTCTGTCTCCTGTGTATTTGAGCATCAAATGACTTCATTCTGACGTTTATTTTCTTTTCCTGTTGCATAGTTGAAACTTTTTAACTGTTCAATTTCCCGGCAAAATATTTCTTTCAAAAATTAACCCTGTAAAGGTTCTTCCTGTTAAGTCCCCTTCCCTTCAACCATCATATCTTTTATTCTTGTTGAATATTCTCCCTATTAGCCTTCCTGAATGTGCCAAAAATGAACATTTATTAATTTTCATATTCTTGGTGTCAGAAATCAGTATGCTGTTTAATTTACTGTCAAAATTCATGCATTTTAGGTATTATTCTTATCCTGCTTCATAGATGTGTAACAAATAGGTGTTTATCATGAGAAAAATACTTATTTCCTAATCCCTAAATAATTGAAACTATTTAGCTGTTTAATTCATTACTTAAAATTATATGCCAGATTTTTAATCTCTACTTAACTACTTTTAACTTTGTCCAGCAACAAATGAAAGATTTTTGTACTTTGCTAAGAGCTAAATTATTAAAGCATGAAACACTATTCTATTAAATTTGTAGGGCACCTGGTACATTTGTCAATTGAACCTGAAGTATAAGTTCACCTTTTACAGGGTGGTGACAGATCAGGGAGATCAGGGAAAAGTCAGGGAACTTTATTAATCAGGGAAAAGTCAGGGAAATATCAGGGAATTTTGAAAAAATAACAAAAAATCAGGGAAAATTGATTTTATGAGGGAAAAAAAAATTTTTTTTTTGCTTTACCAAATTAAGTACTCTAATTCCCTACGCATTTTCCGCCAATTATCTGTTCAAAAAGAAAGCAAAATTAATGAGGTGCGATTATACACTGCCGTATATTTGTGCATCTTTTTTCCTCAACATCAAAGTATTGAATCTTACTTATTAACCACAGGATGAACTTCCTAAGATTGCTTCTGTGTCTGTTAGGTTGTTTATTTTACCTAACCTAAAATAAACCTCTTCTTTGAAATTTCCTTTTACGCTTTCAATGTTATGCAAAATAAACAACCATACAGGCAAAGAGGAAGCCTTCATTAATGCCTTAGCTCCTTTGCCTTTATTTCATTGTCTCGAAGTAATTAGCGTATTGCAATCACGATTTCAAGAAGAAATCTTCGGTTTTTGAATTAATACTATAAAAGCTTAAAAGTTATTACTTCTTCGCGTTTTTAATTAAATTGCTAAAATTAAACTTTCAATTAAAAAAAACTTTGTTTTTTGCTGTTATACTATTTGCTGTCACTGCAGATTATAAAGGTTTTCTTTTCTTCAGACTTAAGTGATTCTTTAATTTTATAACCAAGTTGTATTCTTCTTTTATATATTTTGAAATTAACTAATTATTATTATTTTTTTTTCTTCTTGCAGTTCAAAGTTGTTTGTTACAAAAGCAATCTAAGATTTTTTTTCGTTATATACTGAAATCATTTGAAATAGAGTTAACTTGTGTACTTAAGTAAATATCTTAATTTTTTTATTGTTAAAATGCTGTATTCATTCATTTAAACCTATGTTTTTGATTAGAGAAAAGCTCCCTATGAATGGATGTCAAATGGTTTCATCTGTTTTGCATAAATATGTCAATTAGTTATATAAGAATAACTACATTACTTCTATTCTTTCACTATTACTTGTTATTCTTGCAACAATTATTATACTGTTTGAAAACTTAGTTCAAAATAATTTCAATTACTGTTTAGTAATATCATAAATACACATATGTTTTTAAGAGTAATTTTAATAGTTTCTTAAAATTCTTATGCCAAGTGGTTTCTGGAAGCAAAGTATTTTTTTTAATTTTAATTTTCTATAATCTTTCCATGTAGAAAAAACTTGAGTACTGTTTAGTAGGTTTTTTCTCCCCAAAAAAAATTGACTTGATATGTTTTTTTTAAAAACCATTTTATTGAAAAAGTAGCATATTTTTAAAATATATCTTTAGTTCAACAACTTTACACAACTTAAAACATTTAAAATACTGCATTTTATACAAACATACAGTGGATTTAAGGTAGAGCAAAGAAAGAAAACCATTATCATTGGTAACGTTAATCAGGGAAATTTGGTGTACTTAATCAGGGAAATCAGGGAAAAGTCAGGGAACTTTTTTCACAGTTCCTGTCGCCACCCTGTTTTAGTGAGCAGTCATTGTTACAGCAATGATTGAAATCTTTGAGGTTGTGGGTTTTTCACTGGTCAGTCATCAGTTCCAAGTTCATCTGATGCACAAAATTCCTGCGGACATGTGTATAAAAATGCTTTTCTTCAGTGTGCCCAAAGTTTAATGTTCTATTTGTATTATGAATACATTTTTCGCTTATTGTATATTTTTCAGAAGGGTTCCTCCATGTTAGTTTACCAAGATGTCAATTGTTTGATCCTAAATAGCGAGAAGATGGATGATTTCGTGGAAACTTAAAGCATGACACTAGTTGAATTTAGACTTTGCATGACAGTTACTTTATTAAAGTCTGCTGCAAAGTCTTAATTTTGCTGGTAATAATGCTTTAACTGGACCTTTCAATGAGTAAGAACAACCATTAGAATCTTTGAAATGGTCTGTCTATGCTTTGCTGTCAGCAATCAGTATTAAGTTCATCTGATGCACAAACTTCCTGTGGGATAAGTATAAAAATAATTATTTCAATGAGCCCAAAGTTGAATGTTCAATTTGTATTGTGAATTATGAATATATTTTTCGTTTATTAATGCATCTATTTTTCAAGGGTTCCATGTTTACCAAAATGTCAATTGTTTGATCCTGAATAGCGAGAAGATGGATGATTTCATGGAAACTTAAAGCACAACACTAGTTGAATTCAGACCTTGCATGACAGTTACTTTATTAAAGTCTGCTGCAAAGTCCTAATTTTGCTGGTAATAATGCTTTAACTGGACCTTTCAATGAGTAAGAACAACCAATAGAATCTTTGAAATAGTGGGTCTATGCTTTGCAGCCAGAAATCCGTATTAAGTTCATCTGATGCACAAACTTCCTGTGGGATAAGTATAAAAATATTTATTTTAATGAGCCCAAAGTTGAATGTTCAATTTGTATTGTGAATTATGAATATATTTTTCGTTTATTAATGCATCTATTTTTCAAAAGGGTTCCATGTTTGCCAAGATGTCAATTGTTTGATCCTGAATAGTGAGAAGATGAATGATTTCATGGAAACTTAAAGCACAACACTAGTTGAAGTCAGACCTTGCATAACAGTTACTTTATTAAAGTCTGCTGCAAAGTCCTAATTTTGCTGGTAATAATGCTTTAACTGGACCTTTCAATGAGTAAGAACAACCAATAGAATCTTTGAAATGGTGGATCTATGCTTTGCAGCCAGAAATCAGTTTTAAGTTCATCTGATGCACAAACTTCCTGTGAATATAAGTATAAAAATAATTATTCAAATGTGGCTCAAAGTTGAATGTTCAATTTGTATTGTGAACTATGAATACATTTTTCGTTTATTAATGTATCTATTTTTCAAAAGGGTTCCATGTTAGTTTACCAAGATGTCAATTGTTTGATCCTGAATAATGAGAAGATGGATGAGGTCATGGAAACTTAAAACACACTAGTTTAATTTAGACCTTGCACAACAGTTACTTTATTAAAGTCTGCTGTGAAATACTAATTTTGCTGGCAATAATGCTTTAAAACCAACTTGTTAAAATTCAAGTGCATTCAACATCAGTCATATAGTGTAGACTAAATATATGATTCTTGTGTCTGATGTAATAAAAAGCATTTACAGAATTAATATAAAGGGATGTTGTCACTTAATTTATGACTAAAACCCTCTTTATAAATGCTAACATTTTTTAGGCCAATTTTCCTCGAGATAAAAAGTTTGGTTTGAACATTTTTATTCGGTCACGGATATATTTTATTTCTGGTACAATTATTTTGCTTAGAATTGTAAGACAGCCGGCTTTAAAAAAATCTGTGTATTACTCTTTTAAAATATTCTTGCTGTTATCATACCAAGAATGAATATGCTTCTCTAAGTTATTCCTGTAGTTAGCTCAGTACTCTAAAGTTTCCTGGTGCAAAAGTTTCATAAATGTCAAAAGAAAAACATTTACAAAACTTCTTTGGCATGCTGGCATTAAAACTTGAAGATCACTATCTGTAATTTTATGGTGTAAGAAATTAGGGGTATGAGGTTAGTAGAAATTAAGTAAAGTATTCTAGTGAGGGGGATCAAAAGAAAATGAGCATTAAATCAACATTGCATTTTAAGTAAAAGGCATCAGCAAAACTTAAGTGTATAATAGTAGTGGTATATATGCTTTAGGTTATCGATATGTTTCAAAAATCCCGTCAAAGCAATGACATACATAGTTTTTTTCAATTATGTATTTAAATATTAAATTTCAAAGCTATAGTTAAAAGAGAAAATGATTGTCTTTCTTTGAGTCAAATATATTTTTCTTGTACTTTAATTTATTGTTTTCTACAAAAGCACTATATTAGTAGTTAATGGTAAAAATAATATAGTAGTTTGGTAACAAGTTTAGCAGGATAGTCATTAGGCATGTATTTTCCGTGAGGATTTTAAAAAGATCATCCTTTCAAATTAACAGAGGAGTAATTTTAAGCTATATTCATATTTCAATGTCAAGAACATTTGAGCAAGAGCATTAAAAATATTCGCACCATGTTGAATAAGTGCTGAAAAGCATGTGGAGACATTCCTCAATTTATCATACCATCCAATTTTTAAGAATGTTTTATTCTGGATTTGGTTATATGCTGTAATTGTGTTTTTCAGTGTTTGCATTTAAACAACACACATTACAATTATAAGTGGGTAATTTTGCTTCTAAATTAAAATAAAACCACAGCATTATATTTTGCATATGCTTCACACTTAGCAGGTTTTATTTTATAATACAATCAATGTAATTGACGTTCGATTTTAACAAATTTACTGTAGTACATTCGTCCCTTGTATAACACGGTACTTGCACAACACGGTTTCGATATTACACAGTACGAAACTTCAATTTAGTACTTCATGGTTTTGATATAACACGAAAGTTATCTTTAATAAAGAAGACATTTCTTTTTTGTTTAATACATTCTGTTAATGTTTGATAACTCTAATGAGGTTTTACTTTGTTTTTCATGAAACTATGTTTCGATATAACACGATAGACATGCTTTGATTTACATTATTTCTAAGTCTCGTATAACACGGTTTCGATACAACACGATACATATTGACATGATTTTTACTATGTACATGATTAATTAGTGTACAAAATATGTTAATAAGTTTAAAAAAGTCTCGTATAACACAATTTCGATACTACACGGAACGAATACGAGAGACGCCTGTATATTTACAAGAAAATTATTCAGCTTTATATATTAAAAAGTTTTATTAAGAATTGTTATTTAACTTTATATTTCACATAGAGTTTTATTAAGCGTTTGTCAAATTTTAATCTATTCAGAATTCTATCATGTATCATATGAAACACATTACTTGGAAAATACTTTTCTATTTTAAACAAGTGTTATCGTTTTTTTTTCTCCTTAATCCGTTTGCTATATGAACATTTTTCTGTATTAAACGTTTTTTTTTTTTTTAATTACTAAAAAGTCATAGTTTTGATTTTTTTTTTTTTTTTTTTAATGAAGGCTGTTTTGAGTGTACAGGCACCTGACAGGCTCGTCATTTCAAAAAAAAAAAAAGGGAACGATGCGGAAAATACTCAGTTTCTATTGCAGGAGAAAATCAAGAGTAGGGAATTTTTAAACGAGGAGGGGGGGGGGGGTGCACCCCTAGTCACGTTAATGTTTGTTAATCATGGAGTAGGAGAGGATAGGAATTTTTTTAGTTTGTCAGTTTGAACATACATTTGCCCTTTGTATACTTATATGCACATATCATATAAATTGGGCTAAGTAAATAACTTGATGAAGTAGTAACTTGCTCCTTGCCTTTTCGCTGCAATAAATTAATAAATAATAGTTTAACATAATAAATCGGTGGGTAGCCTTAAGTCCAGGTAGGTTTGCGTTTTCTTTGAAGTGGAAGGGGTGGGGGGGATTCTAACATATTCTCTATTAGGGGGCAGCACAATCAGAAATATTTTTCTGCGGTCCTTCATTTCGAAATTTGACATGGAAGGAGGGGGGTGTGCACTCAATGGGAATTGACTTGGAGAAAACAACAAAAAACACGCTCGCTATCCACTTATAACTAATAAAAAGCATTATTTTTCCAAAGTAAGGGGGACTTTCGACCTTCCTCCCTTTCGTCCACATGGAGGGGGGGGGGCAAGTGGGGGCTCAAGCCCCACCTTGGAAATTAGAACTTCCTTGCTTTTAGTGCTTTTTTTCTAGCAAGAAAGTAAAAACATTTCTTCAGCCATTAATGAATAAATTATTAAAAGTGTCAAATTTTAATAACTCTAATCTGTACTGAAATCGGTTTCTATGCGGAAAGTATCTTACTAAACCATGGAAAAAATATCTGACCCCCTCCCCCTTTAAAATTTTGCTTATGCGCGCCCATGCCCCGAACCCCCTAAATGACGACGGACTTACTTGTGGCTCATTAGCAATCTTCGTGTTTTCATAAGCACTCAAGGATTAGTAAGAATTGCTTGAGACTCAATGAAGGTGCTCCCCCCCTCCCAAAGCCCAATATCTAAGGTTGTGCTTCTGTTTTTGGGCATCCACTGATGTCCTGTGATTTCTTCATTTGCAAGGAAGTACTACTTTTGCTATTTACTCACGTTCTTAATAAGTCATACATATCATTTTATTACCAATCTCTGAACTCTCAATATTTATTGCCACAGTATCCAACTATTTATTGCTGCTTTTTCCAAAGCTTATGCATAACGGCATGGGGTTGGAAAAGCGATATACAGTTCATTTTGACACAAACGTTAATATTGTTTCTCTTGAAAGTTGCGTATGCTGTATCTATGTTACAAAAAAAGAAAAGAGAGAAAATATTAAAATTTTTAATGAACCATTTCTAATGAAAAATGTTACAACTATTATTTTGCAGAAAAAGTTTGCAAAATTACTGCATCTAGGGGTTCCCTCCCTCCAAAATAAGACCCCATAACAGGGAAAATATCACTCGAAATCCCCCCCCCCAATAACAATTTCGATGGTGCAGTGCGCCATGACCTCCCCAAGGTGGGTACCCCTCTGCATCTATATGTTTCGGAGTTGTCCCCTCCCCCCAATCGGGAGCAGCACCCAGGATACCCCTTAAAATTTCTATGGTACGGTTCGTGCCACGATCCCCCTTGAGTGGGCACTCAAGGGGGTCAATTAATATGTTATCAAAATTAAGGTAGTTAGTACAACGAGGGGGCCTCCGTAGCTCTGTGGTAGAAGCTTCGTCTTCCAAGCCGAAGATCGTGGGTTCGATTCCCGCCTGTGCCTTGAGTGTTATTTCCTTCTCTAGTGTTGTAAATCTTTCCTGTGTGTGTGTCCGGAGGCAAGGCGCTTGGCACGCAGTCCTCTATCTATGTGAAGCTGTCTAGCTTCTAAATAAATAGATAAATAAAGTGCAACGAGTGGGACTTCAGAACAGACAGCATGATTGAAATTTTTAGGGAGAGGAGGGTTTGCTAAAAGTTGTCTTTGTCGTTTTTAGGGGATCTCATTTTGGGGATGCATTTGAGGGGAGGGGACGTCATTGTTCTTGAGGGGGAAGATTAGCATCTCTGATTTAGGAAAGATTTTTTTGGTGCAAATGGAATTTCATAAAAAATGCGGAAAAACTGTAACGTCATTTAGTTTGTTTTATTACAATTCAAAATATATAACTTTAGAATACAGAACGGACCTTGTTTATTTTCTTAAACTAATTTGCATTTAATGATGTTTACCATTCTTGAAAATACCAAATACATGAAAAAAAGTACACTTAAAATCGGAAAGAACATACTCCTTCAGGAAGTGTTTCCAAAAAGGAAAAATAAACTGCAACTGTATTGCTTATGATATCGCACTTTTTTTTTGGCATCATGTTCGTCATGTTGATAAGAACTCGCCTTGAAATAGATGAAGTCGCCAATATGGTAACCATGGACCCAGGATCGTTCCTGCATTGACCGACGTGTGTAATTTTCGGTTGTTTACCGTGGAAATGACGTCACGTAACACAAGGCTGGTCGGGATCTAACCACTCATGAAATTTTTGTCGTACAGTTGTCATGTAATGTTTTGATTAGTATTTAAAGACATAGATTGATGCAATATTGTAAAGAAAACGAATCTTTTTCTCAGTACTGACGGAAACTGTATAAGTATGAAGCCACCTAGACAAGTGGGTATGTATTTGTACGTCGATGTTAAAAAAAAAAAATTTATGCAAAAAGACAACTGAAATTTAATTAACAATTATAAATAAGCTGTCAAAATGTAAACAAATCATAAATTAAACTGTGATTTACATTTGTGCTTGCTAATTTATGTTAATAAATTAGTTGTCTGGATCATCTCTTTATAAAAATCATTATTTGTTTTGATGTAGGCAAAATATAATCTATGAACATGAAACACAGGCTTATGATGAAAATCCTTTTGTAGTTATTATTTATGCTGATACGTCTCATCTAGACACTTCTTAGTTGACTGTGACTAAACAATTGTTGATTCTCCTATTTCCTTAAGTTACAAAAAAAATCTCTTTCGGATTAGTGGTCCTTAACACCAGTTGTAGTTATAGTAATTATGAATTTTCAGAAAACTTTCTTCATTCCATGTCATCATTTTTTCATTCATATCCTTTTGTTTCTTACTAAAATTCTGAATGTGATAATTATTAGGCATTGCTTTTTCCATTATATAGGTGAAGATGCTTTGGAAGCTCAGAATAGATTCCATACTGAAGAACTTGCTAAGAAAATTTCTAAGCTCAAATCTGTAAGAGACTTTTGTTATTTTTCAGAATTTTTACTTTCCATATCTAATATGTAGAAAAAAGTATTAAATTAATGCAAGTTTTCGAATTTTGATGGTTTTGAGGTGTGCTGAGTCCATTTCGACCATTTTTGGAAAATGTCTGTCTGTGTGCGTGAATCTATGTGTGTTAGACATGAGTTCGGGCTCATTTTTGAGAGCCCGGGCCAGCCCGAGGGATATTGTCTCGGACCAAAATCCGAGTCCGATGGAACCTTTCTTGTATCAAAAACTGAGCCTTCTACAGTCTGACAGGATCTCTCTGTTAATGAAAAATGTTACGTCAAATGTTCTTCATTAACAGAAGTTTCTAAATTTTCTTAAAATGCTCCACTTCAAATGCATTACTGATGACATATTGCTATAGTAATCGCAAAAAAACACTATAAATAAGCGTTAATTATTTTTTGGGAGGGGGGGGGGTAAATTTGACATTGATTGAACTGATTTAAATGTTCCTTTCATTTTCTCACAGTAGGAAGATGTTTATTTGCTTTGAATTTGTATGGAGATTAGCGATTGAATATCTGCTTGAGCCCGAGCCCGAAACCTATTTTCGGTTCTAGAGCCCGAGCCTGTCTCATCTCTAGTGTGTGTCATGTATGTGTGTGATCAGTTTTTTGTGGCCGCTCTTCAGCAAAAACTACTACTGCATGAAATCGAATGAAATTTGGTACACATATGTGCCAATTTCTTTTTGGCACGAATTCCTCCAAGGGGGGTGGAGCAATGGGACGTTTCTTGAATTATGCGTGACTGCTATTCCCCCGGAAGTAATTGGTGGAACCAAACAAAATTTGGTCTATATGTTGCCCCTAACAGGTACATGTGCTGATCCATTTTGGTGTCAATAGCTCAAGCGGGGGTTGAGCTACAGATTGTTTTATGTCGTCAATTGTGACTGCTGTATCTCAAGAAATAATGAACAGAATCAAACAATAACTTATCGACAAGTAGCCCATAGAGGGTATAAGAGCTAATTCTATTTTGGTGTCAATAGCTGAAAAGGGTGTGGCGCAATCGAACATTCTTATATTCCATTATGAGTGCCATATCTCAAGAAGTAATGCTATGTCCTGAATGAAATTTGGAATAAATGGGAATCCATATGTAAACAGGCGTTGGTTCAATTTTGATGCAATCGCTCCATGGGGGGCTGATTTTTTTTGTGTGTGTGAATAAAAATAGCTTTATAATTGTAACAATAAGAAAGATAAATTGTAATAGACTGTCGTCTGCGTATTTCTCGTGATTTTAATTGTTGGAAAATGACCAGAAAATCCCAGTAATTTAAACTTTTTAATTGTTGCCATCTTGTGTTTGTTAACAAATAAATGTTTGTTTTGCATGTTGTTCTAAAAATGTAACTACAGTAGACCCTGTACAGTAGTTTTACGTGGGTTTATTTTACGCAGTTTCGATTATACACGGTTTAAGGTTTGACACCTTTATTTTATTTTATGCGGAAGAATTTTGGCTTTACGCGGATGCGGCAATGCAAACAAATAAAATTTTTCCCTCTTTCAAAATCCCAACTTCTAAAGATTGCAGATTATACGTAATAGACTGCATTTTGGCGTGCTAATAATCAAGCTTGGGCCACTGGAGACATTTATAAAATGTCCAAAGTTCTTTTCAGAAGTAAAGTTATTAAACTCACATAGTTCAGAACTTACTGGAAGAAGAGCTTTTAGGAGTGACAAAGGAGGCTAAAACCAACGAGGATATCGACGTCGATGACACACAACCAAAAACGTTCACATTGAAAATTTTGAGCCATTCCTAGACAATAGAAATGATCTTTCTCATTTGTTAGTGAAGGAAGATTCTATCATGAAAATGATGCAAGTGATCATGGATGTGTTAATGCTCTGCAAAAGAATTATAGAGAAAAACTCTTAATGACTGCCAAAAGACTATCATTGCCTCCTCCCCCTTATAAACAGAACACAAAATTAATTTATGTTTTCTTTATGCATGTTATGCATAAAAATCAATATAAGTACACATTAAACTTATGATACAATTAGTCATAACTAGAATGAAGTATTTTTTTTTTATCCACGGAACCAAACCCCTATTTTTATTCTATTCTTAGGTCTCAATTTATGCGGCATTTCCGTGAAACGTTACCCCTACGTAAAACGAGGGTCTACTGTATACTCCAAATGACGGTTTTGGGTTTTGTCATGTTTGATATTCACACAATTTTTTATGTATTAATAATAAAACTAATGTTCATACTTCAGAAGAATTTTAATATACCTTGGCAACTCCTTTCATAAAGAGAAAAAAAATGATCATTATTGTAATTTTTAATCTAGGTTTTTTTTTTTTTTTCAATCTTGTCTTCAAAATTCCATGTAAAGGTAAAGTACTTACTATTTTACAAGACAAGTAATATTTTGGGGAGTGGGGGTACATGTGGATTCTTTTTTTATTTTATATAAAATTCTAAACTTTTCAGTTTATTTCCTCAATTTATTTACAAACCATAACACTAAATTTCTTCAAATGTATTTGCACAAACATTAAGAGATGTGACAACATTCTATGAAAAAAAAAAAATTAAAACTATACAAAAATTGTCCACATATACATAGGTGTAGTCAGAGGGGGGCAACTAAAAACCACTATCTTGTTGCGCCTATGTTTGCCCCTCCTGGCTACGCCCACTACATCAAGGGTGCCCACCCCCTAAGGGCAAGAGCGCACCCCCTCAATATTGTGGATTCCCGCCCCCCAAAAAAGAAATACCCCTCAGAACACCCCCCTAAAAATTTTAATCACGCCGCTTAGAGCAAGGGCGCATCCCTCTCCCTAAAAATTTCAATGGCACCTCCTAGGTGGGCACCTTTGGTACCTCAGAGCCAGAAGGATGTAAGTCACAATTTTACAGCAGAGAAGAAAACCTTTTTTCTGGCGCATGCTAAGGATAGGATGCATGCTCATTTCATTCTGGTAAAAATATGAAAAGGATTTTTTAAAAAAGTATTATGATCACATGGCTCAATGCGGAATAGGTGCCTACATACAATGGACTAATAAATGAAAAATCACAATTTTTGGACTAATGGCAGTCTGGCTCTGAGGTACAGAACTGTTTTTTTACCTTTTTCCAGAAATTACTTTTGGACTAGGTGGGAATATTGACATTTTAGACTCATCAAAATTTAGAAATTTGCTTGGAATGAACTCGTATTGCGCCGTTATATATTCCAAGCTTTCGAATAACCTAAAACTTTAAAATGTGCATGAAATATTTCTCCCACATATTATTAAACTTATGTGAAAACTGAGCTTAAATTTGGAATAGAAAGGGAATAAAATCGAATTTTTGAAAAAAAACTTCAAGGTGCTCACCCCTATGCTGCAAACTGATTTTGTGTCAAATTTCATGAAAATTGGCCGACCGGTCTAGGCCATACTCGAGTAACAGACAAACAGACATCCAAACTTTCAGCTTGATTATTAGTAAAGATTTCTAAATAAGCTGTTACAGATACTGAGAAATTCACCAGTTGTAGAAATTGAAGCACCTGATAAATGAAAGTAATGTTACTTCCTTTAAAAGATTAATGTGATTTTAACGACTTCAAATTCGCAATTCAAAATAGCTTCCAAATAGTAACTTTATATTTGTTTTACTTTACAACTGGCTGTGTACAATTTTGCGAAATTTCTTCCTAAAATAAAGAGTGGAAAACCGATTTTATAACCCTTATTAACTTTACAAAGTTTAAAGTTAAGGAGTGTACGCCTCCTAATGAATATTAAAACACTGAAATGTAAAAGTATGTAATTTATGTATTTTTTAATTAATGATAACTTTTAATTATTATATCATTTTCTTTAAAATATTCCTTTATCTATATTTGATAACAGGCTGCATATGACATTGAAATTGAAACAAAGGAGCATAACAGACTACTGGATGATGTAGTAAGTCATTCTTTTATTAGTTCAAAATTCTCACAAAATTGAAAAAAAAAAAAAATCTATATTAGAGAGCTTTTTTTTTACATCTGGACCTCTCTCTCTTCTCTTCTCTCTCTTCTCTGGGATGGGAGGTAAAAAACTCAATGTCCATTTTTTTTTTTATTGAGATTTATCAGCATTTTACTCAACTTTTTATACTTGATTCAGAGCTATAAACAAATTTTCATTTTGTAGGTCCATAAAAGATTAAATAGAAATCATCACAAAAGAAGAAAAACTTTCAACTCATCACCTGGCTAACTTTGTTTTTGTGACTTAATGCTCTTTAGCTCCCTCTGATATATATATATTATATTGTGATTTCGATAGAAATTTAGATAAGCACTTAATTGATCTTAGCTCAAACATTGTTTTTTTTTTTTTTTTCATTTAAACATTTTTTTTTCTAAACCATATCACAAATTTAGATTTTAAATTGCACACATGATTTTAGTCTCTGATTTTTTGTTATTTTTTTAGATCATTTATTTCAGTGTATTTTTTAAGATCATGTAATCAAGGCCGACAAAATGTCATGCCAGCCAAGCTAGAAACTAAGGGCCTGGCTGGGAAGCAGAATAGTATAAATTTTATGGAAGAAGGCAGGGGTGCAACCAAACAGTCAAGACCTTGGCTCTCAGCAGCCCTGCATGTAATCAAATTAATCCAATAGAGGGCCAATGGTCATACTAATGTCAAATGATTTTCTCATGCGTGTGATTTCCCTAAATGTATGGATTTAGGGGACGTACAGAGAGTTAATATTTCTTCTTTTTTTTTGCTGCAAACCTTTAATTTCTTAATTCTGCATTTTATTTCAACCATTTTTGCAACTGGAAGTATGCATCTAGAACTAACGGTTGCAAAAATAGAGGATTTGCAGATTAAACATGTATTAAAAAATAGTGGAAGTTTTTTTTTTGAAATGAGATAACTTGGCGGCTGTTGTTTAAAAGAAAAAAAAATCAAAACTCAGTCGTTACTATATGACAATAAAAAACTGAAGCTCTGCTCTGAAAACAATGTCATACAGATGAAGTCCATTTTCTGCAATGCATCGAGTTTGCCGTTCAAAGTTCTGCATCACCTTCTGTCACAAGTCAATATCAGCACTGCCAAGAGCCATGGTTGGCCCCTTGTTAAGCTTGGTCACTGGAGCCATCTTTTCGACTAGGCTGATATGATTTCTCATTAGCCCTGGTCAAAGTCTATTGCTCTAACTTGCACTGAGGTAACGTCCTTAAACTCTTGCAGTTTTCTTGGTTTACCGGCATACGAGGTCTGTAAATTAAATAGACTGATTTTTTTAAATTTTTTTATTGAAAAAGAATTACAATTCTATATTGTCACCTTCAAAATAACTTCCTTCTGAGGCCACACAGCACTAGAGACGTTTCTTCCATTCCTCATAGCAGTGCTGGAACTCCGATACTGGAATAACCTTCAGCTGGTCGGTTACAGCCGTTTGAATGTTTTCGACTGTCCCAAAATGATTTCTCTTGAGGTGATTTTTCAACTTTGGGAAGAGAAAAAAGTCACAAGGACTCAAGTCAGGCGAATAAGGAGGCTGAGGAGCCACAGGAATGTTTTTACTGGCCAAAAACTTGTTTATTAAAATTGCTGTGTGACAAGGAGCATTATCGTGATGCAACACCCACTTGTTCTTGATGTTTGGTCTCACACGAATGACCCTTTCTCGAAGTCTTTCAAGAACCTCTCGGTAAAAGTGTCGATTGACCGTTTGACCCTGTGGTAGAAACTCTTTGTGAACGATTCCGTGAATATCGAAAAAACAAATCAGCATGCATTTGATCTTTGACTTTGCCATCCTTGCCTTTTTTGGCCTCGGAGAGGTTGAAGTGTGCCACTCCATGCTCTGGCGCTTGGTTTCTGGGTCGTATTCAAACACCCAAGACTCGTCACCAGTAATGACACATTCCAGAAAATGGGGGTCATTTTCAATTGAATTCAAAAAGTCAAGGCACCTTTCCTTCCTGATATTCTTCTGGTCTTGCAAAAGGTTTTTTGGCATAAATTAAAGTTAAGTTTAAAATCCAGAAGTTAAGATATTTAAACTAAGCCAACATTAACTGGCCGTGTAATGTCAAGTTGGAGACAAGCAAAAAACATGTTTCAGAAAAATACATTTATTAAATATGACTAGAATAACATCCCCATAAAATACACCCCCAAAATATCATAACAAAGTGGTAGCAGAGCTCGGTCGAATGTCATTTTGGTTGGAGACAAATTTGCAAAAGTTTTCAGGATAATGGAAAGGGACTATCGAAACATTAAGAAACTTAACTCCTGCAATTGGGCAACATGGTCGAAAAATATGAAAATGGTACTGATAGAAAGAGATTTATGGGAATTAACCCAAACAAAAGTAGAAGAAGGTATTTCGGCAGAAATAAAGAAACGGAGGGGCCAAGCAGTGGCGATTATTTACCTCAACATAGAGGATGAGTTAAAACAACTAATAGATGATTTAGACGATCCATATGCTGTATGGACGTCATTGAAATTGAATTTTGAACCTCCGTCTTTAGCCCGTGTTGCCGGATTGTGGGAGGAGTTTTTTTCTAGCAGAATTAATGAAAAAGAAACTATTGGAATGTTCGCGGCTCGATTGAAGTGTTTGCTCCGACAGTTGGAGGAGAATGGCTATAAAATGGATGAGAAATTAAAGGGATTTCAACTAATACGTAGTTTAGATCAAAATTTTAGGGGAATAGTACAAAATATTTATAGATGGGATGAAAGTAAATTTAACTTTTCAAATGTTTTGGATGAACTTTTAGCAGAAGAGGGGAGATTAAAATTTTTAGGAAATGAAAATTTTGGAAATAGTAGTTCAAGTGTTAATGCTTTTTCAGTTCAGAATAAACACCAGACTGGGCGGAAAGTTGAAAATGTAAATAAATTTGAAACGAGAGTTTGCTTCACATGTGGGAAAAAGGGGCATATTTCGGCTCGGTGTTGGAGCAGAAAACCAACTAATCAAAATAAAGGTAATCGTAATTTTGTCAAACAAAGTAATCCCCCTAAGGCTGGAATGTTTTGCACCATCAGTAAAATATCAGGAGTGCAGGCCAACAACACAAATTTGAAGGAGGAAATACCAGTATTTTTACTGGATACAGGTGCCACGGCACATTTCTGTAAAGATAGGGACTTGTTTTGTGAATTGAGGCCTGTTAAAAATACAAAAATGGAAGTAGCTGTGGGCAATGTAAATAGTCAAGTCGAGGGGGTAGGGAAAATTGTTTTCGAAATTAAAACAGATGGTAAGCTAGTAACCATCACATTGAATGAGGTCTATTATGCTCCAACACTTAGACGAAATTTGCTTTCCGGATCCAGGATAGACAGTCTTGGTTTTTCATTAAGGTGGTATCCTGGTAAAATATGTATTTTTAATAATGATGGTATCAAACTTTTTTCTGCATTTTTAATTGATAAATTGTATTTTGTAAAACCCACTTCATTTTTAAGTAATCAAAGTAGTGACTCACCACCAAATGTAAATGTAACCGAGGTCAAAGGATTAGACCTGGAGTTGTGGCATGAACGGTTTTGCCATATTAATTATGACAGTATCTTGGAAACTGAAAAGAAGAACTGTGTCAAAGGACTTAATATAAAAAGTAGAAACCGGCCAGATTGTGAGCCTTGTATTATTGCAAAGAAAAGAAGGTGTTCATTTAAGCCCACTCCAGGGATAAGGTCTAAAAGACAACTTGAGCTTCTTTTCATGGATCTAGCAGGGCCATTTCCGGTGGAGTCACTAGGGGGGAAAAGATATATTTTTTCCATAATTGATGATTTCTCAAGGAAGTCCACTATTTACTTTCTAAAGTCAAAAGATGAAGCTTTTGGATATTTCCTTAGATACCAGAGGCATGTAGAGAGAGCCCTCAACAAGAAAATTTTGGCCATAAGGTCTGATAATGGGAGGGAATTCACAAATTCTAATTTTGAGACCCACTTAATTAAAGAAGGCATCAGCATAGAAAGAACCAACCCTTATACTCCCAAACAGAACGGGGTAGTAGAAAGATACAATTTGACATTAATGAATGGGGTTAGGGCAATGCTGAAAGACTCTGGACTAAGGGAAGAATTTTGGGCGGAAGCCGCCTTATGCTTTAATTATGTTAGGAATAGAACAGTCCTAAAAGAAAGGGGGAAAACCCCATTTGAGCTGTTCTGGGGAAACAGGCCTTCAGTAAGGCATTTCCGGAGGTTTGGATGTATTGCCTACAGAGGCATGCAAAAACAAAACCTAAAGAAATTTGACTCGAGAAGTAAGAAAGGCATAATGGTGGGCTACGCAACCCAAGCAAAAGGGTACAGAATTTGGGACCCAGAGCTAAAGAAAATTTTTGAAACTATTAATGTGGTCTTCAGGGAAAATTTAATTTGGGGGAAATCAAACTTGAATGGGAATGTAGACAATGATGATGATTATTCTTTTATTAAACCTATTAGTGAAGTTCTCTTAGATAAAGAGATAGATGAAAGAAAGGCTCCCACCCCTTGTGAGGAAATTGAATGGGTGAGGGATGCAGTAAAAAGAAAGAAAGGGGACCGTACTGATATCTATTACTATGAAAAGGGAAATAAAACCAGGTTAAGGTCACCCAATGATGTAGAAAAATATTGTAAGAAGAATAACATTGTTTACAATCCTGAACTATTTGATTTCAAAAGTAAAAATGTACCTTATAATCCTTTGTTTGATATTTTTAATTCTCCTAAGGAACAAATGGAACCCGAGCCAGAGGCAAATTTGTCAGAAGTGCTAATTCCACAAAACTATAATCAATGCTTGAAAACCCCAGAAGTAAAACATTGGCAAGAAGCCATGTCAGAAGAAATGAAAGTGATTCAAGAAAGGGGGGTGTGGCAGTTAGTTCCCCAGCCAGTTGGTAAACCAGTACTTGGTAATAAGTGGGTCTATGACTTGAAGAGGAATGCTAAAGGGGAAATTGCCAGATTTAAAAGCAGATTGGTTGCGATGGGAAACAGGCAGGTGGCAGGTGAATCGTATTCTCAGGTTTTCTCCCCAGTTATCAATTTCTCCCTGATAAGAATGTTTTTCTCAATTCTGGTGATATTCCTGGGTTGGAGCCATTTTCAATTAGACGTAAAAAACGCATATCTTTATGCTGATTTGCATGAAGAAATCTATATGCGACAACCACAGGGTTTTGTAATCCCGGGAAAAGAAGACTGGGTATGCCGTCTAAAGAAATCGCTATATGGTCTCCATCAATCGGGGAGAAATTGGTACCTGGAAATTGATAGGGTTCTCCAAGGTCTAAATTTTTTGAAATTTAAATGTAGTAACTGTGTCTATACAAGAAACAGAAATGTGTTTTTATTGATGTATGTAGATGATATAATAATTTTTGGAAAAAATGAAATCATAATTCAGGAAACAATTCAGGATTTATCAAAACATTACGATATTAAAGAATTAGGGAGAACTAAAAAATTATTGGGGGTAGAATTTGAAGAAATAAATGGGGGAATTTTTATACACCAAAATTCTTATATTAAGACAGTTTGTGAAAATTTTGAAAAGTATCAATACCCATACTCGACCCTCCCAATAGCGAAAGGTACAATTTTGTCTTTAGGTGATTGTCCAAAAACGGACCAAGAAATAAAAGAAATGGAGAAAGTACCTTATCGCAATTTATTGGGATGTTTGTCCTATATAGCAGGGAAAACTAGACCGGATATTGCATATACAGTTAATTTATTATCTCAATTTCAAGCAAATCCGGGTAAAAGACATTGGCAGTGTTTATTAAGACTTTTAGGTTATTTAAAATATACAAATTATTATAAATTAAGTCTATCTGCAATAAATGAAATTAAAATCAATGGTTTTTCTGACTCAGACTATGCTGCAAATAGGGACGATAGGATTTCGATGGGGGGAATTATTATTTACATTGACAAAGTACCTATTATCTGGCGAACATTTAAACAAAAGTGTGTTTCATTGTCCACCATGGAAGCTGAGTATATATCTTTGACAGAAGCAGCAAAAGAGGTGGTGTGGTTAAAAAGAATTTTAGAAGAAACATCACATTTTGAAATAGCTGGATATAAATTTAACGGGTCTGTAATTAATTGTGACAATATAGCTGCAATAGAATTTTCAAATTCCCCTATAGAAAATTCCAGAACAAAGCATATTGATGTCAGATATCATTTTTTGAGAAACTTAGTAGAGGAAAATACATTTGAATTAAAATATGTGAAAAGCGCAGAAAATCCTGCGGATACGTTTACCAAGCCTCTGACTCGGGGTACATTGAAAAAAATGTGCAAACTCATTTTCGGTAATTATGAAAATGTAAAAGTTTAATATTCAAATGTGTAAATTTTTCAATGTTTCTCAAAAGTGTTTAAAAATTTTTTTTAATTGTTGTTTGAAATATGTCAGTTTTCATGTCGTTTTGAAGTGTATCGTGCTGTGTAACCGAGAAGGGGGGAATTTGTTAGCATAAAATATTATTTTATTTTATTTAGTTTTTATTCTCGGTCCACAGCCGATAATTTAAAGAAAATAATTTAAAGTTAAGTGTACCTACTTTAAGCCCAGTCTGGTAAAAGTAGAACCTGTCAACTAGTTGGTGCTAACACTTCAATCGACGATTCCCCCACGCCATAATTAATGGCGACTGTTTACTGAAACCATCGGAGATTGCATGTCTCGATGTGTCGATTCAGAAAAGTTGAGTTGTCACCTGATCGACTCGAATTAATTCCACTTGTTGACCGCACGTGCTATGGAGAGGAGTACGAATATTCGCGGTAGTGGAATATGCAAATGAGTGATGGTCGAAGTAGAAGTTAGTGTGGTGACGTCATCGAGGCATGGAATCTCATTGGTTGATAAAACATATATATTGTGGCGAGTGGCAGCAAGCGATCGCTCTACGCTCTCGTTTTTCTTCTTTCAACGATCCCCAGTGGTTGGTTCTGATCGTGAAGCCTAGTCCGGCTCACGTGTGGGGGGTTTTTCCCCGCGATGCTAGCGGGGGTTTTTGTGGTATGTGATGTTTAATCTTCCAAGTCCTGGAATTAGTGAGTCCAGGTGAAGAACCTGTTGTGTTGTGTCCGGCCAATTAAAATGTCGGGGATGTGAGTTCCACGTGTCTACCTGTGATGTTTACCGATCTACGTATTGTGTAATGTTGCCTGTTCAGTCCGGACATTCCTGAAGTGTGATTCGGCGGACCTTTTGTGCGTTTTCTACCTGATCCTTCGGAGTGGCAAGTGACTGCATCGACATCTTGGTGACATTTTTCTTTATATTCTGGAACCACTTTTGTTATGATATTTTGGGGGTGTATTTTATGGGGATGTTATTCTAGTCATATTTAATAAATGTATTTTTCTGAAACATGTTTTTTGCTTGTCTCCAACTTGACATTACACGGCCAGTTAATGTTGGCTTAGTTTAAATATCTTAACTTCTGGATTTTAAACTTAACTTTAATTTATGCCAACAGGAACCATTTTTGCGCAGATTTTTCTCATCCCCAATTCATTAGTCAAAATTTTATGAAAGGTGGTGTGAGTCAAATTTAACTCTTCCCCGATCATTCTGATTGTCAACCGACGATCTGAACGCACAAGATCCCGGATTCTATCGACATTTTCATTGGTTCTTGAAGATGAAGGCCTTCCGCTTCGTGGTTCATCCTCAATCGACTCTCTTTCTTCTGAAAATGCCTTAAACCACCGAAAAACCTGGGCTCTTGACAAAACACTATCTCCGTAGGCCTGCTGAAGTTTAAGAAGAGTTTCCGTTGCACTGTGCCCAAGTCTGAAGCAAAACCTGATAGCACACCGTTGCTCGAAATTGATGTCATTCATTTTTAGAACACAATAGAAAAAATTGTTTCAAAAAAACAATCGCTACGCACAACCAAATGACTTGAACGAGGTCAAACTCGTACTGAAGGTGGATAACATGTTCCTCTGCCGCCCCACCAAGCCCTGAGCTTCCAGTGTTGCCAGATCAAACGCAACGTTGCCAGTCTCATTACTTAATTTACAGAAATCGTAAACTCTAGATGAACTCATAAAAAATGATCAGGAGCAGTGAGATCATAGACAAAAACTGCACTGAGCTAGAATAGCAGACTTACCGTATTTTCGTGCATATTATCCGGGGCTTCTAAAATCGACCTGAATAAAAAAAAATTCGTATAATCTGCGGATAATACAATGTACAAAAAATGAAGTTTTGATTTAACATACAATTTTAGCAACTAAATTAAAAATGTGAAGAAGTAACAGGGTTCATACTCTATTTGGATGAAAAAAATTCCATGACTTTTCCAGGACTTTTTCATGATTTAATGAAAATTTTCATGACCTTGTTACATGAAGAGAATAGTACTATTTAATATCAAACTTGCCCTTTTTTTGGAAATGAGCATTAGCAAAACTTCTATGTGAATGCCACTAACTGATTGAAAAAATATCAGTGTACACCTAAAAAACTGAATAAATCTTGCCTGTTTTCATCATATAAGTTTAAGTTAAGTAAAACTACAGTGAATGATGCTTAAATGTCGACTTTTTTTTTTATAAACAGGCAGAATGATAATGATTGGGGAAAAGGTTGAATGAATCATTACTAAGTTTCAATAAATTTGCTTCAAAAGTTGCCGTTTTAGTGTCAACTTGACAATTTTTTGGTTCTTTAAAATAAAACCACATTCTTTAGTAAATTCATGTTTCTAAACCAGATATTTATTTTTAAAAAAATAAAAACATTTCATAGTAAATAAATCTTTTGATTTAAACTTGTTTACTTATTTGTACATTTTCAAATGCATATAAATTAATAGGTTCAGAAATTCCAGAACATGTTTGAATAATGACACTGAACGTACCAGTGGGTCGCATGGATTAGTTTTGAGGGGCCATATATTGAGCACTACTGTTTCTGAGCATTAGAATTCCCCTATTTCTGTATTATATCGTCTGACTTAAGATTGTCCAAAACCTTCAACAAATTGAGATAAACTCTGATAAATTTTAAAATAAAGATTTAGGAGTGATGGAAACGAACTTGAATGCAATGTTTTTTGAGATTGTTCAATTTTCCAGTTTAAATAGCTTTCATGGTGCAGTACTAAATCACTCAAAATTTCTAATACTCTTTTTAGCTACTGTTACTTTTTCCCAGAACATTTTTCCATGACAGGAAATAAATTTCCATGACTTAGACTGAAAATTTCAATTTTCCATGACTTTTCCAGGTCTGAAATTTGCTTATTTTTTTTCCATGACTTTCCAGGATTTCCATGACCCATACGAACCCTGAAGTAATAACTTATAAGGTATAATCAAAATCAGGGTGGCGACAGGAACTGGAAAAAAAAGTACCCTTACTTTTCCCTGATTAAGTTCACCATATTTCCCTGATTTACATTACTTATAATAATGGTTCCCTTTCTTTGCCCTACCTGAAAAGCATTGCATATTAAATAAAATGCACTGTTTAAAACGGTTTAAGCTGTTAATTAAAAATATATTTTGAAAAGATGCTCCTTTTTTTTGGTAAAAATAGTTAATTAAATTATCGACGGAGAAATATTATAGGAAATCTAAAACAAATACTTTACTTTCAGGAACCAGTGAAATATGAATTGTAAGAAATTATTAAAACCACTCTTAAAGACATATCTAATCATAATAAAACTAAAAAATTTAAATGGAAATAATTTTGAACTGAATTTTCAAGCAGTATAATTGTTGCTGCAAGGATAACAAGTGATAGTTAAAGTATAGAGTAATGTAGCTTGACTTACGTACATAATACTGCCGTCTGCAGGTAAGCAGTAGTATCTGCAGACATTAGTTTTCGAGATATTTGAAGAAATGTGTGGTGGATTCAGTACTAACAATAGGAAAATGTTAGAATTAAGACTCTTTTCGCGCCTCTTTTTCAGTGTAAACCAAATGAATGAGTATGTACAGTAAAGATAACGTACCATATAATGACAAAAAAAAAAAAAGTATGTAAAACAGATTGAAATCTTAGGTTTTAATGAATGGATATAGCATTTTAACTATTAAAAAAAATAAAAATATATTCACTTATTTACACAACTCAATTTCAAATAATTTCATTAGTTGTCAAAAAAAAAAAAAAAAAAAAAAAATCATAGATTACTTTAGCAACAAACATTGAAATGAAAAAAACAATTAGTAATCATTTCAAAATATATATGTATATGGTTTTAAAATAAAAGAGTTTTGAAGTCTGAAAAAAAAAAAAAACCCCTGCGTGTAATCTGAAGTGACAGCGAATAATACCATGGCAAAAAACAAATTTAATTTTCAATCAAAATTCAATTTTAATACAACAAATAATTGGTGGAAAATTTGTAGGAAACTAAAATACTTGCAAAGAAAAAAATTTTTTTTTCTTCATCTGATCAATTTTCCCTGAATTTTTGTTATTTTTTTTCAATGTTCCCTGAGTGATAAAATTCCCTGATTTTTCCCTGATCTGTCGCCAACCTGAAAATTAATCTAAAAAATAATGATTTCTTCTTCAAATCATGATTATAGTACCGTAATTACTTTAAGACAAAAGTCAAGACAAAGGAATATACCGTCTAATCTTGCACACATGAGGGCTTCAGCCTTAAATGTATGTTGTTTTTTTACATAGCCTGAATCGCATAAGAAGAACATTCAAGCTATGTAAAATAAACTACAGGCAGCGGAAAAGTCATCATTGATGCACCTTACTGTAGTGGTGTTCCCATAAGGTATACTCCATGTACGCCGTATACTCTCAAACATTTCTTAGACACATGGCATATACTCTCAAGCTTCGAAAAATTTCATTTTTTGACATTATGTACATGATCGCATACATATATTGGGCGTAATGGAGGACTGGGAGCATATCCTCAGAAAAATTGATGGGAATATCACTGAAAGAAAAAATATTGAGAAAAAAATCAGGTAATCTGCACCTCATTAACTTGACTTTTTTGAAACGAAAATTGATGGATTATATGCAGAAAAATACGGTTCCTAATTCAGGTAGTCCCCCCTCCCAAAAAAAAACCTTCCATTCTACCCCACTCTGTAATTCAACATTAAAAATCCAAATTATTTGCCCTTAATGTTTCTGAAAACATTTAATCTTTTAGTGTCAATTTAATGTTTAATAAACTCTACATAATTCAAATATTGACTCTTTAACAAAATCAATATGATGTTGAACTTATTGAAACATATTTCTTCTTTCAGGGAAATGAGTTTGATAGTAGTCAAGGCTTCCTTTCCGGAAGTCTGAATCGAATGAACAAAATGATGTTTACTGGAAGAAGTGACAGAAGACTCATGTGTTATGTTTGTCTAATAACTGTTGGTCTTTTTATTGTATTTTATTATTTAGCTCATAAAGCAACACGTTGATCAAGGACAAGTTACGACCTAGTTGGTCAACATTAAGACCTAGACAGAAGTGTACATACATGATAAAAAGTTGTAAATATGTTGTACATATTTGCAAAACAAAAATTCATTTTGTTATGAAATGTTATTTTATTTATTGCAGAATAATATTTTAAGCATTTTCCTTACATTTTCTTTTTTGTTATTTTGTAAACCTACTTGTACAGTTCAAAAATTATATTAATAGATATAGTTTTCATTTTCGGGTAATTCTCAAAATAGAATTTTTTAAAAAATAAAAATCTTAAAACATTATTGCTCCTAAAATTTTTGTAAAAAAAAAATAAAAACATGGAAACTCCATTGTGTTGTCAGCAGAACTAAATATTCATAATTTCACATCATTTTTTTTTTTGATGTGCCATGCCAATGAAACTAGTATTTATGCATGCTAATGACAAGAACTAGAATGAAATTATAAACCACAAATTTTCATGATAATCGCTATTCATTCTAATGATATAGAATTGATGTACTCATCTAATATTTAACAAAATATTACAGATGCTTCTATTTGCACTAATGGAAGCTTTGTAAAATGGCTGCCTGTTGCCTAGTTGTAAGTAAAAATTAAATATGGAGAAACACTGATTATTTTGCCATGTATTATAATTAATTTAAAAAAAGGAATTATTGTTTTAAACTTATGTATTTTTTTACAAAGATATTTTATTCTAATACTTCAAAAATTTATACATTAAACAGACATAGCTGCTGTAAATATCCATGCTAATGACATTTCAAACATTTATTCTGGTGTTTCCAAGTGTTTTTAATTGAAAAGAGAGTAATTTTTTGGTTCATAAGAAGAAAAATAACAAATATGAAGTTTAGAAGAAAGTTTCACAAAGCCTGCCTTGTTATTTTGAATGCTGAAGGACAAAGATTCTTCCCTATTTTGGGAATAACCAATTCAGAATACTGCATTGATTACTAAAATATTGGACAGAGTAATCACTTTTGCAAATAATATTGTGCTCCATTAGTGGGCTTCACCAGGTGAACTCTCCCTTTCGTGTCACCACCTAATGAAATGACAAAAATTTTAAGCAATTTTCTGGAACACATTTTGAGATAGCGTGAACTACTTTTAGGTAGCTCTATCTGAAAACAATTTTTTTTTTCTTTCTGACAAGCTTTTTTTTTTTTTTCCAATTATTACAACGGTTATTCTATTTCATATAATCAAAACTGCAGCATTGTCTACTTTCAAACAATTACGGAGTTTGCCAAAAATTATTTTTGTTAGTGTCTAGCTTAGATGTTTAAAATTCTTACATAAATCTTTCAATTTTATTCCAATAAAAATTTAATGTCATGTTCGACTGTTCTAAATGATTCGATTTTTCTTCAGAATTTAATCATCTTATCACTATTAAACAACCAACTTGATTTATGATGAAATTTCAGCTCTGCCAAGTGGCAAATTATATTTTCAAAATGAATTCTGTACAATATATTTTACAGAGATATTACTCATAAGAAGCTTAAAATTTAAAACATTCTTTAAGGTAGGTCAATAAAAGATGCAGCAACATTTTTAAATCAATAACACTTTTATTTACAAGAGAAGATAAAATTTTAAACTTCTCATTCACTAGTGAGCAATAACATGTATCCAAAATAGTAAATGCAACAGGAATTCCTGCATTTTGAAGTTGTTAGTATTTAATGCAAGACACTGGCATTATATTGTGTCTGAAAGTTTTTTTAATGGTTTGACTTCTTATACAAAACATTTATGATATTAATTTACACATGAACATGTTACTAAAATTGCCAAGAAAGTTAACATAAACCTTTACATGCAAATTAGACATTAAAGTAAAATGTAATGCATCAAAAAGAAAATAGTTATTACAAGGAGTAAATCTGTCAAATAAATAAGAAGTTTTCTGTTATAAAAACGCATTAGTATATGTAATTCAAGAAATATCATTATTTGTTGAACAAGCTTGCATTTCTTACTGCACTAGTAATTAAGTAAATTAAAATTTCAAAACTGACATAAATATCAATTTCACATAAAGATCAGTTTACTGGTTGATTCTCCTTGAACAAATATTCACATCTGTACATGTTTGATTTTAGGGCACTAAATAATTCCAGCTTCAGCCTGAAAATATCATAGAAGTATAAAGTAAATATTATTCATTTTTTTAAAAAAGAAAATATGAATGAAAAAATGTAGTGCATTGTATAGTATATCGTACAGTATAAAAGATAATAATACAGTGTTAATAATAATAAGCAAACATTTGCAGGAAAATGCAGACAAGTGAGTTGAAAGGATTTCTCAACAAGAACCATGGGTATTAAAGCAATCAATTATTACTTTACTGCTTAATACCCAAGCTTTGCCTTCAATTTACGAATTGAACGCAAGTTCTTGGTTCTCGCTGGTGAGAAATTTCTGTTATCTACCAGTTTGTAGGCACTCTCAGCTTCAATGAGATGACACCTTCCTCCACAGACCAGCTACATTACATTACATTACATTAGCTACCAGTTTGTTTAGCCCTCTTGGCTTCCATAAGATGTTTTCCATCTCCAGCTCAGTCACTTTCCTATGCCAGGCTGATGAGTGCTAATAAGCACGAAACTGCAGTCCTCGGCTGGAAATGACTGAGCTGGCGGTGTAGTTCATGTATTTCTGCTTTAGCCTTGGCTAATGGGCGGTAATTTACTGAATATCAATGTTTTTGTTAAAAAATACTACTGAGCACAATATTCTAAGTTTCAAGAACCAATTTAGCTTAAATGCAAAACAAGCTGGAGTCAAGTGCTGAAATTTAAAGAAGAGAACAGGAAAACACAATACCTGTTTCATTCCCCATGTCAAGAAGTCGGGTTTTGTAGCTGCCACGTACTCATCAATTAATTGCTGAACAGTTTCTCTTGATTCATCCAATTCACTAAGACTCTCTTGAAACATGGTTTCTTTCCTGAATTGTTCCAAAAAAGCTTCTCGTTTCCGTAGTTTATCGTACTGCCTTAGGGTTCTTTCAAACAGCTGAAAAACTCAATAAAAGTGGTGTAAACTGGGTTTTAAATTATTAACTCACAGAAAGAACTAAAAATTAGATTTGGGTCAATCCATTTGAAATCACCCCAAAAAGAATAAAATTTGTTGCTTGACATTTTTGATTTTCCTAATTTTTTTTTTTTTTTTTTTTAACCAGTTATTGTTTACTACTAAGCGAGTTCAAAAGTATGTGCCTAAAAGAAAGAAAATTTTTTAGGCACATACTCTTTTTAACAGGCTATTTTAAGTTTGCTTAGTAGCCGTTTTTGGACCAAAAACAAGTTTTACGTAAATGCATCTAACTCTTTTAATTTTACAGCTATTAAGACAAAAGAAAATCCTACATCATCAGAATGATGCCTTAGATATGATTTGCTTGTAAAATATTATTTAAATGGTGAGATAGGGGAAAAAAATTCATAACGAAAAACTGAAAATTAGTGTAAATTACGAGGTTTTAGTGCAGCAAAATTGGTAAAAGGAGGTGAGTCTCAGCTCTAATTTTATTTTCTTGTGTATAGATATAATATAGAACTACTTGTTGTAGAAATTTCAAGCTTGAGAACTTTGTCATTTTTTTGTACACTTTTTCAAAAATGGCAAAATTTGTATTTCTGCAAAGTTTCTAATTAAAATATCTCAAAGGGGACTGAGTGAAAAATTATGAAATTGATACAGGTAACACCTTTTCATGACATGAAAATATGATAATTTGCTGACTGAGACTCAACTAGTACTAGAGTTATAGAGCATTAAAGTTGGCCAAATATTGCATTTTCGAAAAGTTTAAAGAGATATTTCAAAAGGGCCTGAGTGAAAAATAATGAAATTAACATAGATAACACTTTTTAATATGAAAATATGATAGCAATTTGATGACTGAGACTCTATGGGTACTTGAGTTAATGTGCATTAAAGTTGATCAAATATTGCATTACACATATACATAACATTTAGCGCCATTAATGGTAATGATGCACATTTAAACCTAATATCACTGGATCTGAGAATTACAAAAATATAGTATGTGTTCATTTATTCAATCAATATGTGAAATTTATATCTTTTTCAAAGTATTGAAAATGTTAAAATTTTGGTGCTCAGTTTCTCTCTCTCTCTTTTTGTGCTTTCTGTCATGAAAACATTTTTCGTCAAGAAGTTATCTCGCTTATAATTTTTCTTTTATTAATTGGGTGGCATTTCACAATAAAAAAATGAAAATACTTTTTAAAATAAAAAGTTGAAAAATATGCTGAATATAAAACTTTATATACAACACTGTCATTTGTATACTCAGAAAAGAACTTACAGCTACTGAGACCAATTTTAATTTGAAATGCACTAAACTTAAATTAACTAACTCAGCTGTAAAACTAAAAGAGCTAGATGAATTTACGTAAAACTTTTTTTTGGTCCAAAAACGGCTACTAAGCAAACTTAAAATGGCGCATCAAAAAAAAAGTATGAGCCTTAAAAATTTTCTTTCAACACTTTTGAGCTTACTTAGTAGTGAGAAATAACTAGTAAAAAAATTAGGAAAATCAAAAATGTCAAGCAACAAATTTTATTTTTTTTGGGTGATTTCAAATGGATTGACCCATTTAATAATATTTAGAAAAAAACAAAAAAAACAATGCAATTAATTTCTACTGCTAAACCCTTTTTCAACACTAAACTGATGAACTTGTTATATACACATATAGGGTACTTGGAAAATATCGGCCCAAATAATAAAAACTCGTAGAAGGAATCCAAAAAATTCACATTGATACCCTAAGCCAGATAAGGCAAAACTACAAGCTATACGAAACAGTTCATTGCGAGATCTAGAGACTATACATTACTACATGAATCTGACACTTGCAGATATTTAAATGATGCATGTTTCCAACACCTTAACTTATTTAAAATCTATGTAGTTTCAACTACTAAACAAAACTTCGCCTATATATTCCAGAGCTCATGCAAGACTTGAAAAACTTTCAGGACCTATTTTAAAATTTTACGGCACAATTTTATGCAAACAAAAAGCAAGTTTATCAATGCATTTATATATCTATGTCAGCGGTTCCCAACTCATGGGCCACGGCCCACAAGTGGGCCGCGAACAGCGTGTTACTGGGCCGTGGACACTGGTCGGGAATCTGAACCAAGATAAAACTTGTGGTCTTAATTTCCGTTTTTCGCGAAAATTCAATTAGATATACTATTACTCAAAAACTCTCCAGGCTCATCGCCAATATGGAACTTTAGGATTAAGATTTCTTAGGAACTTTCCCCTATAATTGAAGATGAAACCTAATAAATCAGAAACTTCTTTAATGAAAATTGCCAAAGAAGCTAGTATTAGATTCAAGCTTCAAGTTAAAAATGATCCTCTTTTGCTGAACTCTGGCAAAAATGAATTGAGGCACTTGAGGGGTTTTTCGACAACCTACCTATTTGAATGAGACTTTTCATTGCAGTTTTTTTAAAAAAAATAATATAGAAATGCATTGAATGTTGCAAATTATTTGAGACTAAAATCATCCAGTTTCAATCCAGATATCAACTCCATCGTAGAGGAAAGACAATGCCGAAAATCCCATGGAGCTTTAACTTTGAGGACTTGTTTTTGAGTTTCCTTACAGCTATGCCAGCTAAGTGAATGCAATAAAGTTATTTTCTTCGTTGAAAAATATTTTGAAAATTGTTTCTATGCAGTGTATTTATATATGTTATGCAATATAAAGGGAAAAAGGGATTAACATCTCCAGAACTCTTGTTTTTAACGCACTTTCAGTCCTAATACGGTATATTATTCAGACTTAAGTACAGTTATGAACAGGCACCCTCCAGATAGTAAATTTTGGCTGTGCAAGTAATGTATAGTAGTTTGTGGGCCTTAATCGTGTTTTCTACAAAACTGGTGGGCCGCACAATCAAAAAGGTTGGGAACCGCTGATCTATGTCATTCTAACTTCTTCTGAAATGACGATCGAACCAGGTATCTATCGTTTTGTAATTTTTCAGACATCATGCTTAGGCAGTTTTTGCTTTTCTACACTTAAATAAACAGAGATATTAATTAAAACAAATTCCCCAAAATGTTAATAATAAATGCCAGTTAAATAATAAATACAGCACATTCAAGAACCAATATATTCATAAAGCCTGATTGGACAACTTCAGGATAAACACTTTACTTAGCTTAGCTTTAGAAACTTAGGGAATTCATTTTACAACACCATACTCATAATAGACAGTAAAAAGCAAAGTGATGCAAGTGCAAAAATTAAAAATTTGGAGATAACCTGTACAAACGGTAAGAGAACGTCTCCTCTGTTTTGAGGAAAGAGCTAGTACTAGTAGCCCTGGTAGGTACTGCTCTACAGCATGATTTAAAGAAACGTTTCAATAAAAGCCTACCTAGGACTGGAACTTTGAATGTGTTTTACTCAAAACTTTAAAATGTCCACTAACATCCTTTTGCTTCTTACTGCCTCAAATGATGTAAGTTTGTGTTAATTTCTTTAACATTATACTTCACTTAAGTTTTAGTTAAGTCATCCATCAATTGGGATAGATGGAAACGAACTGGTCATTTTTGAAATTAAACTACTGGTGAGGGAAGACTGGGCAACATACAGAAGTTGGGAGTTCTGCAAGTTTTCAACCAGCTGTGTGAACACCACGAAAAAAGTTACATACAGTGGATGCCGGTTAATTAAATCAGTTGCTTTAATGAATGAAATCATAAAAAACAGAACAAAATCCAGCTTTATTGAATTAACCACTTTATTGAATCAGCCACTTTATGGAATCAAAACTGTTTAGAACAAAAGTGATTCATATAAGAGGCAGCCACTGCACCAAAGTTTAGTGATCTTATTTTCCTCTAAACCAAATCCACAAACCCTATGTCATTGGTCACAACAACTTTTTTTTGTCACCTGGAAGGTTAATAAAACATTTAGTAATGAATTTCATCTTCCATACTATTTTTGAATTCAAGTGTTTCCGTTTATCCCATACATACTAAACTTGTCATCCTTCCTGTCTTTAAAGAGAATAAAATTTTGATGTAAATTAAACTTTTATATGATTTAGTTAATTCCTAATATTTTCTAGCATTATGGTGGAGTGAGAAAGTTACATTTACCACATTTTGCTTAAAATAGTAAAAGTTTACAATTTCAAACAGACAATGAAAAAAAAGAAGAAAGTTTCCGTTGTTGTTCAGTATGTTGTGTATTTTATGCTATTTGAGAAATAATAAGTAATGTAGAAAACCAAATGCAGAAGTTGAAAGATTGCTGATCCAGTACAGCAATGCTTTAAAATTTTGTAATCCTACTTTTCAAGCAGAAACAAAGGAACATTACACGCTTGGCAATCTTTCTGCATCCTTTACGAGAATCATGTATGTAAATATATTTTATTTCAACAGTTTATGATATTCTATTACAAAATAAGTAAATTCATTTTCTTTTACATTAGGAACTTATATTTTAAATAAAAAACAAGTAGCTGAAGTTGTTTAGAGTTCAGCTTTCAAACGTAATAAACTTTGAATTCAAGAATATTTTTTTTTTATAATTCTATTTTACTAAGTATCATACCTTTATGAACAACATTTAAATCATAGAAGCAAGGTTGATGAAAGAACGTCATTCATTAAATTTTAAATAAATGCAATACAATGTGAAACATTATACAAGGTATAACTTTACCAATGGTGTCATCCCTTTGAATTAAGGGGCTGTCCAAAATAAGGTCATGCCTTGAGGGGGAGGGACATTAGGAAAATATTGATATTTTGTGACAAGGGAGGAAAGGGTAACATGAAGTGCGACACACATTTTTTTTATAACAATCTGCCTTTGAAAACTGTGGCACATAACAAAGGGGGGGGGGGGTAAATTTTTTTAAAAGAGTGAGACATCCTTTATGGACAGCCCCTAACATAAAATTGCTTTCGATATTTCTAAAACTTTTTGAAAGTAAAAAAGCAAAATTAAAAATATTACATAGCATAAAAGTTAACACTATAGTTAGTAGCATTTTTTAAAAATAGCTACAGTGAAAAAACAGTTTAATTAGAAAAGAATTTTAAACTGAAATGCGTAACTTACTGATGAAATGCTTGTGTGATTTGCCAACATGAGTCCACTTACACGATGTGCTGTTTGAATGTATGGTGATTTACGGGAGAGAGCTACTTGAATACTGGAAGGTCCCCAAGGTATGAACTGAGCTAATTTTCTTTCTCTTATTCTCATTAAACTTTTGTGAAGCTACAAAATATAATTTTATATTCAATATTCACAGCTTTTTTAAATAATCATTTACATACATAAATGGTTACTTCTGTATGTATGTCTGTCCGGGATAAATTTCAAAACTACAGGACCAATTTTAACCATTTTTCCACCATAGATAGTTACATTATAAGTAGTGATGTAAAATACCTGGGTATTTATTTTTAGGGGTAAATACCCACAATGGGTATTTACCTGGGCATTTATTTTCAACTAAAATACTGTTCTGTATGTATTCCACTATGTATAGGATATACAGAGTGTTTTGTTTTAACCTTCAAAAAACCTCTATTTTCGCAACCGTTAGTCCTAGATGCATACTTCTAATTGCAAAAATGTTCAAAATCAGAGGCAGACTTAAGATATTGAAAATATGAAGTAAAAATAAAAATGAGTAAAAAAAACAAATTTTAACTTTTTACACGGGCCCCAGGTTCTCCAACTTATATTTAGGGAAATAATCTCCATTGAAAAACAATTCCAAGAAAAAAAAAAAAGATATGAAACGCAGCGCTTTGTGACTTACACCACTTTACACTCGCAGCCAATAACATCTTTTGGGGGAAAATACAGCAGTTAAAGAGTGTTTATATAAAATTATATGTGTGCAGAGTGTGGTTTTTCAAATTGTTCGAGGTTTTGCAGCCTGTTTTCGTATTATGGCATAACATTTGCATGAATTTTTGAATAGCAATGAAAAATGTAAATACCTTGTGTTTTTTACTTTGCCAACCTGTCATACTTCTGAAAGGTGTGATAAGTTCTATTCTCATCTTCTGCATGGTCCCTTTAAACTTTCAAATGGAATATATCCTTGAGTTTTGATCGCACAAATTTTAAGTTTTTTTGTGTCAGTAAGTTTTAAATGGAGATCGTTTCTCTAAATATAAGTTAGGGGACCTAGGGCCATATAAAAAGTTAAATTTTGTAGTTTTTGTTTCATTTTTATTTTTGCTTCAAACTTTCAATATCGTTACTCTACATCTGATTTTGAATATTTTTGTAACTGGAAATCTGCTTCTAGGACTAATGGTTGCAAAAATAAAGGTCTTGTAGGTTAAAACGGAACACCCTGTATTACCAACCATATACAAAACAAATTTTCCCCTAAAATTTGTATTTCGATCACATATTTAAAGAATTATTGTGTGAAACAATTCAGCAATCTGATATGATATTCGCATTAAATGTGTTTGATATGCCTAATCAATGTTAATAGCCAAATTTCAGACATAAAAAGTCATTCTACAAAAAGTAAAAAGTTTAACTGGTTACAAAAAAAGAAAAAAAAAGCAAACATCTTCTCCAATTATGACGTTGAAAAGAAAGATTCTTTGGTTCACAATATGTTTCTTTCATAATTTCATTAAGTCTTTCAATAAAAAATATAAACAGTGTAATACATATGTACAGTGGCTCCCAAAAGTGTTCGTACACTTTGAAATTTTTAGTAAAACCAAAATAACGCAAAACTGAATTCGAATATGAAGTCCAATATTTTTTCACATCATTCCTATGTCATTCTAAATACAACCCAGTAGTTTTTTGCAAAATATTGACGGATCTTCTTTTAAAAATGGGTAAAAAAAATGAAGAGACGGAGAAATAACTCTTCACAAAAGTCATGGTACATTCAAATATTTTCGAATAAATTCATGATAAAAATTATCATACGTCGTTTTTTTATTATTTTTGCATTGTGTTGACCCTTAAAAGTCATTTGGCTTTAATTTTTACTTTCTTCTATATCTAATATATAGAAGAAAGTATTGGATTCGTGCAAATTTTCGAATTTTGACAGATTCGAACGTTTTGAGGTGTGCTGAGTCCATTTCGACTATTTTTGGAAAATGTGTATGTGTGTGGGTGTGTCACGTCTGTGTGTGACCAGTTTTTTGTGGCCGCTCTACAGCAAAAACTATCGCATGAAATCGAACGAAATTTGGTACATTTATGTGCCTCTATGTAAACTTGTGCCCATTGGTTTTTGGCGCAAATTCCTACAAGGGGGGTGGAGAAATGGGACGTTTTTTGAGTTACGCATGCTTGCTATTCCTCAGGAAGTAACTGGCAGAATCAAACAAAATTTGGTCCATATGTTGCCATTAACAGGAGCAGGTGCTGATTCAATTGTGGTGTCAATAACTCAAACGGGGGTTGAGCTATAGAACTTTTTTATCGTCAATTGTGACTGCTGTATCTCAAGAAATAATGAACGGAATGGAAGAAAAATTTATTGGCAAGTAGCCCTTAGTGGGTATAAGAGCTGATTTTATTTTGGTGTCAACAGCTAAAAAGGGGGTAGCGCAATCACCCGTCCTTTTTTCCCATTGTGAGTGCCCTATCTCAAGAAGTAATGCTACATTCTGGTTGAAATTTGGAATATATGTGAATCCATATGTAAACAGGCTTTGGTTCAATTTTGATGCCAATCGCTCCAAGAGGTGTTTTTTTTTTTTTTTTTCGCGAATAAAAATAGCTTTATTAATGCAACAATAAGAAAGATAAATCGTAATAGATTGTCGTCTGCGTATTTCTCGTGATTTTAATTGTATGGAAATGATCGGAAATATTATCTCAATGATTTAAAATTTTTAACTGTTGCCATCTAATGTTTGTTAATAAATAAAATATTTGTAATTAATTCAAGCAAGGCTTTTAAAGTAACTTTCAATTTTCGCTCTTTGCTTTGCTTTTGCAATAATTCAGACATTGGGATGGTCGTCAAGTTTTTGCATGTGTAACTTTGTTTTTGTTGGGAATATTGCTTCCTCGTCAAGCATGGGGAAGGATCAGAAAAAAAAAAGAAAAATATAGAAGAAAGTTTTGTGATGGCCACAACATACTAGCTTGTGTATTTATTCTTTAACATTGTGGTTATTACTTTAAAATGGCTGGTATTCGTAAGAAACAACAAACACCACTCTAAATTTGAATTTTTTCCTCCCAGTAGCGATAAATTGGTTTGAAATGTCTTTAAATTTGAATTTTTTCTTCCCAGTAGCGATAAATTGGTTTGAAATGTCTTTAAATTAGTTAATTTTTTCCATTCTATAGTAAAGTGCTTAAGTGAAAGTGCTTAAAGAAAAGAATCAGACCGAAAGTGAGGTAAGAAAAGGTCAACCGGCAAAGTTGACAAAGCGTGATCGGAGATTTAAAGTTAAAGAAATTATGGAAAATACACATTTGAGTGCTTTAAAAGTTTCTGCAGAGTTAAATGAAAAATTTTACATTTAATTTTCACCTAAAATTGTTCACCAAGTTCTCTGATTAGCTGGATTAACATGGGACCTCTTCACGCAGACATTTTCTTGGTCGTGCGAAAAATTGAAAGCTTGAGCTTTTCGTCGCAAAATCAATGATAAATATGCAGAAAACGTTTTGAAATTACGTCTTACTTACAGATAAAAATGAATTCAACATTTTTGGTTAAATTGTTGTACAATTCTAAATAGAAGAAAAAATTAGGACCTTAATCTTAAGAACTTAGTTGGATCAATTAATCAGGACGGTGAAGATGTTCTTGTGTCAAGACGCATACCAGCACCAGGACTTGGTTGTTCGGAATTTTTTGATGAAATAATGAATCATTCTGTTCTATTAAATATTTAAAAAACCAATTTTAAACTATTAACCCAAAATTTGGTTATTGGAAACAACTTTGTTTTTTATCAAGATAACGTTAACAAGCACACAGTTTTCAACGTTTGCGTCTAGTGCCTCGAAAATTTTCCTTAACTTTAGAAAATACCCCCTCAATCTCCAGATTTGAACTTAATGTAACATATTTAAGGATATCTGGATGCTAGATTACCAAAATACGGCTTTGAAACGAAAATAGAGCTAGAAACAGTAAGACTTGAAGTGTGGTTGAATACTTACTCAAAAATTATGCAAAAAAAAAAGAAATAAAAAAGAATGAAATCTATTCCCAGACGTTTAAAAGGTGTTGTTGCTTCTCCAGGATATTGTACTAAATAAAAACTTAGTAAAAAGTTAGATTATTCAATAATATATAGACATTTTTTAAAGTGTACAAAGACTTTTGTGACATAAAATTTCCGGCACTTTTTGGTTTTTTAAAAAATAAGTTTTAATATTTTTTAAAAAAATTTCATGTAGTTTAGTTAAAATTTGATCATAGATCTTATAATTAAATAACTATTCCGAAATATCAACTCTAACCAATGGATAGGGGCCTATTTCATTGAAACTCGTAGGTGTACGAACACTTTTGGGAGCCACTGTATGTATCAGTTTTACCAATTATTTCATATTTAGATTTAAAAAAAAAATTCTTATTCACTTTTTGCTTTTTTTTTTGTAAAATACCCAGTTTTTGGGTATTTACCCAGGCCTTGGGTAAATACCCAAAAAATATTTACCTACCCGCTGGGTATTTACCCGATCCACATCACTAATTATAAGGAACAGGAAGTAACAAAGGCTATATAATTTATTTCTAGAAAACTTAGTTAAAAAAAGTTATTTAATGTTTTATATGATTTTTAGCAGGTTTTTGTACTATTTACCACATCGACCCAAAACAAATTACATCAGAAATTTTTTTTTAAACTAAAATGTAAAAAAGTAATTATAAATATGGTGAAGAAGAAGTTTTTGCAAAAAGACCTTTTTTTGTAATTTTTATGAATTTTTGATTTTTTTTTTTTTTTTTTTTGCCCTTTTTTCTGGGTTTTATTTTCTTCAAAAAGTATCTCAGCCTTTTTTCTAAAATTCAACTACGTAATAGTCAAAACATAGCCCCCTCTTGAGAAGAAAAAAGTTTCAAAAATATGCAATAGTTTTTTTCAACAACTATTTAATGCAGAAGTACATCATATCCTTCATGTATCGGTCAAAAAAAGAAAAAAAAACATTCCTCGCTCTTTTTCTGTCATTGACCTCACAGTGTATTTCGATTTAATATTAAAGCAGTCGAATCTTAATCATTACAATGTTTATGTTATAATAATTATTTTTTTTTTTTAAACTATTGCTTACTTCTATATTTTATGACACTATGCCCACGTGATCTATTGGTAGTGCTTGCTTTTTCTTTACCTTTTTTTTTTGTTAAGCGATTTTATTTCTTTTTCCATCCTCAGACAAAATTTGCCAAAACAAATGCTATATGTGCAAGGTTAAACACAAGCAAAAATACTATGAATGTTATAAAATCACAAACAGTAATTTCATAACATGAAATTGGTTAAATATTGTACATTTTTTAATAAAATATTACAATAAATGGCAGAGCAAAAATGCTTACTAACCTGTGTCGGGTCAACTTCACCCTGAATAATATTTAAAATGCTGATGTAACAATGATGAGAATTTCTATCACATGCAGTAGACACCATCATGTTTTTTGGCTGTAAGAGTCGTCGCATGACATCTAGAACAGTAGTTTTACGTATGCTAGTAGCCTAAAAAGAGATGATTACATTGAGACTAATGTCATTATAATTATTCCTCGTAAAGCTAAAATGTAACAAATTTAAAAGCAAGTCAGTTCTTGTTAAATGCTGAAATTAGTATGGGCTCAAGGGAGTAATAGAAATAAGAGCAGGCAAAACATGAATGCAAAAAAAATTTTATCTTCAAAAACACATTTATGTGAAAATAAATTAATAGACAACAAACCGTTATGGTTCTGGTTATGATTTAACAAGTCCTATTGAAAAGAAAAATTCTTAGAGAAGCAGAGAAGATTAGAACATAAAATAGACCCAGATAAAATATAAAGCTATCAACAAACTCAAACAGTAAAAATAAAAAGTTATATGCAAGTGGAATGCCATTAGGCAACCCCAACATGCTTTTTTAAAAAATTATAATCACTTCTTTTCTAAGTGATTATAAGTTGTTAAGTTATTATTATGTAATATCGTTAGGCATATATGCCTGTTGGCAACAAATAGTTAAGTTTATCTCATCAGCTTACAACAATTGTAAAAGAAAGATGTTTTCGTTACTCAAAATGTGTTTCTTTCGTAACTGCATGACAGGAAAAAATGGATAACAGCATTCATTAACATTGGTTGGATCCACTGAATGTTTGTTTCTGTGCTTTCAACAGCCTTCAGCCGTAAGTGTTGGTCAATCAGGGGCACTTGTTTTTCATTTTATGGTAAAATCCAACTTTAAAGTAAATTTCGAATTAATCTCATTATAACTGACCAAATAGTTTCTCACATAACTAAGTCTTGCAAGTGTATTATTTGAAAATAATTTCACAATGATAATCACAGAAACAAAAGGGCAAAATTAACCAATGTAGTTTATTTCATACCTTTTTTAAATCACTATGTGGATAGTTTTTTTCCCCCAAGTATAAATATTTTTACATTATTCATTTATACGCTAAGATTTTCTGTTTAAAATTTAAGTGACTCATTTTTTTTCCACCAAAGAACTCAAACCTATTTCATTAATGAGTCCCTGGGACCCAGGTAACGGATAGTTAAGCACGAACACTGCATTATGATGTAAAATGTGTTAAATGTTGCCTGGCTGCAATTAGTTGTAAATACCAATTTTTTTTATGACATAGTTTTTAAAATAAATGATAGTATAAGTATAGAGTTATGTCAGGTTTAATATTTATAACTTGTGCTATGAAAAACCTCAAATTTTAGCAACAAATTTGGTGTCCCCCCCCCAAATTTCGATGCCCTGGGTCCGTCGTGCCCATAAGTTAATCTGGACCATCTCTTAAAACCTAGAAGAATCAGAGTGATAGGCATGAACAAACAAGCAATGATAAGAATGATGGATAAATTAATCCAATTCCCATAATATAAGAAAATTTATTTATATTTGCTATATATATAGAAACATGAAAGTCAAAACAATCTGCATGAAGCTTATAGAATGGCATTAAGTTACTTTTTAAGTTTCATCAACAAAATACTTACTTCTTGATCCGTCGTCAAGGGTGTGTAACCAGTCATCAAGAAGTGCAGTCTTGGCATAGGAATCAAAGGAGAAATAAGTCCTATCAAATCATTATTCATATAACTAGGATAGCGTAGTGTAGCTGTGCTGACTGACATTATAGTAGAAACCTGGAAATATACATTACACCATTGCTCAAGTAATGTAGGCAAAAATAATTAAAGAGCTCAGTGAAGGAGGATGTAGCGACAAATTTTAGTAAATCAGCCTTGAAGTTTTTAGCTTACAGTTGTCTTTTCTTTTCTTTTACTTCAAGTGCAGTTGGTCAATCAGGATAAATTTCAACCACAATTTCTCTATTTTAAACTGACTCGCTCATATTTTAAGAGAGGAAAATAGGAATGTCTAAAAAGGTTTTTTAATTCTTAAGTTAAAACGTGAAGTTTTTCTACATTCGATTAATCAGTCCAATATATCAGGCTCGTGTCAGGAATTTCATAAAGGGAGGGGTTTTGGTTTCTATGTTTTTTCTTTTTTTTTTCATTTTACCTGCATTGTTAGGCAAACACAACAGTGTGCCAATTAATTCAGTTCTGTTTAATGTTTACAATGAGGAGTGTAGCGGTAGGCAAAGTGGCGAGGGGGGAAGGTCCAAACTTCCAAAAGCCTAGATTTTAATTAATATTACCAATTCTATTATTGTATTTCATACATATGTCAGGACCATGAGATTCACCTCCCAAACGGTAAAACCTGGCTGTGCTGGTAACCTTGGTATTTAATCATTGTACTGCTTGTTTAAATTCAAACCTTGCTATTTGTTTATTGTGCGGTATATTGCAACATGTACTAAAGAAATAAGCTTTCTATTCTAAGATAACAGTTAGCAAACTAAATAGGAAGGGATTTGTTGCAAATGCAAATTAAATTATCAAACAATTACTATGCATCTTCATAGCGGCCACACACATTTCTTTCTATGAAATGCCAAAGTCATCATAACATCCTTATAAGAAGCAATATTAAATGCAGTTAATGATTTGTATTGACAGCTCATTTAGCGGGTCTTCCATCAGTTTTTCTTAATTCTAAGTCAAATGTACGCTTTTCTTCATTTGGCTTTTCATTATTTTTTCCCCAATAGGAGGAGTTTGACCCCTAAAAGCCTTTCCTTGGTCACAACCCTGAAATATATATATATATATATATATATATATATATATATATATATATATATTTTTAAGTGTGAAAGTCTGTGGATAATAGAAGTTTATTGTAAGTTAAGGGAGATAACATCTTCATTCATTGCGCACTTTAACGATCTAATCATTTTAGATGCTGAAAAACAGGACATGCATAGAAAAATCTTCAACACAAACTGAAAGGTCAAATTCCATTAAAGCAGTAATACTTGTTTTTTGAAAAATAATACTAACAACATCATCAAATCTTAAGTAAAAATTATAACAACTTATTTGTGGTAAACATGATATTTAAATTAAGTTTAATACTTTTTTTAAATGAAAGGTTCTAAATTACACTGAATAATTAAAAGCTTTTTTACAGTATCATACAGAAAGGATTGTCTTATTTTGAAAAAAGTATTTCTGTAGGGAAAACCTTTTTTCAATGCTTACAGACATGATTGAATAAATTTTTAAATAAATGGTTACATACATGTAAATTATGTGATATTCACTTTTTTTTTTTTTTTAAATTGAAATATTAGCAAATTTCTCCCTACTTCTCTTTTTTAAGTGAAAAATCAGAATTACCCCCCTTCCACTGAAGGGATGATGCATCAGCTTAGCAGGTTGTGTGTGTGTGTGTGTTTTTTTTTTTTTTGAAAGTCGACCCTGAAAACTTTTGGTTTAGCATTTCTAAAATTTATAAGATTAATCAAACTTAATTTTAATGAGAAGGTTTCAAGAAAAAATGAGAGAGTGATAAGACTTAGAAAAAAAGCTTTCAAAAGTGAAGAGGAAAAAATAATAAAAATAAATACAGTAAAAATCTTCAAAAAATGAATTTAAATTGGAAAAAGTCAAAAAATACTTTATCAACAACTTCCGGAGCATACCTATGATGTTTTCACTGGTCATAAAGTTATCAACATTTTTCAGAGCTAAAAATATACACAAAACAAAAAGGATCAATATTGACGAAGCAGAGTCACAAGCGACTGAAATAGAACAACAAAGAAATAGATGGTCTGGGTTAATGCTATTTCATGCACTATTTGGCAAAAGATAGAAACTTACTGCCCAATTTGGCACTTTTGAAAAATGAAGTAAGATTTAATCAGAGTAGAGCTCGTTGCCTTACAAAGAGGCTCACTCCTGCCATGAAATTATAACTTCAGAACATAAATGAAGAGTCTCGATTTTTGAAACCCCTGGATTCATGTAATACATTTATTCAAAAGTATGAATGAAAAATGTGGAAGATTTTACCATATGTACTAAAGATAAGGTTTAAAATGCAGAAAGCTGCTGCAAAACCTAAATGAGAATGTTGACACACACAAATTAGAAAGGAATCATGCAATTACATAGTAATATAACATATATCAAGTATTAAAAAGCTATATTAAAAGTATAAACTCTTACTAAAGTATTTATTTGAGAAAAACTGGGGTTAGATAAGTGAAGTCTTTCGGCTGCTATTCTATTCAGCGCTGTATTATCCAACACCACCACACAATCAGCGTTCTGTGTTAATCTTTTGAGGGTCAAGAGAGAGTTGTAAGGTTGAACAACTACATCGCTAATTTCATCTTGATTTGGGAATACTGAATATGTTTCAATGAGCTTCTTTGGGAACCTAAAAATATGAATTACTAATTAACAGAGAGAGGACATACTATGAATTATAAAAACTTTCTATCAACTCCATAGAATCAAAGTGTGAAATTTTCAGTATAATTATAAATAATCAGCTAAGTGACGGATGAATCAGTGCATACTAGTTAACACCTTTTAGATAGTTTTTACAATAAAGATCTTAGCACATAAGCTATTAATGAAATTTTTCACGTAACCAATTTAAACAGAATTCATTTTGATATAAGGTACTTCAAGACAAGAAGATATAGTTTAGAGGGAGCCCCCCCCTCTCCCGGAGCCCTTGTTTTCAACACATATTTCCAACTCTTAATATGGTAGTTTATATACATATGAGAGTTTATGGCCTAACACCGAACCCAGTAGGTAATTTCTGGCTAAGCTACTAAGCTCAAAACACCTAAGCTCAAAAATATTAGAGGTTTGCAAATCATTTATTAGTATGCTAAGTATCCAAATCATTTCTTCATATGCATGTATTAGTTGTTCCGCCACCAAGGTATTATAACTGTTTTCAAGATTTAATAAGAAAGAAAATATTTTATTGAAGTCGCTACATCCATAAATATGCAAATGCTGCTTAAATGATAAATACACTGAACGTAAATTTGAGCCTGACTTGCTGAATTGTAAGCAATTAATATGCAAGTTCAGATTCAAAAATATATATTTTCAAATTGAGAATACTCATTATGAGTATTTTCAGTAACAAATACAAAATAATTTAGTTTTTAGTTTTTAAAATAAAACTAAATAACATAATCTGCGGTACGGCGATTCCATGAAAAGTGGTCCTAACTCAATGAAATATTTTTTTTTATATAAATTGAAAACAAATCTTTTTTTTAGATTATCTACTGATATTAAAATATCTACTGTTTTCAATTTCAGCATCAATTTTGTGATGAAAACATTTTTTATATCAGATTTTGGCCATATTAGGTAGCATGCAGGCAGCACAAAAAAAAAAAGCACAGTTATAAATTTAAAAGCCATATTTTTGACTTTTAATAAAATTTTAACCCTAAAAAAATACTCAGACCATTTTTTTTTCGGTAACACACGTAACGCATAGTAGTAAAGTTTCTCTCCTAACCTAAATTAGCAGGCTAAAAGAAAAATGTTTCATATTATAAATTAACTTAATGTGTCAGTAATATACCTGAAGTTTCATGTTTCTACATTTGGTAGAAAATATTTATTACAGCTTTATAAAGGAGGTAACACACGTAACGTTTTTGTATGATTTTCTTCAAATGTTGGATCTTTACATTTGAGTGTTAAGAAGAGGCTGTTTTAAATGATTCATCTAAAAATATTGTGCGCTGATTCTAAAACTATGCCCCAGTGAAAAAAATCAAACAATGTTTAATGTATGAATATGAGCTTAAAAAGCGTTGTACTTGAAGAAAGAGAATAAAACCAAAGGGAAAATTATTTTCATACCTGAGTCATTCCATTTCAAATCAGGCAAGCAGGTATGAAAAGTGTCATATGACCATCACCGATTTTTTTGAAAAAAATACAGTAGTTACAACTAAGGGACATATGAAATATCCCAAAAGGATTTTGCGAGAAAATTTTTTTTCTTCAGTTACAGCCTATTAAAATTCTGCACAAAATCCGCCATTTTGGAAAAAACCGGCAAAACACTCCATTTCAAATGGACATTATTTCAAAAGTATTTAACCTATTTGAATAATTCTTTTTTCTAAAAATAAATAAGGACCCATATATCCTCTAGACATCGTTTTTGAAAGTTTAGTTAGGTTTTTTGATAAAGAAAAAAAATAATTTTTGTCGCGAAAAAACTGCATTTTTACCGATTTTATGATTTTTTTTCTCCATGAAAAAAAAGTTTTTTTTTACTAAACGGAGATGGCAGTCTAAAGCCCTAATATGATAGTTTCATAACATATTTTATTATAATTCTTGGATGCATACAGCCTCAGAAATAAAATTTAAAATTTTGAAAATTTTCAAAAATTAGCGATTTTTGAAGTGATTTTACTCAAAAAACCCATTTTTTAAAAATCTAAAAATTGGCTCATTTGAACCCCATATAATGCTTAACAAGTGGGTAGACAACGCATCCCGTATTTTTTCCCATAAAATGTTTTATGATTTTTTGAAAGTGACCTTATCGCCCATGGCATGCATGTAAAATAAAAATTTCTAATAATTTCAATAACTGAAATTCTGGTTATATTAATGCCTAATAACTACAATAAAGGTGCCCTTTATCAGGAACAACTAAAATCTTACTAACTTTTAATAACATATCAGTAACAAACCGCTGTTGATGACCTAGTCAATTCGTCTTTTTGTAAGACTCTGTGTGTAGCATTTAGATAGAAGAAGAGCCTTTGGTGATTATATTAATGACTAATAGCTACGATAATGATGTATTTTATCAGAAACAGTAAAAAGCTATATTTCTTTTTATAAATATTAGTTTATTTTGTCTCCAAAGCTATGCATTCACCGTTACTTTTTATATGCAGCAACGAATCGTATTTTTTCTCTTTCAATTCTCTTTCTCTTCAACTCAATTACGCGACAGGGGAAACCATCAAAGGGAAGAACAATACAATGCATTTAAAACGATTAAGTTAATTTCGTGTTTTGGTTGACATATGCGAATGTTGTCACATAATTTTTGGATCCTACCTAGTATGATTACTTTTATACGTAAGAATATGTATACTAAATTCATACCGCAAAACTCACTTGTAGTTTAAGAATTTAAAAAGCCCACTGTTTTATGAGAGAAATAATTAATTGAACATGGTTGTAAGTTGAGGTAACCAAACAGATCTCACCAAAGGTAGCTATTATAGCCAGGGATCCAATTTCTAACAAAAGAAGGTCAGGATCCCTATAGTCTTCAGAACTTATTTTAATGCTTAAGTGGCCTGAATTCGGTCAAAAATACAAAAATTTGAGTGAAACAAATAAGGAAGTATGGGATCTCAGCTCCCATAACAATTAGTCACTGATCAGCAGAAAAATATATTTATTTAACAAAGTACAAAAAGACAAATTGACTGGGTCATCAGAAGCGGTTTGATACTGCTACATTATTAAAAGTTAGTAAGATTTTAGTTGTTCCTGATAAAGGGCACCTTTATTGTAGTTATTAGGCATTAATATAACCAGAACTTCAGTTACTGAAATTATTAGAAATTTTTATTTTACGTGCATGCCATGGGCAATAAGGTCACTTTCAAAAAATCATAAAACATTTTATGGGAAAAAATACGGGATGCGGTGTCTACCCACTTGTTAAGCATTATATGGGGTTCAAATGAGCCAATTTTTAGATTTTTAAAAAATGAGTTTTTTGAGTAAAATCACTTCAAAAATCGCTAATTTTTGAAAATTTTCAAAATTTCAAATTTTATTTCCGAGGCTGTATGCATCCAAGGATTATAATAAAATATGTTATGAAGGTATCATATAAGGGCTTTAGACTGCCATCTCCGTTTAGTAAAAAAAACTTTTTTTTCATGGAGGAAAAAAAATCATAAAATCGGTAAAAATGCAGTTTTTTCACGACAAAAATGATTTTTTTTTCTTTATCAAAAAACCTAACTAAACTTTCAAAAACTATGTCTAGAGGATATATGGGTCCTTATTTATTTTTAGAAAAAAGAATTATTCAAATAGGTTAAATACTTTTGAAATAATGTCCATTTGAAATGGAGTGTTTTGCCGGTTTTTTCCAAAATGGCGGATTTTGTGCAGAATTTTAATAGGCTGTAACTGAAGAAAAAATTTTTTTCTTGCAAAATCCTTTTGGGATATTTCATATGTCCCTTAGTTATAACTACTGTATTTTTTTCAAAAAAAATCGGTGATGGTCATGTGACAGACCCTGCCTGATCTGAAATGGAATGGCTCACCTAACAAATATTTAATTTAAATTTTTGCTTAACTACATGCATGGCAAAGAGGTTAGTGACAGAGTGAAAGAAAAGGCAAAATCTTTTTTTCGGCAGAACAGTATCAATAAATTGAGTAACATAAAAATTCATTCATCAACTGATTTACTTAATATAATGAAGTATCCTACACATTCAACAAAGGTATTTTTATTCAATCAAGTTGATATTAACTTGAAGATAACCTGTGCAAAAATGTAAAATATACTCCAGGTATCAAAGGAGTGAATGTTACGTCAGCTATGAAGGGCAAAATTATAGCATGCAGATGCAGATGATCTGCACTAGATTTAATAGTGATTTTTGATGTTTGATCAAATAAAACAAAGTCTACATGTGAAATACACTGCCAGCTCAGTCATTAAAGCCGATGACTGCAGTTTCGTGCTTATTAGCACTCATTAGCCCGACTTAGGAGCTGACTGAGCTGGAATAAGCACGAAACTGCAGTCCTTGGCTGGAATGACTGAGCTGGTGGTGTATTTCATGTATTTCTGCCTTAGCCCTGGCTATAGGGCAGTAACTTACTGAAAAAAAAAGTCTGTTACTGAGCTACAAGTAGATGACTGGTGTTATGTGAATAAGAAAAATCCAAACAACATAACTTACCATAAAGGTTACCATCCCTTTCCAAAGAAGGTATCCCATTCACCTGGAACTCTACAGAGCAACTCTCTGCCCCCCCCCCCCCAAATGGCATAAAAAAACCCCTATTAAGTGAATTCCTTTAAAATATTCAATGGCGCTGTCTGCACCATAGCCCCTTCCCTCCTGGGTGCCGCTAGTTAACAATCTAAGGGGCTTTTAGTTCATGTGATTTGAAATTGACTTAAATAAATCATATTTTAGTGCTCAAATGACTTTTGAAACATATTTCACATGAGGCCGCACTTGTAACTCTTCCAGTGGCGCCGACTCCATGGACCCTGAGGGGGCCCGAGTCCCCTCAAAAATATTTTTAAGGGGGCAGAGCCCCCCCCCCAATAAATCAAGAAAAGTATTAGTTATATTATGTTTTCTAAACTCATAAATTTATCTTTTATTTTCCTTGTTTGAAGATAATTTACCTTGTAAAACACATTCAGTAATGAGTTAAAACAAATAATTATTAGGGTAGTAAGCAGGTTAACTGAAAACGAGTAGTGGGAATAATGATGGTGTTATAGTGCTGCAAGCACACTTAGAATTTGTCCCAGTGCGCGAACTTACTGGTCAAATCTGTTGCCGGTGGGCAGCGCTGCGGCGCACTCTTCTAAGTGTTGCTGATCTGGAAAAAAATATATGAGTTTTTGATTTGTATATTAAATGGGAGGCGTGATAGTTTTGAATACTTTGGGAATTGTGTTTAAAAGAAAAATCTTCACAAAATGATGTTCCTTCGCTTCCTCGGAATCGACCTATACCAAAGTATGAAAACAACGAAGTCAGCTCACCGCAAGCATTCAAAATCCCAAAGGCACTTTACATTGAGGTTTGTCAAATGGTGAAATCTTGCATTATTGGGCGGTTTACATCAACTAGACTCACACAGATCATTGCAGTTGAACAAGAGTGCTTGCTTTTATTAAACAGAGGTGAAACAAATTTTGAAAAATAAATTGTTTTCAAAAATAACCTAGACATTGAGAGACTGCGTTTACACTTGAATATGTTAGCCGGTATAACTAATGAAAAAACAACTGGTCTTAAAAAAAACATGCGTAAATGAAATTACCTTTTTACGAAAATACTGTGCGTGTTTGTATTTATTTTTTCCTTTTTTCAAAGCCAAAGAATATGTGTCAGGCTTGTCGAGTTTTTGGGGTTCTAATGTTGATTATATGACTTTAAAATGCTTAAAAAAAACTTTAAAACTCACTATTTTCCATCTCAAATTTAGAAAATTTCCCCCGGTTTCCCCCCCCCCCCCCCATTTTTTAAAAAGTTGGCGTCTCTGGGAGTGCCTTTCCATTCAAGTCAAGTGTTGTTCCTACCTTATAATATCAATGCTTAGCTACGGCACTGCACGGCTCCCCATAAAATAGAGCAAAAAAATCTCTTACTAAGACAAGTGATATGATTTAAAAGTTGAACCAGAAAATTTGTAAACCAATTTTGTCACATATTGTTTATTTATTAAAATTATACACAACAGAAAATATAGCATTTTTAAGGTACAAAAATCTGACCTTTATTTGGGGTGGGGGACCTCCGAGGGATTACATAACACCCTAAACCCCGGTGATGTCCTATCCCCCCAATAATTTTTGCAAGTCGGCACCCCTGAACTCTTCACAACACATTTGTGCGTAGTGTCCGAGTCCCCTCTTAAAATTTTTCATATGGGCACCCATGCTTTAATTGTACTTACTTATTTTTATTTGTGAGGAACCAGTCTCTTTAAGTGGCACTAAAAATAAGAAACACCCCAATACTTTGATTTTATAGCCACTTGCTTGAAACATTAAGTAAAAATGTAAACACTGCTCAGTGATTCTCAGTTACTTTTACAGGGAGGCAAAAAAGTTAGTTGTTTCATTGTCCAAGGTGCAGTCAAGGGCGGATACAGAGTTCGGTACAGATGTGATATACACCCCCACCCCCCTTGGCGAGGATTGAATTTTTAGCTCATTTTGAAAATCGCCAACGTTGGCGATAAAGCATTTTTCGGTAGCCCCTAGTAACCCTGCAGAATACACCTGGGAAGTAGAGATGTGAACTAATTCTTTTCGCACGTGTGTCCGTGGAGGTAGGTGCACATATGTTACGCTCTTAGGGGGATTTTAATTTGAAGTAATTTTCAGTTGAATACTCTAAAATAAAGTTTCAATTTAAACTTTATTTTAGAGTATTCTTCTTATTGTTACTATTTTCTGTTAATTTAGTTGAGTTTTATAATTTGAAATGAGTTCTGTTTGCAGTGTTATTGAAAAATATCAATTGAAATTTATGACTGAGTCATCTTTTAATTTTTCGTCAGATCGTCCAACCTTTGGACGTACCGGAGTGCTAAACAGATTTTTTATTTACTAATTAATTGAAAATAAGGATGTTTTTTTAGAATTTTTGAGGGAAATTGGGTTGATTCAAAATGAAATGTTATATTCTCGATGTAATTCCGTAATGAAAATTAAAGCAACAAAAAGATGTTCAGATGGGTTTTTGTTTGTTTGCAAAAAGGTTATTGGGGGAAAAGTTTGTGGTAAAGAAACAACAATTAGATGGGGTTCATGGTTCAGTTTAAGTAAATTAACATTTGAAGAGCTATTTTTGTTGACATATGAAATAATAATAGGAACAAAGACTGCAGATATTGAAAAGCAATATTTTTTTTCATCTCATACTTTAGCAGATTTTAGAAATTATATAAACGAAGAAATTTTAAATTATGTAGAATTAAAATCCAAAAAAATAGGGGGGGGGGGGAATTATTGAAGTAGATGAATCAAAATTTGGAAAGCGGAAATATAATCGGGGTCACGCAGTTGAGGGACAATGGGTTTTTGGGGGGGTTGAACGGGGTTCGGGTAGAATTTTTTTGGTTGCTGTTGGGGAAAGGGGGAGGGAAACTATTGTGCGATGAGGTTTTATCAATGAAGTTATCGCACCGATGACTAATTTAATTAGTGTATTTTTAGTTGCAGAGTGTAACTGGAGTCCTTTTCAGAAAATAATACCTATATTTGAAATTATGACTTTATTTCCTCCTTGGTGATATTATACAGTGGTATCCTTGGCGAGCTATTTACGTATGAAAATTGATATTGCAAAATAAGTTCTCTCGAAGCATAGATAGTTTAGTAAAACAGGCAAAACCATTATTTGTAAATTTGCATTATGACAAATGAAGAATCATTTATGCAATCTTAGTTTTAGTTATTTAAACTTAAGGTTTACAGATAAAGTTTACTGTTACAAAATGCCTATTCGAGAGCATGACGGCAAGTAGCCGACTTGGCTGACTATGAAACTAAAATACGGCGCCTTAACAGAGAGAGAGCAACTGAGCTACAGAAGCAACATATATAGTCAGCCAGAGTTGTTTGCATGTGAAATGCGCATTTCCCGATGTTAGAACAGAGGCCAATCAAATGGATAAGGAACTTCCGTCATTTCATGACATAAGGCACGCACGTGTCTAAGATCGGGAAATACGTTACATACATTGAAATTAGCATTTGTGACTTTGCAAGATAAAAGAAAATAAGGATTTAATTAAAGCCAAATGTATCAAAATAAACAAATAATTGATAATATTATTTGGAATTCCCAACAGAAACTTTATTTCAAGTCATAAAACAGTGGATATTGCCAGGAACAACAGTTTACTCAGATTGTTGGAGGGCTTATGATACATTAGGGGAAGAGGGATACAATCATTTAACAGTTAAGGCTGCTCTTCAGTGGGGAAGAAAAACGATCTCGCTTGAAAATGGGCCTTTTCTTTAAACGAAATCAGTGTACATCAGTGAAATGATTGACACTTCAACAACCAATAGAACGAACGGTGACCGATGAAAGTGTGGATCATGTGACCTGTCACATTTTGTGTTGGCTATTGAAAACATTATCGATTCCCCTGCAAATTCGTTCTTGCACGTCGGATGGGTGCGGGCCGACGCGATTGACGCCATCGCCAATCGGCGATCCGCACGTGCCGAGTCGACGTGCATAAGACACGTGCATTGAGAAGGAATGAGGTGGTGTTTGGAAGGAATGAGTGAGTGAGGGTGACTATCAAGTTGATAGATGGAGATCGTTTTTGTTTTTAAGCAATTCTGTTTTTATTTTATTATCCAGTAAATAGTTATGATTAAGTGTTCAAATAAACGACGAGTTTTCAAAAATTAGTTTTTCTTTCAAAAACAACATGGGTTTAGAACGTTGGGAAAGTTCAGGAAAGGAATTTTTTTCTTTCAACAGGTTATGGGCCATACCCATGTTGCACTATTTTATTTGAGAAATATATCGGCTTTGGGGGCCGTAAGGATTGAAAAATCTTATGAGCTTTTTAAAGTATGGAGATTTTCAAGCTTAAATTAGAAATTTTGAACATTGCTTTACAGCCATGGCTTTGCTCCCCGAAGGTTTTGAACTGCTTAGCAAAAAGAACTGGGATAGATGGAAAATAGATGTTAAAGTCTTACTTCTCGATAAAGGATGTTGGAAATTTATTGAAGGGAAAGTAGTCGCTTTAGATGAAAAGGCAACTAGTCGTGAGCGTAGCGAATTTCTCCTGTTGCAGGATCGCGCTTATACCACACTTTATTATGCTATAAAGCCTGAGTTCAGACCACTTATTCAGGACACTGCAGATGGCAAGAAAGCATGGGAGATTCTGCAAGCTGAGTTTGAACCAAAAACGCGTACCAGAGTTATACAACTTTTGGATGAATTCTTTAACATCCGTTATAAAGATAACGAAGAAATGGATCTTTTTATAGCTAGAGTTAAATTAGCAGTGAAGAAATTGTATGACGCGGGCCATAGTTTAGATTCGCTTTTTCAAGGTTTCCAAGTTATTAGGCATCTACCCCCGGAATATACCGGTATAATCCAACTAATTTACCGTTGGAGTGATGAAGATTTTGACATCAACAAGATTGCTGAGGAGCTGGTGAAAGAAGAAAGTAGACTGAAACAGGTAAAAGCTGACAATGAAAAACCTGAGGTGAGTGCTTTCAATATTACTAATAGAAGCAAGAAGACAGGAAAAGTAAACGAAAACAGAGGAAATGCTAAATTTGTTAAAAATACGAAGGATAGAAAGTTAATAGGACCGTGTCATAGATGTCATCAATACGGACATTTGATCGCGCAATGTAAAAGTAACGTAAATTGTAATAACTTTTCGAACTTCAATGATAAATATTCGATGTTAGTTGAGAGTTACATTTCGACCTCTGAATCACAAGCTGGTAAAGATTGTAATAGAAATCAGTTTCACTGGATTTTTGATTGTGCGGCAACAACGAATTTTTGTAATAACAAGAACTTAATGAAAAATTTCGAAGAAATTTCCGATGTAAATATGGCTTTGGCAGTGGGAAATGCTAATAGTAAAGTTTTGGGAAGATGAACTGTGAGATTTGCTGTAAAAATGAACGGGAAAGTTAATTGGATAGAGTTAACAAACGTTTTATACAACCCAAACATGAGAAGAAATTTAATCTCCGGTGCACGTTTAGAAGCAGCCGGTGCACATTTTGTTGGAAGTAAAGGAAAAATTTGCGTGTTCTTTAATAATTGGCAAAAGTTATTTCATGCAAGGAGAGAAGAGGGTTTATACTATGTAGAACTGTTTGCGTACGATACTGCAGAAAATAAACATGTAGAAAGCGGATTCAACGTAAATGCCGGTACTGTTAAACAAACGCAAATTGTAGAAAATAAACAAACAGAAGTCGGATTTAATGTAAATGCTGGAACTAATAAACAAAATCAACTCTCTAACCTTTGGCATAGGAGATTTTGTCATATAAATTATGATTACATCCGAGATACTAGTAAAAATCAAAGCGTGAATGGTCTTCCAAAAATAGAAAAACCAGACGAAAAATGTGAAGTTTGTATTCTAGCTAAGTCAACTAGGATTTCTTTTAAATCAAATCCTAAGACCTCAAACTCTGCACTACAGTTAGTTTTTATGGACGTTCGTGGTCCTCTACCAACGCCATCAAAAAGTGGGAGTAGATATTTTCTTTCGATAATTGATGATTTTAGTCGTTTTGTGACTGTTTACACTTTAAAACGAAAAGATGAAGTTTTAAGCAAATTCATCCACTATCATAAGAAAATGGAAAGAATAACGGGAAAGAAACTTGTTAGCATTCGTACAGAGAACAGGGGCGAATTTTGCAATGAAGAGTTTGAACGGTATTTAAGTTCTTACGGTATTCAAGCCCAAAGAACAAATGCTTATACACCAGAGGAAAACGGGATTTGCGAACGTTTCAACAAGACAGCTTTAGACGGGATAAAAGCAATGCTAAAAGACACGAAAATGAACAATGAATTGTGGGCGGAAGCGTTATATTGTTTCACTTTCACTTGGAATCGAATTTGTCATAAAACAACCAAAACCCCTTTTGAAATGTTTTTCGGAAGAAAACCCTTGGTAGTATTCCTAAAAGCTTTCGGTAGTAAAGCTTTCGTTAATGTTTCAAAACAACGGAGAAATAAATTCAAAATGGGTGCAATTGAGGGAATAATGATCGGATATGCGATAAATACCAGAGGATATAGAATTTGGTTAATTAACGAGCGAAAAGTAATTGAAACTTGTAATGTTAAGTTTAATGAAAATAAGAATGCAGTGGAAGAAGTCCTGGACCCAATAGAAAAACCTAAAAAAACTAACTCAATACTCGGAATTCCATTACGAGTTAGATGAGGAAGAAAGCGCGCAACATCGCGATGAAGATGGAACATCTAGTGAAGATTCAACTGAGAAAGTTTCCGAAGAAGAAAACGGATCTGAATTTGCGAAAAGCGCATCAGAATTGAATTGGGTTAGAAATGCAGTGCCGAGACCAGACGGAACGCGAAATGACATTTATTTCTTAGAGGGAACGAAACAAAGATTTAGATCATGTAATGATATAGAAAAATATTGCAAAAGTAAAAATTTAAAATTCGAAAAACAGCTGTTTGATTTTAGCGGAAAGAATGTTTTTTCGGGAAAGATTAAATTTGCAAATGATACGGAACGCGAAACTGAAAAAAATGAAGCAAACATTGTTGAGGTGAAAATTCCGACAAGTTTCAAGGACGCTATAGAATCCGAAAATGCTCAAGATTGGATCGAATCCATGAACGACGAGTTAAATACAATGAAAGAAAGAAAAGTTTTTGAGTTAGTTGAGAGACCGCCGAACAAAACTATACTAGGAAATAGATGGGTGTACAGCGTAAAAAGGGATGTAAATAATCGAATTTCAAGATTCAAATCGAGGTTGGTAATTTTAGGTTTTCAACAAAGGAGAGAAGATTTTGACGCTATTTTTTGCCCAGTAGTCAATTTTTCAATTATTAGACTATTTTTTTGTATTTTGGTTTGTTTTTATAGTCGGAAAAATTGTCAAGTAGACATCAAAAATGCTTATTTATATGCCGAATTAAAGGAAAGTATTTATATGCACCAACCCGTAGGTTTTTGTAAAGATAAAAATAAAGTTTGTCTTCTGAAAAAGTCAATCTACGGACTACATCAAAGCGGAAGAAACTGGTATATAGAAATCGAGAAAGCATTAAAAAATATTAATTTCATTAAAGTAGAATGGTGTAATTGCGTTTTTAAAGGACGAAATACCATCCTATTACTCTACGTAGATGATATCGTAATATTCGGAAAAGAAAACCAGTATATAGATGAAGTCATAAAAAGTCTGTGAAAAATTTTCGATCTGAAAGTCCTCGGAGAAACGAGAAAATTGTTAGGGATCGAATTTTGTCAAGATCATAAAAATTTGTATTTGCATCAACAAAGTTACATAGAAGAAATTTGTGAAAAATATAAAGAATATAAAATCCCGATAACTTCTTTACCCATAGTAAAAGGAACTGTTATTTCAAAATTAGATTGCCCAAGTTCGAAATGCGAAATAGGAGAAATGGAAAGAATTCCCTATCGAAGTTTGCTCGGGAGTTTAGCATTTTTAGCAAACCGCGCCCGCCCCGACATAACCTACGCGGTAAATGTTTTATCGCAAGTGCAGGAAAATCCCGGAATCAAACACTGGGAAATACTACTTAAGCTTCTAGGTTACGTTAGGTCTACCAAAGAATATAAGCTGAACTTGTCCAAAGTGCGAAACATTGAAATGAAAAGTTTTTCAGATGACGATTACGCTGCAAGTACGGACGATAGAGTTTCATTGGGAGGAATAATAATTTTTATCGACGAAGTTCCTATCGTATGGAAAACAACGAAGCAAAAATGTGTGAGTCTGTCCTCGATGGAATCCGAATATATCGCATTAGCTGACGCGGCGAAAGAGTCTGTGTGGCTGAAAAATGTACTAGCGGATAAAAATTTGAACTTCAGTCTTGGAGATTGTACTTTACTTTGCGACAACAAATTGGCAATTGATTTCACGAAATCAAGTGTAGAAAATGCACGAACGAAACATATAGACGTTAGATACTATTTTATTCGCAATTTAGTAAATGATGAAATTTTTAGTTTGAAATTTGTTTCTGGGAAAGAAAATGTTGCAGATTTGTTTACGAAGCCACCTACTAGATTGGAGTTAAAGAAATTTTGTGATAAGGTGTTTGTTTGAATGTGCTTTCTTTTGGAAATAATTACTTTTCCGGACTTTACGTTTTGACCAGCGAGATGCTGCATGATTTTGAGTTGCATGCATGGACTTTGAACTTTTTGACTTTATTCCAAAGTGAACTTTTTAAACATTAGTTATGCTGAACATTTTACTTATTAGTTTTTCTTCAAATTCCAATTTTTTTGATTTAATGCTGGTGATATTTATGTATTGTGTTTTTGAAATGTTAGTTACATTTGCAATAGATGTTGTGAAAGTGATAGTATGTTTGAAGAGTGATTTGCACGGGAAGGGGGCCGATGTTGGCTATTGAAAACATTATTGATTCCCGTGCAAATTCGTTCTTGCACGTCGGATGAGTGCAGGCCGACGCGATTGACGTCATCGCCAATCGGCGATCGGCACGTGCCGAGTCGACGTGCATAAGACACGTGCATTGAGAAGGAATGAGGTGGTGTTTGGAAGGAATGAGTGAGTGAGGGTGACTATCAAGTTGATAGATGGAGATCGTTTTTGTTTTTAAGCAATTCTGTTTTTATTTTATTATCCTGTAAATAGTTATGATTAAGTGTTCAAATAAACGACGAGTTTTAAAAAATTAGTTTTTCTTTCAAAAACAATTGCTACATGGGTTTAGAACGTTGGGAAAGTTCAGGAAAGGAATTTTTTTCTTTCAACATTTTGCAGGGGGACAGACCGGACGCTCCCCCTGCTGTGCAAGTCAAGGGAGGTATAGCTGTCGGCGAAATGAAACCGCAGCTTTTTACAGACCCTTCCAAGGAAATTCTAGTTCTTTCCCTCTTGAGTCTTGACTACATAGGTAAAAGAAAAATAACTCAATGTAAAAGGCGCAGCATTTTACATTGTCGCGCATTTTGCAATCCTACTTGTGATATTAATTTATTTGTATTCGCACTAAAATTATTTTGGAACGAAGATTTTTTCCCCCATTAATACAGTTTCAGATCTCATCTAGGAAAAATTAACAAATGAATGAATATTTGCAATAAATAAATTCATAAATTCATTTTATTTTTAGAAAAATGTTCGTTATTGAAAATTGATGATTTCAAAAAAGGAAGGAAAAAAAAGATAGCCTGTATGACCACACTGAATTTTAACGAAATGAACTCTAAATTCTAACCAAAACATTTTCTTTAAAAATGGATGATCTTACTTAATATATTTGAAAAATCAAGTGCCGAATAAAAGTGGGGACTAAAAATACCAGCTATCGGTTGGCGAAATTGTTTCGCTTCCGCTGCCTGTTTGCCACTCTCCCCAACCACATCCGAGTTGTCAGAAAACATTCTTCTTAAAAATGAAACTAGATCCTCCTTGCATAGTTAATACTTGATTGTACAATTAACATTAATGCCACTAATTAGTTACATTAACCTTTATTTGAACTGATAATATTTATATTTTAGTGGTAAATTAAATGCTACTTTGTTGGTTAGTTACCTGTTTTACAAATGGAGTGGCGACTACAAAAAATGTGGCTACTATAATTGCCTTTTCTCACCACTGGTGACCAGAAAATTCCCCCAATCTTTATCTTTGAATCCTTTTCTTTTTGAAAAAATATTTATTTATTTATCTAATTACTATATGCAGATGAGAAGGCTACGATAGTATTTCTCAAGGGGTTGTTATGGTGAAAGTTCTTTCAAATTGAGCATAACGGCAAAGTCGCGGACGGCTACAGAGAAAGATTTCCTGAATTTGAAAAATTAAAGATTTTTCTGTGATCTTTGTTTGTATGCAAGGGTGCTCACCCTGCTCCAAACTCAAAGGCACAAATCACCCCTTCACCCACTCTCAATGTTTGTAAACTATCTTACACTGAAATTTTGGAATAAAGCTAAACCTAGCACTTTTAGAGTCTCAAATTCCCAGTTACTAAATTCGTTAAAATACATGAGGTATTACATACACTATATGACCAAAAGTATTGGGACACTTTCAAAAATTCACAATTTTACGGATTTCTCGAGAAATAAAAGACTAATTGCTCTCTGCTCTGTATTTTTTTTCACATGAAAAGTATACTCCAGAGGTCAAATCCAATAACAATTAAGTCTGCTATTCATTTAGGGGACCAGCAACAAAATATACGTTCTTATCATGAATCACTCTAACGATGGCAGGAAAGTGTTGCCAGTTTGCAAACGACCCCTTACCATTTGTCGCATATCCTAGAATTATAGAAATTCGGCTCATTAGATCGCTGATAACTTTTTAAATTTTAAAGAAATTGCGGTGGAATTTTTTTCATGGATTGTAAGAAGTATCTGAGTTTTGGATTATGAACGTTATAAATTGCTATCTTCCGTGCATGCACAGTAAAAAATTAATTGCTTTAATTGTTCATATTTCATCAATTTTTCCATATTTTAACTTCAAATTTTATTATTATGTCTCTCTAAAATGCTGTCAAATATTCTAAAAGTTTAGTAACGTTTGACGAAATACTCTGCGTGATATGAGGCGAAAACCTTAAAAAAAAATTTGCATTTTTGAAAGAAATGCTTATATTTCCATGGATATAAGAGATACTTTCACAAAAATATAAAAATAAGTTTTTGATAAATTTTTAACTCATTTCTGAAAATTATAGCTTATTCCCAGCAATTTACAATGAAAAATGATCAAAAAACCTTTTTTTTTATTTCCTCAATTTGTTGTTGGTCCCTAAATGAATCAGACTAAATTTTTATTGGAAAATGACAACTAGAGTATACATTTTATGCGAAGCAAATTATAGAGCAATTGGTCTATTATTTTTCGAGAAATCCCTAAAAATGTGAATTTTTGAAAGTGTCCCAATACTTTTGGTCATATAGTGTATATAGTGCTTCTGCTTCAACACACTGAGTTTTTATTAAAATTTTCTAATAAGTCTTGTGAGTATCTGATCCTTGTTAGTTGTCATAATAAATATTAAGGGTTGTCCTTTTTCTCAGGAGGTACCAAAATATTACCTAGATATATATCTGCCTGAAAAAAAAAATCTCGAAATACTTAGGTTAAAAAAATCTCAACGCCTCGCTTTGCCAGATTTTCAAGTTTTTATCGCTCTGCCTCGTTTTCATGCATCTTGCATTTAATGAATCAATAATAAAAAATAAAAAAAGGGCAAGAACAGATTTGCAGGAAATACATAATGCTACGACAAAAATGAAAATGAACAGCTTACATTTAGGAAAGCAATTTTAAGATCAAGTAAGGGTATTTCACAATTAAAAAAAAAAGAAAAAGAAAAACCAAGACAAACTTTTTTTTTAAAGTTCTGTATTACGCACTCCTGTGCCGAAAAATTATAGCATCGTGTCTTCAGTCACAGAATAAAATGAATGTTCTAATCAAATAATTACTAGTAATTTTTTCATTCGTACTGAACAAAAATCTTTAAGATCCCACATTTTCTATTCTATTGACTCCTAGTAATATGTAAGTACAGCGAGAGAAAGGATTTAGCTTCTTGTTTAGGAGAGGGAACCATTTCTATATTTAATTAATATGATCTTTATCGTAAGCATACTATTTACTCAGAAATACTCCCTATTTTTCCAAGCACTCTGTTTGGGGGCTATGCCTTTTAATTTTCTCGAAAATAAAATTTTTAAAATGCAGTTTTAAACGATCTCTGGTAGTATTTGGAAACGGGGAGTTCGGAAGCTTTCCCCGGAATTTTTCGAAATAGTCTAAAAACGCAGTCTTAGTGTGATGTTAGGGGGGAGGCAAAATTGTCAAAGTGTTATAAACATGATTGTAGGCCATCTTTAGTAACGTTCTGGGACATGCAGGTTTTTGAAATCAAAGTTCCAAAAATGCAAAGACGACTTATTTTTTATGGTCAAAGGACTTTTCGCAAACTCCCTTTCCGAAATTTTTCAAAATTAAAGTCATAAAAACGAAATTTAAGACGATCTTTAATGATGTTTTTTTTAAGGGAGGAGGAGGGGGTGGGTGCTTATGTGACCTGAAAACCATTAATGCCCGTAGTTAATTTTTTCAACATTGTATTAAAATACTGATCTAGCTTCTGAGAATGAAAATAGAAAGCAGTGAAAATTTGTAACCCCCATTCTATATTGTTCACACCTTAAGGCTGAAAACGTCATAAAAACTAATACATACAATGCTTAGTAATTCTAGCATGGTGTGTTTTTTACATTAACCGAATCATATTAAATTACTAATATATTTTTCATGATTTCCTATGTATTTAATGAGTATGTTAGTGTACGGAATGTTTTTCGCAACTGAATAAATGTTTTTGAAAAGCATTTTTAACTCTTTCAACGCTTTCAAACTCTTAAAAAGATAAAAAAAAAAAAAACTATTGTGAAAAGTTTCTGAAGACATCAGAAAGCCTTCTGTATTTTTGTTTTCTTATCAATCTTAAATGTCGGTATTAGTAATCTGGAAATTTTGTATTTGGATGAAATTTTGTTTTTAATTTCATCCACATTGATGTTTTTTTTTTTCTGAAATGTAATTTTACACCCCCGTCCCCTTTTAAAAGTAAAATCTACTTAAGTTAAACCTTGAATGAACACAAACAATTAGTAACCATGGCGACGAAAATTTGACTTCTTAGTAAATATTAAAACAACGAGCTAGAGTTATTCTTGTCATCATGACAATCTGAAAAATCAGAGCAACATCAGCTTTGGTCAAGTAAAGATAATAAGCATTCGCAATTGCTCAAAAAAAAAAAAAAAAACTTATTTTTTTCTGGAAGAATAAATATTGTCCTGAATTTTAGTTGTTTTCCAAAAATGATAGCGCTGTTGGAGAAATAATATTTAAGCAAACGTACTTAAAAAAATATAAAACATGTTTTTTAATTGTAAAGACTATCTGTACAAGATTGATTCGCTCTGAAAGTATGGAATAACACAAGTACATGATTTTTTGATTTAAACACTCAAAACTTGCAGTTAATCACAATATTGATATATTTAAGCTATTTCCAAAACAGTTAATTAAAAATAAGTATTTTTTTTTCATTGTTTCCGGCAATAAATAAAAACTTGAGGTAAAACACAGGAATTATGATACAAAATGTAAGCTTGGAAATAGTCTTTAATATAAATAAAATTAGCTACAATTCGCATTGCTGCACTGGAAAATAAAAATTATGCTATTTTGTTTCTCACGTAATGTTTTAAAAACTGTATAATATCGTACATGTCTTAAAAAAAGGAGTAATATTGAGACCCCATAAGAAACGTTTTACGATTCTATTTGGGGTCAAATTATGCATCGTTTTCTTCCTTAGGAAGTTTTCTAAAGAGAAATACAGTAAAATCCTATTACAACGTACACTAATGCAACGAAATACTTGTTTCAACCAAATAAATTTCTAGTCCCGATTCTGAAATTCGATGAATTTTACTGTATGTTTTGAATTACATGTTCAATGTGTATCTACCTTCTAAAGAAATTTGACGAGTCTGGCTCTTAAAGATACAAATAATTTTCAAAAACGTTTGTTGAACTGTGGAAAGCACTTTATGTGTGTACATTTGTAGTAACATAAAACACATGTAAAACGATGCAAAATACCTAGTATCTGGAATCTGGAATACGATTTAATCCATATATAAAAATATTTTTTCTACTGGAAGGGAAAAATGTCGACTTTTCGCATTCGACAGCATTGTAACAATGTTCATTATATTGTTAATAAACAATTTGACTCAGAAATATCCCTTTCCAATCTATTTCTTTTCAAACCACAAACTTGAAAAAAAGAAAAAAAAAAAAAGAAAGCAGATGTTACTAATTTAACAGCTAATAGCACGCATCTACATGAAACCACTTTCAAAAGCACTTGATTCTTCAAGAAAGCCTTAGGAAAAAAGAGAAGAGGGTAATAAATCTTACACCCCATTAGCTCTCTCCCCTCAAAAAAAGGGGCGTTTACTATGAGGGGCGGGACGAATGCAAAAAGTGAACGTATTTTGAAATTTTTTTCAATAGTTAGAACCCGACATTTGTTTAAAAAATGGTCGCATTATTTCAAACAAGATCTCAAAAGAGAGCTGGAAATATTTTGCATGTTAGGGCGTTCTTAAAATTTCGATAGCACGAGTTCCAGATGTTTTACAGAGCGAAATGTCCAACAGTACCTCGTTTTCGAAGAAATTCATTTTTTCTTGAATTTTAAAAAATCGGAGAATGGACACATCAAAAAAGTAAAAACTAAAATTCACAGACATGGTCTTGAAAAATACTCAGAAAAAAAAATTGACCCGAAAACTTCACAGGAATTTGTAAAACAAGCTCCAACTTTTCTCGTAGGTTAACATTAGATCCGAATCTTTCAGACTCTCAGTGAAGAGCACCCTTAATCACAAATTGCATTTTGTTGATCCTGTTACTGGCTGCCACACAAACACTATTGAATCCACATGGAGGCACGTAAAAAGTAGTCTACCAGCATATAATAGAGGGGGGGGGGATTTTCAATGTTATTTGGCATATTATTTGTTTAAAAAGAATTGTGAGTATAAAAATAAGGATATGTTTATAAAATTTTTGGAAATAATACGTGACGTCAATTGGGCAGAATATCAAATAAAGCAAAAATAAGGATTTTTTTTTTTTTTGTCAAAACTAACACAGTTTAATAATTTTACCGTAATAATAATAATAAAAAAAGAGGATAATTTCTGTAAGAGCGGGACATATGTGCACGGCCTGATGCGGGGGTAGAGGAAAAAGAATCCAAAAAAAGGTAAGTGCACTTTCTTTTAAGTATTGTGCTCTTAGATAGTTTTTGATATCATTGTTACATATATCGCGATGTTTATTGTTGTTTTAATGATTGTCTTCTTAAAGTATTTGTTGATCATTCCTGCTGGTGCCAAAAAAGCATTGCCAGGAACGATGTACAACATATCTTTTCATACATTGTTCTCTTGGAGACACTTTTTTGGCGCCAACAGGAAAAAGTCACCAAGGGTGGTTGGTGTATATCACATCAGTTCCCAGACTTCCATTTTAGGGGGGGAGGGGTGTCATACTGAAGAATACCTTGCAGAGAGAACACCTGAAACATTTTGAAGTGAACAAAGTCGTCCACATGAACAAATTCCTTAAACACGTCGAAAGAATGAACGATCCTCTGATGAATGGATCATTAAAAAGAATGATATTGCCCATCTCTCTATCTGTATCAAAGACACATTTGTGAGGTCCACAAATTTGAACTCCAGTTCGTTTGTCTAACATAAACAATTACCTATCATTTATGCGTTCCAAAATATATGATCCCATTCCAGATCCTGTTCCTCCAGCTATAGAATGGCACAGTACAAAACCTTCCAAACTCTCACTTCCATCCGCTTCACGATCAATTATATCAAATATATCTTCATATAACTTTTCACCCTACAAAAGCAAAGAAAGAAATAATCATGTAAAATCTATTCAGATAGAAATAGTATTTTTAGTTGAATGGTATTTAAGGATAACATTAGCATTTTTGACACTTCGTCCCCACACCCAAATAGGTACCCAAAAAATGAAGTTAAGACTAACAAGAACATCAAAAATATTCATCAACCATCCTTTAAAAGGGATAAGTATATAATGCCTATTACATGCAAGAAAAAAAAAGAAGGGAAAAGAACTATTTCATTTTACTTCACGGATGATTTAGACCAAACAGAAGAAAGGTGAAGGAAAACGATTCACATCATTCGAAAATAAGTTTTTCTATTTAAAACACGCATATCATTGATCATGGCAGCAATAGCTATGTAAGGTTCTAGAGATTTTTTTCTTTTTTCAATTACATTAGACCATTGCAGTGTTACATCCAGTACAGATGTAAATAAAAACTTTCAAACATTTTCATAATATCAATCATAACTTCTGATTAAAAAAAAAACATAATGCACATATCCGTTACACACTACTATAATTTATTTTTCTTCTGCAAATTGAAACAACACAAGAAACTGTCTAGGCTTATTTAGACAATCCTTCATATATAACTGCAGTCTTAAAATAGATTTTAAAATAATGAATGTTTGCCATACATTGCACGGCTTTTACACATTATTTATTCCTGGTCGATTTGCAGCTTTGTATTGACACCCAAGCAGTTAAAAAAAACTTTCATACTTCGCATGCCCCCCCCCCCCCCTAAAATTTTAGTCTGTATCTGCCCTTGATAGTGATAAACATTTCACAAAGAAAAGGGACAGTATTGTTGACAATAATTTGTACTGCAAAAGAAGTAGAACCAGATACTCAATAGGCCAACTAGGCCATGGCGTTTTAGGGCCCTCCAAATGGCTAAAACTGTTTTTGCCAATGGCTGAAATTTTAAGGTTTGACTAGAGGGGCAGGGGTTGTTTGACCTAGGGCCTCCTGATCTGTTAATTATGCCCTGAACTGAGGAAACAATACTCGCCTAACAACTGACCACTTCACAATTTCAGTACCAAGCCCCAGAGTCATCACTATTAAACTAATAGTGGTCGCTTCTAGTTTGATTAAATAGTGAATAGATTATGTTGTTTCAGGCAAAAGTTCATACTTTTTTTTTTTTTTTAAATTTATTTATCTGTCATACAATACACTTTTCAAAACAAATTTGTATGGAATAATAATTTAGTATTTTCCCATTATAGGATATGTCACAGGCTCGGTGACTTGTTTACTTTCTACCCAGGGGAATACTATGAAAAATATAACATATTCACCACTACAAATGCTGTTTGCAGTTCATATTGTACTAATTTTAAATTTTCATGGAACTTGCGGTGTTTATCGCCAAGATTAAAAATACCTCATGTGACATATGTAGCCATGACGGAAAAATATCAATAATTCTTTTGAACAACTCATGTTATACAATGCTACACAGTTTGGCTTATAATGAATGAAATAAATTCATGATCAATACTTCAAATAAAAACAGTGATCAACCACTGACCTGAGAGTAACCAACTGCCCAATTATTACCAGCTCCACCACCAGATTCTGATAAGTAGATATTTTCAGGATTATATAGCTTTGCATATGGTGAGTTCATGATGGTGTGAATGACTCGTGGTTCTAAATCCAAGAGTACTGCTCGAGGAATGTAATGTTCATCATCAGCCTAAAAAATAGAAACTTTCAAATAAAACAACACTGCTTTCAAAAAATAACAATTCTCGATATTTTCTCCAATTAATTTAATCTACATATAGATTAAAATTTACCATTTACAAATTTAATTATCAAAATTTAGCAATAAAGAAGGATAAATCATACCTGATAGAAAAATACATCTTTCCTATCGGTTCCTTCAGTAGCAAAATCTTCTAATACCCCTTCTAAAAAATTTTTTTACTTTAATTATTTAAAATAAGTTTAGAAAAAAATTAGAAAAAGAGAATAGGTAGGAAACAACGGCCTTCCTTGAAAATACGAAGAAAAACCTTTCAAAATCAATTTAAAACAATAAACACACTTTTTTTTTTAATTTAAAATTAAATCATATACCTGGACTAATTCCATGTTCAGCACACAATTTTTTCCAGAATTCAAAGCCAACTGCAAATCAAAATAAAATATCCAGTAAAAATCAGGGAAGTGACTATCTGATGTCTTACATTGTACGCTTAAATTATACAAGGTAAAAACTATCATGTTTTTAAAAAGTATGAAATACGTAAATTACGCGCGCTTTTCGGTTAGACGCAAATGTATGAATTAAAATTACTTTGGTTTCCACATTGTCCAAGTTGAAGGGTTATCATTTCCCGAGGCATTTTTAGGATAAATAAATTGTGAAAGAAAAGTCAATATTTTATTTATAAACATTAATATTTGCTCAGAGCTTTAGAACCGCTATTTCGGTTCGGCTCTTTAATAATAAAAAAAAATTCAATTATAAAAATCGAAACACCATTGTTGCCAACTTGCTTCAAATGCAACTTTATTACACAGCGGGTAAAACTCCGGCGACAAGATTAACTTTGAGCCTTACAATAGATATTTCTTTTTTCTAGCAAAAGTTTTACATTTTGAATCACAGTACTACTTTTTTACTATTTATCATCAATTTGAAAATGAATTTTATACAAAAGAATGGTTAGGACAAAGGAGGAAGAAGCTTTTGAACAGGGACCAATGATTGGCTGATGCTTGAGGTACACGATGTACAATAGACTTCTCTACCGGCATGATAGACACTTCTTTGTTGTTTTTTTCTCCCTCTTTACTGTTTTGCTGCCAGGATTTATTAGATGTCTTTTAAGATCTTTAATTATTATCTTTTAAATCGCTCTTTTTCCTCGATGCCTCAAGTTTCCTTTCAGATATTTTGTTTTCACACTTAAAACTTGACAGAAATCCAGTCGGTACTGCTCAAAAATATTTCAAACCTTCATAATGGGTCTCTTCAAAAAACCCAATAGAAAATTTCGCCAGCGAGAAGTACGGAATGATTCTGATGAAGAAAGTACTACAAGTGAAGCTGTGCTTAATAAAGAAAAATCCTTAAATACTGAGCTGAAAGATAAAGCCTCAACGGTAGAAGCAGAATGTGTAGCTTCAGTTTCTACTGGAACTGGAAACTCATCTGGAATTGCGCTTAAAGAAAAGGACGAAAAAATTGATACTTCCATACCTAAGGCGACAAAACTTCTAAGTTTTCATGATGAAGAAGATGGTAAATTAAAGAAAAATTTTAACTTAATTATTTGTTATTTGAGTTGTATATTGGAGCGCGGGCTGGAGAGAAAAATATATTAAATTAAAATGCTCTTGTACTTGTACTCGTTTTTAAAACTTTTTAAGTTACGTAAATTCATTAAGGGTTCATTAGTTTTGAAAACTCTGCTCTTCATATTTAAACAGAAACATTACTTGGTTTATGATGTTTTAAAAAATGGTATTTGATATCCATTAGAGGTGATGAATTTGTTTCACCTCCATTGCTTTAGGTGGAACATAACTTTACAAAAGATGAATTTGCTTTTGGCATTTTAGCCAAGATTTTTGAGTTGACAAACTTTTTAATAATGCCTTCCTTTGCTTGATTTAAACCAGTGTTACTCAACCTACATTCTGCCGATCCTTTGTTAGTTCTATATAAAAGCAGCCTAAAATAACAGAAGTTTTTTGAAAAAATACTAAACACTTTGAACTCAAAAGGACATAACTTTTCTGCGTCAGAAAGGACAATTTAAGTATTCCTGTACTTTTTAATTATTACAAGAAAATGACATCACAAGAAAAGAATAGCAATTCAAGCCATGCAGAGACTTTCATATCATTAACTAGCTTCCAACATAAATTTGAGTGTTGAAGCATGCATTTATTTTTCTCAATAAGGAAGTTTGCTTTGAAATGACTTGAGCCGCACTTTTCTTCGTCTGTGGTGTCATTTTCTTAGAATACTTGAAAACTAGACGAATAATTTAACTCTCCTTTCTGGCTCAGAAAAGTCATTTTGTCATTATAAGTGCATTATCAAAAGTGCTTATTATTTTTTAAAAAAAAAATCTGTTATTTCATTCTTTTTAGTGTAAATGTATTTCAGAAATAGAATAATGTTATCATCGCGAAACTTCAGACTTCAAGTTATCAAGAGTTAACTTTAGATCATTTTTTGCTTTGAAACTTGTGCACGATATAAAGACATAAATATTAATTTTTCAATTTCGTTTCCCATGTTTATTAGACCAAAATATAACTTTTTTTGCTATTAGAAGTTGCTTATCAAAAAAATATTTTTTTGGTTCACCCTTATACCCATCCTTCTCAAAGGAGATGGCAGACCCCTCAAATGCTACAAATACCTTCTTCCCCAGAAAAACCCCAAACAACTCTCTCAAATTATCCCTTCCCATTAAAAATTTCTATGGGGCTGTTTGCACCATCGATTCCCCCCCCCCTCCCGAATAAATATTGTTTGTAATCTAATTAAATATTTTGAAGGGTTAACTTGTTGAAAACTATTTAAAGCAGGGTTGGCCAAAACCCTGGTTTTTTTAAAAAAGCCCATGAACCCAGGGTTTTTTGGGTTTTTTTAAAAAAACCCAACTAAAGCTGGGTTTTTTAAAAGAAATGTGGGTTTTTTTGTCTTTTTTTAGGGAAAATGTAGGGTACTTGTAGCATATTGTAGCGTAAGTATATGAACAAAGCACAAAAATTGTCTTGGGGTAAAAAAAGCTGGAAAACTAGTTAAAATTCAGCGTTTTCTGAAGAAGAGTATGAAAGACGACGAAACCCAAGAATGGTGAAGTTTCAGATTTTTTAGTTTCCATGATTACCAACAGTTAAGGCAAAATTGCTTCTTGAGTGATAAAATCTATTGTTCGTTTTTAATTACTACTATTTTTTTTTTTTTTGCATTTTACTCTATTGTATTTCATTTTTTATACAAAACTACTGTAGAACCTCAAGTAGTTTAAATCCCTATTTACTGAATTCCAGCTTAATCAAGACATTTCTTTGAATTTTATGTTGTCTGTTTTTCTATTTCTGTGTACAGATTAAAAAATATTAAATTTTTTTGTAAGATAATGAAAATACTGTACATCCTATTCTGTTTTCTGTTCGACCATTTGTAAAACCTGTTAATTTCTAAAAAAAAATAACTTGTTAATTCGAAATTTGTGACGTGTCGGGTTGCAGAAAATAATTCACATGAAAACCTTTTAGCTAGAGTAGTTTCCTCTGTACAATCTACAAATATTGAGAAAACCAGACGTGACAGGACTAAGTCAAGATAATTTGAGTTATTTATTGACCAGTTAAAGATAAAAGTTAAATATATATTTTTTAAATCTTTAAAGTATTTTTAATGCCGTTAAGAGTTAAGAAATACTATTAAAGTTCAAAATTCATTTTTTATGTCCATTGTCTGTGGTGAAGAACAAATAAAATAGAAGTTTAAATTGTAAAAGTTTTTAAATTAATTACTTTTTTAAAAAACTTCTCAAAAAATTTAAAAAAACCCAAAAGTGGGCTAAATAATGGGTTTTTTTAAATGGGTTTTTTCAAAAAAACCCATTGGGTCCAACCCAATTGGGTCCAATCCGGCCAACCCTGATTTAAAGAATATAATGGTGAAAGTATAATTTTCCCTCCATGCAAGGTTTGGTGTTGGATATACTTTTATTTAACAGCTGTTCTACTAATACAGTGGCAGGAGTAAAAAAATCAGGTTATCTATCTGTTTTAAAATAATTTTTCTACTAATGTACTCTTGTCTTATTTCTATGGTTGAGTTGACATTTATAATTCTTACACAATTTCTTTTCTTTAGATACTGAAGTTTTCAAGCTTAAAAAATCAAATTACAGCCGTCGATTGGCAAAACAGAGAGAAAGGGAAAGGAAGAAAAAAGAAGAGTCCCTGCAAGTGGCATCAAGATTCCAAGAAGGCCCTACAGATGTAAAATCTAAAGGGAGAAATGAAAATAAAGCTGAAAGTAGTTCTAAAGTGAGCATTTTAGGAACTTAAAAAAAATGTTTCTCTTTTCTTAGGAACATTCCATATTGAAGGGGGAAAGCAGGGCTGGGAAGAAGGGTGGAGAATGATGAACTCAGACTCCAGGAATTTTAATTTTAGAGCCTTCCACTCCTTTACCCCCAAATCAGTCGGGCTCCAACCCTGACTCCAGAAACTGGCAGAGTTGTGGTATTTAGGGGAAAATGAGCAACTCGAAGCCTTGGAACATTCAACCGTTTCTGGCGAGGGTCATTACAATTTTTGAAATACAGGGAAAAAACGCAATGAGTGGGTGAAATTGATCATCTTTAGATTTTACAATTAATTGATTTGCATTGGGTGGTATCTCCATTGGTTGACATTGTCCACTTAGAACTAGGGCAGGAAAAAATCATGTTTATCCACTCAAAAATTAATTTAAATATTTTAAAATAATGTAATTGAACCTGGGAAAATAAAGAAAAATAGTAGACTGCATCAGTGCAAATTAAAAATATTTAAATTTCACAAAAATTCCCATTTTTGAGTTCAAAAATTGGGGAGATTTGAAGATGAGTTTAAGGTATCAGAAAAAGCCATTTTTATAATGCTACCATCCTTGATCATTAAGGAGAATAAAATACTACCTCTGTAGCAATCTTTGTGGTTTTAAAGATAATTAAAAGAAAAAAAAAATTGGTGTCCTTTTTTGTGACCACCATGCATGAAAGGGTTAAACTTTCAACTCCCGACCCCTACTCTTTTACCCAAAAATCGATCTGATTCTGACGCTGCAACCCTGGGGAAAAAGATTTTCCTAATGTTATATGGCATTATGGAGCTAGTTATCCACTCTCCAATGGATCTGTATAATATAATATTCCTTAATAACTGGCCGCGTTGATTGTTGTAACACTTTTTAATTAAACCTATACACTCTAAACTTTTGATTTGGAATTAATCATTAGAAAAAACAGCTTAAGAATAAGACTAAAGCAATCATTATTTATGAATTTAAATTTTAATATAGTAAAAGTTAGAAATTCGACAAGGGACCAATTGCGAGATAATTCATTTCAATAAACTAAGTAATAGGATTATTTCCTTCCATAAATTTTGCCCTTTTTAATTGTTAGAATATAGTAAGAATTCAGAAAAAGGAATACTGTATGGGAACTTAATTTCAGAATTCTGGCTAGTTGTTTTAGAATTTAGGTAGGACTCGACCGATGCATCGGCGCGATGGTTCAACAATTTAGCCATCGGCATCGGCGGCCGATGCTAACTTGCAGGAAACATCGGCCCATCGGCCTTAAAAAACATCGAAAAGCCGATGGAATTGGCCGATGTTTTTGAAAAAAAAAGGACCTTTGTTGTTTTAATTTTTAATACAAAGTAACGGAAGTTATTGTTTTCATATAAAATTGTTTACTTAAATTTCAGTATAAATTTCTATTTTAGTCACTCCTGAAAGAGTTTTTCATACAGCATTCAGGTATTAAATAAGTTAATTGTTGCGTTTTTCTTGCGGCTGGATGTACGTATCTCTCATAACTCAAAAATGTTAAACTGTAGAAGGCTAAATTTTCGCATGTGGGGTGTGCGTACGTTCCAGTTGTGAACTTCACTTTTTGTTTTCGATCGGGTGTTCTAAAAAGCCTATTTACTCATTTTTTGTGGCTATTAATTACTTATTTCAATGCTAAACTAATATAAGCGTCTCAGACTGACGATCATTCGGTGATATATTGCCGAATCGGAGACCATGGAAACAAATATGAGATGGCAAAACCGGTTTTGTTTCATTTTGTTAGATTCCAGTTGAAACGACAGTAATTTTTAATTTTTCGATACAGTCGACTCCTGCTACAATGCGATTCGACTTACGCGAAATGGCTACAACGCGAATTTTTTCATGAGTAACAAATTTTAGAGTTAACGCGAATTTTTTGTCGACAACACGAATTTTTTGGAAGGAAGTATCAGCTTTATATTAGCAACTAAATATTGATTTTGTGAATGTTATTACATTCCTTTAAGCATCACTGACAGCGAAAGTTCCCATATCAAACGAGTCTACGTGTCGCGTTAGTGTATCCAATAACCATTCAGCATCTTTCATTTATTTATTTATTTATTTTTTTCATTTTACATATTAAAGTTGATGAAATATAATGGTATCTTCATCTAAAGTTCGTGAAGATGGGAAGAAAAAGAAAGTTTCTGATAAAAAAAAAGCTAAGATTCTCGATATGCTTGAACAACTACAAAACGTCGACGGTAACGCGACAATAAGTATGAGTGAATCTTCCATACGCATACAATTAAAATTCAAAGCAAAAAGATATCCGTAAAAGTTCAGAACTTAGTTTCAATATCGAAGCTTGCAGAGCAGTTTAGCAAAGTAAATGTTATTAAAATGGAAGCTGATCTTGTACTGTGGATTAGAGAAATGAGGAAGAGGGCCTGTGTTGCTACAAATTGAAACGTTATAAAAGAAAAGGCAAAGCAACCGTATTTAAAAATTTTTTAGATCTGAACAACGATCTGATAATGAAGCATAAATCATCATTATCTTTATTTTTTAACTCATATTGTTACTGTATCTACTGTTAGAGTACTGTTATAGTACAACATTTTATTATTACTAAATACTGTGCGTACTATGTTTTATTTTATGTCTTTCCCTCCCATTGATCATTCATTTTGTGTATCTTACGTATTTCAAGTTGAATAACAGTTTTTTATTTTTTAAATACAGTATAAGTTCAGTTCTTTATGCAAGAAACTGTACCGTACAGTTGAGGAATGCTACAAAGCAGTTTTAGGGGTGTTTATAAGTGTCTAAAAGAATTTGATATGCTTCTTAAAAAATTGTATACATATATTTTTTCACAACGCGAAATTTCGACTTACGCGAGGAGTCTTGGAACGCATTCCTCGCGTAAGTCGGGACTCGACTATTTGTAATATGAATCACAGTAATGCAGTCTTTTCTGTATTGCTTCGGCGGAGCTACAAGTTTGAGGCCCGTCGAAATACAATTTTTTGGGGCCCTATTTCTCTAGCACAGAAGTTGTAAAACATTTATCATAAGCATTTTTGTAACTCCTACGGTTCCCCTATGGTTATGGGGCCTCTCGCGCAATTGCAACATTTGCTATATTTTAAATCCGCCACTGCACGTCAAAACAAACTCGGGTGCAAGTTATAAAAGGGTTTTCCTGGCTCAATGTTTATGATTATTTTGAACTCTATTTTTTACGATTATTTTTTGTATTTCCAAGAACACTTGCGTGCCCTTCCTCCAAATCGAACAGTTTCTGAAATTAAACTCTAGTTGTACTTCTGAGTTGTTCAAAACTAACACCATTCCTAAAATTAGAGATTTTTTTTTTCAAGCTTTATCTATTGTTGTCAGAAATTGATTAAAGACGTTTTGAATGGAAACAATTCGGAAACCAAAGGGACTTTTGAATTTTTTCTTCGAAAGTGCTGAAGTAAATTCAGAAACTCTTCCGAGGCGTTGGTGGTAGCGGTTCTGTACTAAAAAAGTGAGGCCGAAGTTTAAAGTTGTGAGTCACTCCAAAATCAGAGGGTGACCCCCCCCCCTAACACACCCTCGTCGTTCCAAGCACTTCTTAAATATTTAGCGATTATTTATTTTGGTCAAGAAATATCATCTTGCGTATTTCTTATACTTGTTTCACCTATATTTCGTAATGCGCCATCTTTTTTGCATCATTAATAGCGATCGATTTTTTTTGTTGTTGTGAGTAACTATATATATATATATATATATATATATATATATATATACATATATATATATATATATATATATATATAAAATAAATGAATAAGTTATTTTCGTTTTCATCATATTTTTATATGTTATAGAAAAGTTTCTTAGGATTTTCTATTATGCAATTTTTTAAATTTCAGAAAATTGTTAAATTTCAAAATTTAATTTGAATTTGTTTGTAGTGCTTCATAAAAGATTAAACAATCAAATTGTTCAATATTACGTGTGAAAACATCAGATCAGGTAGTATATGTACTCAGTTATTAACTTGATGTAAATATTGAGTTTGTTTATTGTGGCTGCGTTTTAAGAACCTCGCTCTTTTCGTGGCTATTTCTTTTTTTCGCAAAATTTATGTCACGGTTATAGCTTTTATGAAAAATGCAAACTTTTCCTTTCATAAATTTTAAATAAGTATAAAAATATTCCTATTATAATTTAATATTGTAATTTATCTGTTCCCTTTTTTGTTTAATTTGATGATTAAAAAATGTCTACGTGCAATCTTTCCACTTTAATTGCGTAATTTGTTGACGGTTTTATAGTTTTATTCTTAATTTTTTTTTTGAATGATGAAACAACATAATTTAATGTTTTTTAACGATGTTTAGTGTACCTAAATCCATACATTATTACAATATTACTGAAATCTTAGTTATTTGTTCAATTTAAAAAAAGAAACAATTGGTTATTAACACCGCCTGTCTCTTAATAATAACAGTCTCTTTGTTTTTCTTCCTTTATTTTTATTTTATTTATTTATTTATTTATTTATTTATTTATTTTTTTTTTGCTGTTGTTCTTTCTCTTCCATCATACAGCAGTCAAAAAAGGAGAAGCATAACTACAAACTATACAGATTGTACGTAGTACGATCCAAAAGTTCGGGGGACAAGCTGTATAAAATCTTACCCAAAATAGTTCACATTACCTAAGCGCATCCACCTTCAAAAGGGCACCTTGAGAGACTATATACTTCTGCCAGTTTTCATATAACTCTTGGAAACACTCCTGGAAGCCATTTTTCGCTACCTTCTGTGATGCAGCTTTATCTTCTCCTGACGGAAGACAGCGGTGTCCATGCAAATGCTTTTCTTTTTGCTGGGAACAGGTAAAAGTCACACGGAGCTAAGTCCGACGAAACGTTATGTTATTTCTTTGTCACATCAACGTTGGCAGAAGTGCATAGTCGTTCAAGGTGAGTAATTTGTAGATAGATGTACTTCGGTAATGTGAACTATTCAGGGTAAGGTTTTAAACAACTTGTCCTCGAACTTTTAGATGATACTACGTACGTATGAGTTTTCAACTTACTATTTCATAACGTTTTTGAGTGACGCAAGTTTACGCGCATGAAGCCATCACAAGAGACTTTGCGATAATTAACTATGGAGGCGTTCAAAATAGATATTTCGGTCATCTATATGTTCTTAGGTACATATGCATGTACAGATGTGCCGAAAAAACTTGTGAAGTTTAAATTGGGTGATCGTAAAATAAAAACTTAGGTCGAAATCTGATTTTATCCCTTTTTTTTGTGATTACAATTCCTTATTCGTAGAAAGGAAGTAAAGTGAAATGAATCAATGATCCTTTAAATCCCTGACAATCTTATCAATTTATTTCTGTTAGATTTTTTTTTTTTTTGCCAACGACATCGGCCATCGGCAATCGGCCATTTGGAGGAAAACAATCGGCCATCTTTGAACAATCGGCCAACAATCGGCATCGGCCCATCGGCCAAAAAATGCCATCCGTCGAGCCCTAAATTTAGGTTAATTTTATTTTGGCATGGTTCTATATGCACACCTCAGCATATGTATCATCACTTCAGAACAACAATAGGGAATCTTAATGTTATTTCTGGGATTAGATGCCTTACGGTTGCTCTGAGGCAACGATGTAGCGAACCAAAATATCCATTTGCCGATTAGCCAATCCGTTCGCATTTTGCAGAAATTTTCCTTTTTTTAACTCATTCTTCCGCAGGATAAAAATCTTCTGCATTTCATATTCAAAATGAAATGTAGTTCAAAAAGTCAAACTACAACATTTTGTTTTCTGAGTATGAGTCTTGATTCATCTGTTTTAAGAGTCGATAATATGATTTCTTTCTTTTGAATTTGATAAAATATTCTTGGGTGAGTTTTGTTCTAACTAAATAATTTAGTTTTAAGTTGTATTGCAATTGATTAATTTTTCCATATTTTTTTGACTGGTTATTTTTATGCATTTGTTGCTATGTTTTTTTAAATGGTGGTGTTCTTTGAAAATTAATGAAGGCTGATATGTCCAAATTTTTCTTCTTTTATTCATTGAGTTGAAAAAGTCACAAACATTAAAATACATTTGGATTTTTATTTTAGGAGCCTTGGAATATTTTAGCTGGAAAGGATGCTGAAGATATGGAGGTTGATTCAGATGAAGAAAAGGAAAAAAGCCACCCATTTAAAAATGTGTTGCAAAGTAATTATATGTTTATTATTTTATGAAGTTTCAAAGAAAATAAAAAGTAGCTTATGATACAAAAAAGTCAAAAGATTTCAAAACTAGTTCCAAAAATTGGGGAAATATTGCATATATTTCACACTATTTCCAAATTTGCTGCCAACTAATATTATACAATCTCTATGATTTTGCATGAATTGCTTTAGGGTAGAACCTTGATCCATTATTTTTCTAGTAGCGCACAAAAAAACACAACAGCAAGTTAAGGTCAAAACACAAAGAAAAAAGTATTTATGCATTAATGCACGCACAATGTGTACAACATATATTCTGACAAAACTATGGAATATTTCAAAGTGAGTAATACTATGAAATGGAGTGCTTATCTCTTTATCGTAAATAAAAGTAAGGTTTCAAAGAAATTCTGGAGGGAAGTCTGTGGCGGACGTGGGTCCAGGAGACCCCATAGCACCTACAGCCTTGAAATTTTGTACAAAATTACTTCGAACCCCGGGGGTGTGCAACTGGGGTTTTATTTTTTTAAAATTTGAATTTATTTTTTTTCTTATTAATTTTTTAAGCTCAAATTTCCCATAAATTGGCTATTATTGCCTAATAAAGGGGTGAAAAATTACTTGCACAAATTGATATTATATATCAGCATTAAAAAAATGAAATTTTAAATAATAAGAAAAGAAAATATGATAATGCCGTACATTTAAAAATCACTGAAAAAGACCGCTAAATAATTCTATAAACAAAAATTCTGGGCCTTTCCAGACCCATTTTTTCTGTACAGCAATAAGTAAAAAATGGCTTTTAAATGACCATCTTTAAAATTAACAATATGCTGTACTGTATCATTTCATCCAAAAACACCGTATCCCGATATGGCACTTCCTGCTTCCGGTGTAGTCACATGTACCACCCAAAATGTATGGCATGGTGCCTAAACGCTTTTCCACGATCTACACTACAGCTTACAATTCAACTATATGTGTATCATATGACCCCCCAATTTTTGCACCTGTCTTGCATACTATTATCAGTAAAACAGTTAAGATACCGGATCCAGTTCAGCCTTGTCAAAATAAAGCATTTCCCTGCTTGTTAAACATTACCAAAAAATATTATCAAATTATCATGCTATGGCTCGAGTTTCATTTTCGGCAACGTCAGCGTTACTTGATCAGTGAATTGGCTATTATATATATACGGATGCTTAATGCTGTGAGAGATGTTTGTTTTTATCATATAGTATTATTTTTGCTCATGTTGAATATCCTATGGTAAAATTCAGGTGGAGTTATCCCAGATGCTGCAACAATTTATGCTATGAAGAAACATAGACAGATGGCTCGAGAGATGGGAGACTTTATTCCAGTTGAAGATCCTGAAAAGAGTGAAGATGGTAAATCAAGGCTAGTTAGGTAACATGAGTTCTTTAAAATCCCCCATATTTTCTAATTAGATGATTACAAATTGTTGAAAAAACACATTAAATTGTTTGAAGCATAATGAAATAGTTAAAGCATTTTCATGTTTCTCATTTTTGTGGGTATGTTACCATTGATTTTTTATGACTTTACCTTATTAATTTATTCTGATTTCCTTGCACATTTCACAATATGTGATCCATGAATGGAAATTGCTTTCAGTCCGATGATGTGAACTCATTGATGAATTTAAAATTTTGGTTTGATTCAGAATTCATGTTTGCCTCAAATAAAATTTTTCAGTTTTTTATGAAAATAAATGTTTATCCTTAAAAAAAGGAAGAAAATAAAATTCACAAACACGTATACACACAGGGTGAAATTTGAAAAAGTGGGCTAAACTGTAGGGTGTGATAAAATGCAGTTTTATGAGCAGTATTCAATTTAGAATGTATGTTCGTAATGTAAGCTGTGATAAGTTAGATGGTGCTGGTAGTTTGCTGCTGGCACATCAAAAGAACTTACACAAGAATAAGAGGAAGTACTTCAGAAAACATTTTATGAACAGAAATATTATTGGTACATTCTCAAGAAAATAGTTCAAAAGGGCATCCATCAGCTGTCATATACAGGCATCTCACCTGTGGCGTATGAACTGCCACAGATTTGCAAAGACACAATTTAAATTTTTTGAATATTAGCAACAACAATGGCAATCCTGGTAACTAAATCCATATTAGTTCAAGACATTGAAATTAAATGATATTTAATCAAGTTGGAATTAAAGGAAATCTAGTGTGTGTTATTTTAATTTACAGGTTTGGATAAATATTGATAAATAAATATTTCTCAATTAATAAAAACATTGAATTTTTTTTGTATCTGTTAAATTAATTATTGTTTCAGGGAAGATGATAATGATAGAAGTGATGATGATGATGACGATGAACCATCTAGGTTAAGTTTTACTGTTAATACTGGTGCTGTTGAAAGGCAGAAAATTCGGGAAACTTTTCTTTCATTACAAGATGGTAAGTCAGGTTCTTAAATACATTTCAATTAATGATCATTGTTAAAATTTTGAAGTCAATTAAATGTTTGGTTTTGTAAAGATAAATTATTACAGCTTTTGTATAATAGCTGGGACTATAGTTTTCGCATTAGTTTCGGAGTCATGCTGCTGAATTGCATGGGGAAACAAAATACATGCTCCATGAAAATTTACTTGTTCCCGTTAAAATTTTTATGACTCTTCTATTTTAAAAAAGCAGTTTCAGTGATTAATAAATTTGGAATTATTTTAGTTAAGTTTTAGTAAGCACCAATTATAATTATATGGCCACTCTCTACATATTTTTTTGTTTTAGATTCATTGAAATAATATTTTAAGTGCATGCTTCACTTTTTTTTCTTCTAGGAACTCCCCTTAATTATTTATTTCTAGTGACTTTTTTTTGCACATAAAAGTTTTTAATGATATATGTGACACCGTTAGTAATTTTTTCTTACAGAAGAAATATTTTAACTCAAAAGGGGAAAACTTACAGAAAATATATCATACATATATTTTTTTAATCTCTGAATTCTGGAACTGTTTACAATATCATTGAAATCTTAAGAATTGGAGATACAGTAAAACCTGTGAAGTTGACCGCTTTTTTCAGGCACGGAATTAGCCAATATCATATAAATCAACCTTTGTAAGTTGGCCACCTTTTTTGAGTTGACCACTAAAGTAGTGCACCGCAAGCTGGGTTGTCCTATTTTGTCCACCCCGGAAAAAACCGCTGGAAAAAACCGTCACGAACAAAATGTCATTTTGTCCACTTCATCAGCAAACTTAGGGTTTTTAGTTAAAAATTTGAAGTTTTAAAATAATGAATAATTATATAGATTTTTCCTGTTCAAGTAATATTTTACTATAAAAATAGCATACATAAATCTGTGTATAAAGAATTGATGATAAAATATTTTAAAGTGAAAAGAAAAAAAAAAGTTAGATCAGTTGAAGTTTATGTAAGTGTGTTAATAAATCAAATGAGTGTTAAAATAAATTATAATGCATGTAATAGCATTTATGAAACAAGCACATCAGCTGTAAATTTTATGATGTTTATCTGTGATGTGGACGTTCATTGCCTGTAATAAGTGCATTTATAAAATTAAAAAGTAGAAATAAAAAGTTTTTAAAGGCTGAAGTTTCAAAACATTAAAATTCATATTTAAAGAAAAGAAGAAAACTACTTGATATTAGTAGAAGAAATGTTGGCATGAAGTGTGTTCTTGCAGTACAAATCTGATGATCAGCAACAGACTCTGGCTAGACTGTTCCCTAGTCAATTTATTAGTCTCCAATGAAGATTAATGGCCCTTTTAAAGCTATATACCCTGTCTATTATAGCCTCTTCAGGTACACTGTTCTGAGTACCCACAAAACTACTAAAGTAGTAATTTTCCTTAATTTGCATGACATTAACATATTCATAAAATATGCAAGTACAAATATTTTACTATGGGGTGACATCAATAAAAACTCAAAAAATATAACAGTTAAAAAATATTTTTAGTTTATGAATCTTTGTTTTGTATGTATGTCTCCAAGAATTTCATTTTACTTTCCCATTGAGTTTATTTTCTACTATTGTATATAATAGTCTAATCATGCCTAATAGCATATTCACATTGTTAAATTTCATTCATTATACCATGGAGAGAATTATCCTGTGTAGACTGAACTGGTATTTAGAAACCAACGGGATCTTGGAAGAAGAACAGGCTGGCTTCAGGAAGTTTAGGTCAACCAACCAGCAAGTCTCATTGCTTAGTCAGAAAATAAAAGATGCTTTGGATAAAAGACAAATTCTCTCTGCGGTCTTCATTGACCTAAAGTCTGCTTATGACCTTGTTTGGAGAGAGAACCTCCTTGCGAAATTGTCTGACATCGGAATACGTTCCAATATGCTCAGATGGTTCGATGGTTTTATGAAAACTCGATTATGTAGAGCACAATACAACTATTCCTTGTCGTGATACAGAGCTCTTAAGACCGGCTTACCGCAGGGTGCAGTCTCCAGCTGTATATTTTTTAACATATACATCAATGATTTAATTAGTGAATTGAAAAAGATTGACGGATTGCAATGCCTGCTTTATGCTGATGACCTTGTCATTTGGTCTACAGCCCCTAAGAACAAAGCCAAAGTCACCATAGAAGGGATTTTAGGAAAGGCTTTGTTAGTTCTTGAAAGATGGACAGATTCGAATAATATGAAGGTAAATCTTGATAAGACTTTTGTTGAGTCTTTTTCATTGACGCATCAACCTTTTTACCCTCAAATTTTCTACAAAGGGTGTCAGATACCACTGACTGAAGACTTTAAATACCTGGGCGTCAGTTTTGATAGAAAACTTACATGGGGGTCCCATGTGGAGGACATCACCCAATGTGCCATAAAAAGACTTAATCTCCTAAAAATATTAGCGGGTTCTAAATGGAGTTGTTCAAGAGACACGCTAAATTTTACTTACAAAACTTATATTCTACCCATCCTTACTTACTGCTGTGAGCCGCTGATCACAGGATCAGAGCAAGTCCTTCAACAGTGTGAGTCTTTTCAAAATCAGGCTCTACGATGGATTACCGGAGCAGTGAAGACAACACTCATTGACTGCATGTTACTCAGCACTGATAATAGACCTCTAAAGATGATCTTTGAAGAAAGAGCTGTTCTCCTATGGAAAAGAATATTTAGAATCCCTGGGTGTCTGTCCCTGTAGAACCAGGACTCTCTGGTCCACGGGAGAAACTTAAAATCACAAAAAGGTTTTCTCCAGGGAGTAGCTGATATTTCTTCTAAACTAGATTTAAAATATGAAACTGAACAATTTCCTCCCTCCATAAACCCCATTTCTGAAAAAGGTTTCCATTCGCCTTAATTTGATCAAGAATGTGTACAAAGCGGAGACAAATGATGAAGTGTTAAGAGCTCTTGCTCTCGAAACAATAGAATCCTGTTACCCCAGAGAGAAATGGTTGAGAATATATACTGACAGCTCGAAAGTGAATGGATGTGTTAATACTGGTGCTGGTGTTAACTGTGAACTTTTTTCCTTTTACACCCCCATTGGCAACCATAGATCAGCTTTCGATGGCGAGATTGCTGCCATTTGCCAGGCCCTGTCACGGCTCCAGCCACATTTAGACTCTTTTTCAAAAGCAGTTGTATTAACGGACTCAAAGGCTGCACTCCAAGCTATCGATACACCTAGCCACTCCCGAACTTTAACCACCGATAATTGTTTGAAGCTCCTTAACCGGCTTGCCAGAAATAATAAGACAGTTGTTCTTCAGTGGATTCTGGCCCACTGTGGAATCCAAGGTAATGAGATGGCCGATTTTTTGGCCAAAAAGGGAGCATCGGTTCTTCAGAGAACCAACCCTAAGCTTCCATTTAGTAACATCAAAAGCTTAATAAAGAAAATCTTTCAAGACACTTTTCACGAAGAACTCAAAAATCGCAACAGCAATAAACCATGGTTTGAGCTGATTCTGAATGTCCCTAGTTGGCCTAGGATGAAATCTGTCGCCATGTTTCGTTTATTATCTGGCCATGACTGCCTACGAAAACGTCTCTGTCGTATCAACCTGGTTCCTGACCCTTTCTGCACTTTGTGTGATCTCCACGAAGCAGTGGCGTAGCTAGACCCGACTTTCGGGGGGGGTTACTTCTTTTATATATATATATATATATATATATATATATATATATATATATATATATATATATATATATATATATATAACATATATATATATATATATATATATACATATATATATATACATATATATATATATATATATATATATAATCTTACTAATATTATATATGCGAAAGTTTGTCTGTATGGATGGATGTATGGATGTATGGATGGATGTATGGATGTTTGTTACTCTTTCACGCAAAAACTACTGAACGGATTTTGATGAAACTTTACAATAATATAGCTTATGCATCAGAATAACACATAGGGTAGTTTTCGTCCCGTTATGGGGGGCAAAACCCCCTTAGGGGGGCAATAAAACACAATTTTTGTATAAATTCTCTAATATTGGGATGAATAAATACTTGCACATATTTACATTATATGTCCATCGAAAGCTCTGATTTTTCTGCTGAAGATGGCACCTATTCGAAATTTCTAAGTAGAATAAAAAACGAGTTATGAGCTTTTTAGATCCATGTTCGAAGGCTTTCCTCAACTCAATACAGTATTTAGTGTATCATCTCAACTCCCTGTCGATAGCGACAATTGTTGTATTGTTGACTTTCTTTGCTTTTCGTGATTGTTCAAGGCTTTTCTCAAGTCAAATCTTGAAGTAAGATTTTTGCACAAGATTGGCAAATAATACATGATTTGGCTGATGATTTTCCATTTAAACGGAACTTTAAAGTAATTAATGGTTTTTATTATTATTTATGCTAATTGAACACTTACTCATTATCCAAACAACCAGCAGATCGCCAAAATTTTTGCAGAAAGATTTCCGTAGCTGATGCATTTGGCAGTTTTTTCAACGTTGCTGTTTTTGAAGCCGAAGACTACGTCATAATATTTCTCAGCTTTCACCATGTAAACAAAATATCGCCAATCAAAGAATTTTCAAAAGACTTTTTTTACTGTGTTAAATAATCCAGCAACTAAATTAGGCAAATCCATAAACAGCACAAAAACTTCCATTAATTTTCCTTTTTGCACAATTTCAAACAATCACCAAATTTTATTACTTATTTTGGTAACATTTCGGATGAAACTGTTTAGCGCCATTTTATGGTGACCAAAAATGTCTCAGCATCTGGCGACGATATCTCTGTAACGAAAATTAATATCATATCGTTTTACAAAGTAAGGAAAGAATGGGGGAGCATCATCGAAGGTACCTCGAAACGACTATCGCAAATTCGGTAAAATCGCACCAAGAGCCACAATGATTGAAATTTCCCGAAATAACTAAAGCAAGTATAAGGGGATTACGAGCGCAGCTACTTTTTTTTAATCACTTCGTACTTCATTAGCCATACAGAGAAGGTTTTAGACTCCATGTTAAAAAAAAAAGTATCAACAGATTAATCTTTTTAAACATGAGAAGATTAATTTCATGTTTTTTAAATTTGTATATGCTTAAATATAGTGCTTTCGTTTCTAAATCAATACTACTTTGTTTTTATACTTATTGCTATTTTAGTTTTATGGGTAAGGAAGAAACTCTATTTTTAATCACGTCAAAAAGATGTGTTTTAAATTCTTTTACTTAAAACAGAAAACAAAAGCAAGTAACGATTTTTTCTAATAATTATTACTGACCCAGGCAACGCCGGGTATTTTTGCTAGTATATATATATATATATATATATATATATATATATGTATAATCGCTTGGAATTTTTCCCTTTTCTTCTTTTTTTTCTTTCTCTTCTTTTTCTCTTTTTTTTTTTGAGACTAACTTTTCGGGGGGGGGTTTCGTCCCCAAAACCCCCCCCTTAGCTACGCCCCTGCCACGAAGTAATGGACATGCCTCATTTGTCCAGATGTCCTGCTCTCCCTCGGACATCCATCTGGGAACACTATTCGATTGCTCGTTTTCATTTATAGTTTTGTTGTTATCCTTTTGATATTCAACTGTCTTTAAATGTGCCATTGGAAATTTAAAAAAAAAATTTCATTACTTTTAAGTAAATTATGATCTAAAATTAGCTGCACCCTTGTGTAATTAAAAAAAATTATGAAATTCTAAAGCTAATGATTCTATTTTAATTAAATGATTAATTCATAATAAAAAATGTAATAGAATGATATCCTAATATTATTACACCATAACAATAATTTTATGTATGTATAATCAGTTTACTTTTCATTTTGTCCATTTCGTCCGGTTTTGTCCATTTTTGTCCAGTTTCTTCCGGCGTCCCGGACATTTTACAAAAAAATGGACAAAATAGCAACTCTGACCGCAAGTGGTCTCAACTTACACAGGTTTCACTGTAATATGTTTCTTTAAAAATTAATGAATTATTGATGCAATGAGTATAATTTCACTTTAGTTTTAAAAATCCATAAGCTTGTTATTTTGCAAGAAAAAAGGGTTCCCAGTGAATGTATCAAAAGTTCTTGCTGGTATGTTATTTGAGGAAGTGTAAGATTATTTCTATGATTTTAACAAAACACATTGTTTATGAAAGTAAAAGCTTCATGATAAAGCAAATTTTATTCTATTAGAAATCAATCAGCAATTTGTAGAATTGTTTATCTATCTACTTATTAACAAAAGTAATTCACTCTTGATTTTATTTTTATAAAAAGTTGCTTATCATTTAGGACCTGATTAAAGCTGGATGGAAATGAAGACAAACATTAATTTTAGGGCCCACCTTCATCTAAATTGCTGTTACTTAGAATTTGACCCATAAACTTTATTTCAGTAAACTTCTATGGGCATAGGGTTTACTCTTTATTGAGGAGAGAAGGGGGATTACATAGAAAATTCTATTGCCCTGCATAAATAAAATTGTTTGTCAGAAATTAGATATTAGAAACTTGTATGCAACAGATGCAGAAAACTAAAGCAGTCTGTCATGAATATTTTGCATACAAAAGAGCTGATATTATCAGTAAAGTTTAGAGACATACCAAGCACTTGGTAACTACTTGGTACTCGGCCAAATTTTGATTAGGTACTCGGCCAATGCCGAGTAGTTGTAAAAAATTGGCTATTGTTCAAAGCAGATTTTACAATTAATAAAAAGATGCAAGCATATACTGCAATCATTTACAATTCAATTTTACAAGTAAAATTTAAATTTTGAGAATAATGAAGTTTGTTATGTTTCAATGGAGTAAATCTTTTATTTTAATACCCCAAAGTTAATGAAAGTTATTTATTAAAAATGGGACAAAAAAGGAAAGTACAAAAAATATGAAATTTTTATATTATTTTTGCCAGAAACAAAATGATTTATAAAAAGCATAAAAATACCTTTTCTTAAAAAAATAAACCAACGTTAAAAGCACAAATGAGCAGGAACACTGCAGACACGTGTTTTGGCATTATAAGGAATGCTTTTTTCAATGCACAAAGTATGAGATTATGGATTTAAAGACATACAACAAAAGTCAGATTTTTTAACATTCATTAGCTCACATTTTATGCACTGAAACAGACATTCTTTGTAATGCAAAAACATGTGTCTGCAGTGCTCCTGCACATTTGTGCTTTTAACTTTGTTTCATTTGCTTTTTAAAATTATTTACCTTTGGCGGACTAGAAATATATAGATTGATATAATTCGTTTTATATAATTCCAATTTGATTAATCATCCTTTTTATTTATTTGTTTATTTTAAATTTAAAATATAACTTATTTGTAAATTTATTGACACAAACAAAATCTTTTAAATAATGCATAATTAAATTTCAGCTGGAATTTTGTTTCAAAAACTATTATTGTGACATGGAGGTCTATACTCTTACTCCAATGAGTTCAAAATTCATCACGTATGTGTCGTTGGTTCTTCTTAAAACATAATTGAAACTCGGTACTCGGCCAAGTAGTGAAAGGCAGAGTACTCGGTACTCAGCTACTCGGCCAAAGTATGACTTGGTACGTCTCTAGTAAAGTTGTAAAGTTATATGTGAATCTGAATGAATATAATATTTGTTACTAAAACTATTTACTAATCTCACATGGTTTAAGAGAACAGGGACATAAATTGTTCATTAATGAATAATTGTTTAAGCTAAAGCTGCTCCATGTAACGACTCACTAATTTTTGTGTGTGTGACCCCTCCCCAAACAAAATTTTTACTTTGGCAAATATTCTTTTTTTGGTTTTCATGTTAAAAGTATTTAATCTTTTTTTAAAAATTATACCTTAGGTACACGAGTGTTTTGTTGCTTTGGGGAAAATGCCCCATTTTTCTCTACTGTAATCAGGCTCTGGTATCCATGTTGTAACTGCAATTGTTCTCAGAATATTTTTAGATGTGCTATGTATGCTATGGAATTAAAATGCCACTTCCCTCAGTGAATGCCTGGTTTATTGTATATATTAGTAGTTATCTTATATTGTATCTAATAATGTAATTGTCCTAAATAGGATTTAAAAAGGTAATTTTTCAGAATTGAACAAAATAAAAAGAATTTTGAAACAAAAATATAAGTTTTTCAAGTATTCAATGTGTGGCAGAACTTGTAATGTTTTCTTGATAAAACAACGACAACACAAAATGTTGAACTAGGAATTTATTGAAAATTCTTTAGAAAGCTTCTTTAGTGTACTGAAAAAAATAACTTAACAATAATAAATTTATCATGTTATCTAAATACAGTCATTTTTCTAGCTTAAAATACGTATAATATACTTATATTGCTGCAGGATCTACGAATGAGTTAGAGAATGAAGACGCAGCAGAATTAGATCGATGGGAAAGAGAACAAATACGGAAAGGAGTTGGAGTTGTTCAGGTGAGTGAAACGTTTAAGTAAAAGAAGGTATAATGAATAATTTTTCTTTAAATCCATTTGTTTTTTGCAATAAGAAGTGGACTGTTTATGAATTAATTTAGTATTGCAGCTTAAAATCAAGTTCTAGACTCTATTTAAGCTTGTTACTAAAATAAAATAATATGAAAAAAATTTGAAGAAAAAAAGAGTAACGAAAAATGAAATGAAAGAAAAAAAACCAAGTATTTAAGTATTTATTTACTAGTTTCCTGAGGCGAACAGCTGGTTCACCTTTTTCCGCAATTCAACTTTTAATGCAAACAGCTGCCTATGGTGGCTGTTTGGCTTACTTGCCATTCACCTTTTTACGACAAGATTGCCGCCTTCGGCAGCTGTTTAAATAAATTGCGGACTTTTTTTTATCAATCTATATCTATCGATATCAAACTTAATTTTAAAAAATATTTTTTCTGTATCTATCTCCAGTTGCCGTTGCCATATCTATCTCACGCAGCATTTTGTGCCATACACCGTTTTACGCTAAGATTGCCCCCTTCGGTGGCTTCTAGCTACCTATACGATCTAACTCTATTTATTTTACCTTACCACCTATTCCCTAAAACTCAATCTCAATAAAAAAAAAACTGTGCGTTTTATTTATTTAATTAAAATGCACAAAATTTAAAAAAAAAGCTCTACCTTTTGTTCCCATTAGTGTGCAAAAAGTAGCGTTAAGTGTTAAGAGTGCTAAGTAAGTGTTGGCACAAAAGTGCAAATCCAAAAGATTCCATGAAATATAATTTTTTTTTAAATCTAAAGACTTTATCTTAGAAAGCTTGGTTATCCCTAAAAAGTTCAAAATAAAATCGGTACATGATTTATTGGTTACAACACTGAATGATTGTATTTAATCCTAACATCTTCTTATTAAGGTAATTCTAAAGCTGCCAATAAAATTAAAATAAAAAATTTAGCCGAGAAATATAGGTATAGTAAAAGCTATTTGTGGAAAACTGTATACCACCGCATTTTGGGTAAAATTTGCTTCAGACGTACATGTACCCGACCTCTCTCCGCAATATAGTGCAATATTTTCGTTGAAAATTTTAAGATGAAATTTAAAATTTATTTTTGGGGAAATTTTTTAGAATTAAAATATTTCAATTTTTATAAACTCTGAAATAAAATTGAGGTGTTACCCACCAGATGGGTGTCTTCCAGGAGGGGGGGGGGACCGCCTCCTCTCAAGAAATTTTTTTTTCGATTTAGCAAAAAAAAAAATCTCTCAAGTAACAGTTTCAGAAATTGAAAGCACAGGATTTGATCGCATCGATTTGTTAAACATTAAAGTGAAGCAAATTAATCCTATTCAATTTTTTTTTAATGGGATTTTTAAGTAATCTCACTTTAGAAATCGCAACTGTTGGATAATTTGATTTTCAAATTGAATTTCTAACTTTGAATACATGTTAGGTTTACAATAAAATGCAACGCAAAAATTCCATAAAAAGGAATTAATATTTCAATCTCTGTTTAGGGGTTTCCCCCTTCCCACGAGGGGGTTGTAAAAATAAATAAATAAATAAAGGAGTCAGAGTCGGCCGTTTCAAAGTCCAGGAGTCGGAGTCACCATTTTTCTTCAGACTCCGCAGCCCTGATTGTAATAGTAGTTTTGAAGGAAATTTTGTACATGGTCAGATCTTCATTTTCATTTTTTTGCTAATATGTAAAAGTAAATTATTTATGTTTTCTTTTTTTACACTAAATACTCAGTAAATAATTTCACTAACAAGATTTTTTCAGCAGAAAAATGATTAAACATTCCTACATTCTTTCCACAGGTTGGCTCAACCGAAAGTGCAACTGTTACTGAAACACCAGTGTTTACCTATCCCCCTATTGGAATTGAAAATATTCAACCTTTTGACACCAATGCAAACCAACCCCAATTTCCGATGTCTAATCAAAGACTTGATGCATTACTTAAGAAGAATGAAACGGTGCTCACGACAAGTGATATAAAAGCTCGTCTCGAAGAAAGGTAATATCTCAATTTTTTTTTAGTCATTGAAACCTACCATTTTTAGCTTAATTTTACAACTAAAAAAGCATGAGAGAAAGCTTAATGTATCCCAAAAATATCGCGATAAACAAACAAAAAAAAAGTCAAAAATAAATAAAATGATCAAATCAATGTTGCGAAATTGAAAAGCAGGGTTTTAAGGTGGCAAAAGTGTGTTTGTCGGTCAGTCTATCCTTCCCCCCTAATAATTTTAGAGTGAATAGTCTGATTCTGAGGATTAGATAACAATGAATGCTTGATGTTAAAATGAAAGGTCAAAAATTAATGTGAAACATAATCTGCAGGAGGAGTAATAGCAGTTATGGTTAATAGTAGCACTACTTATTTCTGTATTCTAACTGAAAGAGAAAAATATTGATTTGAGTTTGTAAGTTCCAGTCATAGAAAAAAGCTGTCAGTTGTAGGCAAAGTCAGAATTATGTCATATATGTGATATGTGTGAGCATTTCTGTAAGGAAGCACCATTAAGAAAAGAACTATTCACAAGTTTCAGAGCTGATGTTCAGGTGGGCTCCAGAGCCCAATATTGATGAGCCTCTCTGCATAATGCCAAATTTTTAAAATTTGATTAGAAAAAACTAATTGCAAGAACTGAGCTCCTGTAAGGTCCCATGCAAGTTAAGCTTTGTTCATAACTTTTTTTTAATGGATTTTAGGCAGTAATCACACTTTAAGTGTGATTATTGTCTGAAAATGTTTGAGTGACTTATACATCAATATCAGGGAATGAATAAAAAAAACAGACAAGTGGGAAAGGTAAGTAAATTAAACTTATTTTTTCAATTAAATTTTGAAAATAAGTAAATGAAAGAAAAAATAGCAGCTGTTTGAGTCTTTGGCCTTTAAAATCCCTTCCAATGTTGCCTCCGGGATTTTAAAAGGTTCCCGTTGTCAGCAGTAAGTTACCTCCCCTAAGCCTGGGCTATGGCAGAAAAAACTACATGCAATATATCAGACAGCCTGGTTGTCACATCCAGAGACTGTAGTTTCGTTCTTATTAGAACTCATCAGTCTGGATTAGTAAATAGCCAAGCTGAAGGCAGATGTCATCTCTTTGAAGCTGACACTGTCAACAAACTAATACGTAAAGAAAATTTATCTCATCAGCGAGGGTCTGCAGCATGGTGCGGTTAAACTCGTGAATTGAAGGCAAAGCTTGGGTATTTAGCAATAACATTTATATGCCTGTTTTTGAAGCAGTAGCAAGAAAGCTGCAAAAGAGTTTGGGATGTCTGAGTTATATACTAAAAATTTACTATAAAATATTTCTATACTAACATTTGCTATATTTCTTTTTTAAGGCTCTCTGCACTAAAGACTTTGTACAAAGCTCATGTGCAAGAACAACTGAACTGTGAAAAAGAGCTAGTTGAAAACAACGAACTAATAAAGAAGTTGGAAAGGGAAGCTCCTGAAAGAGCTCGAAATTTCTCTCTGTACCAACAGATGAGTGGGTATGTGAAAGACTTGGTTGAATGTCTAGATTTAAAGGTGGGTTGCTATTTACACTGAAAACCCTGAGTGTTTTCTTTTTCAGTGATGCTACATAAATCTCTTACTATATGCCTATGTTATCTATGAAAATATTTAGTGTCACACTTTTAAAAGAGGATATAAGTTAATATTGGTTAAATAAATTGGAAACACTTGAAACATTTTAAGATGGCTAATCATGATCAAAGCAAAATTATTTGCAATATAACGTTATTTATGATTGAAGTGAAAAACCAACGTAAATAAAGCACAAATTATTAAGAAATTACCACATTAAGCTTTTACAAGGCTGCAATGGAGCCTCTTCATTTGCTCAAAAGAAAGTCGTGAGAGAACTAAACCAATAAACCTCAATTTTGTGGACACTGGTATACTTATGAAATAAGTTAGAAAGTTGACTGTCTCTCCCCTTAATGCGCTCTCTGGATTAATTTATAGTTTTTTGATCAGGTGGTTGTCATGCCCTGTTGTGAACTTCCATTTGTTCAACTTCTATTCAGACTCTTTTTATATATGCAGTAGACCCTTGTTTTACGTTCCAGGGAAATGCTGCAAAAACCAAAGCCGCATAAATTAAGACTTAATAATAGTGTTAAAATAAGTGTTCAATTCCATAGGTAAAAAACATACTTCATTCTAATGATAGCTAAATGTATAATAAGTTCAATGTGTACTGCTCCAGTACAAGTGCACAACGTGCATACAAAAAACATGAATTAATTTATTGTTTGTAAAAACAAAGCTGCTCATCATAGCCTTTTGGCAGTCATTAATTATTTTTCTGTGTAGTTCTTTATAGGGCATTTTGGAATCCATGATCATACGCATCACTTCTATGATGGGATTTTCCCTTCACTTACAAATCAGAAAGATCATTTGCCATTGGCAAGGAATGGCTCAAAATTATCAATGTGAACACTTTTGGTTGTGTGTCATCGGTGTCGGTTTCCTCTTCTATTTCATTCTCCTTTGTCACTTCTAAAACAGGGTTCGTACGCTCCGGGAATTCCAGGAAAACCGGGAATTGTCAGGGAAAATGACACTGTCAAAAATGTCAGGGAAAAGTCAGGGAGTTTTCAAATTTTGTCCTCCAAAAATTTTTTTCCATTTTTTTTCCCAAGGAATTAAGTACCATGAGATCTAGTCTTCGTTTTTATTGTGATTTCACGAAAAAAATTGTAAATTTTTATCTAAACCGACGCTGGCACTTAAAAACTGCGATCGAGAAATGAACGTTTTTTTTTTCACAACGAAAAATGCGCCAAAAGAGCGAAGATTTTCTTACATGGAGTCAGTGAGGGGAACGCATTTCTTTCTACTGCCTAAAGTTTTAGATGGGTTGCCACAACATTCTATTCGGTTCAGGGTTCGTACGCTCCGGGAAAACTTGGAATTATCATGGAAAATGACATAGTCAAAAATGTCAGGGAATTTTCCAAATGTGTCCCCAAAATTTTTCTTTTCCCAATTTTTTCCCGGTGAATTTGGTTTTATGAGATCTAATCTTCATTTTTATCGATGTATTTAAAAAAAAATTGTAACAATTTTAAAGCAATGAAAAAAGTGGCGACCCAAAAAATCTTCAGCAGCCGCTGTTTTTGGCTCTCACTGAGTTCCCAAGGGAAAAAAAATCAGGTGAACAGCAATTATGCACAAACTCAAAAGGAGAGAAGACAATTTACTGCTTCGGAAGCACAACCTGTAGATGGGGGAAGGTTGATCGGAGAAAATAGTTTTTTTTTTTTGATCAGAAAATCATTTCAGCTACGTGTGAAACGTAGTCGCCATCTTTGGTCATTCACAAGATGGATGTAGATACGATCCTAAAATGCCTAAGTTTCTAAAAACAAAGCAGAATTGGATGTTTTCTTTAATTGAAAACTGATGAAAATAACAAAAAATGGTCTACAAATTGTTTTTCTATTGTTATTTAAAATAATTTTCTTGAGAAATGAAAAGTTTTGTTCTTAAAACTTAATCTTATCCTCACTGCCTCGGACGCAAATGTGATAAAAACTTTTCAATGAATTGTAGTTTCATGAAGATTAATTATTTTTTAATTGTCTTCATGCGACAAATTAAAAAAGTTATTTCTTATTTTTGGGCATAGCCGCCATATTTGGTCATTCCCAAGATGGAAATACACAAGACTTTTTAAGTGCCTAAGCTCCCGAAAACGGCATTGGATGTTAATTGCAATGCAAATTATTGAAAACAACACAAATTGTGCCTTTTTTTTCCGGATAATTTGTAATTATTTTCTGGAAAAATGCAAAATTTAATCTTCATAACATTTTTTTGTTTTAATTGATTTAGACTCTTATTAGGGTGGGCCGAAAAAACTTTTTTTGGAAATCTGTTTTTGGATAGTGCGGAAAAGTTGCTGTATGGGCCCGTTATTACCCATAAAAAATTTCGCTAAATTTGTTTAATATTTAGCCGGCGCTATTTGACCTTGAAAAACTGAAAAAATTGCAAAAATGCACTTTTTTCAAAAAAAAAAAAAAAAGAAAATGGGGGAGGGGGGGGGGGGGGTAAAAATAAAAGTTTGAAGCTAGCTTTAGCAAACATCAGAAGTATCTGTCAGTGAATTAGTTGAAATCCTCAAAGAGTTTTATACATTTCGTAGAATATTTAGCTACGCTCCTTTAAGACTGACACATGGGGAAAACGAAAAAAAAAAATTAAAATTAGTTTCAAAATAATTATATACTGAAATATTACGCAATACGTTACTTAGAAAAAACTAGTGAAAATTCAATCAATTTTATGCGACATTTGTACGCCAATTTTAAAAAATGCACAACCTCAAATAAAAAATAGTTACATAAGATGCTAATTTTTTAATCTTCGGTTCCAATTGTTTCTCCTGGATAATAAACGGCGCTCAACTGCTTCTATTATTCCTAAGATTATGTTATAACTATTTTATATATGTTTGACAAATAGAGCCCTTGAGTATTAAAAAAATGTGAATCCTCTGAAGTCTTTTAAACGGGAGCCGGACATTTCGAATGTCATTGCATTATTATCTTTGTTTTGGTATACAACACGACTGTTATGTAGAAACGCGCGAAAAAGAAAGTAACGCGAGCAAGCACAAGTAGTCTTCTATTTGGACCTGGAAGAGATTTGTCTCCTCCCGATGCTTTATTTCTTCCAACATATGAGGACATTATCAGATGTTATCAAATCACTAAGATGCAAATAAAGGGAGAAGGAAGTAAGCAACCATCTTCAGCAAGTGTGGCCGCTGTAGTTGCAAAAAAAGCTATTGATATTTGGGGGCGTGCTTCCCTTCCCCTTGTTTCGATAAGAAGAGTGATTGCCATAATTTTATCTTATTATTCTAAATATAATAGCGCAACAAAAAATGCTAAAAATATAAAGACGCAATTTTTACAATCAAAGCTAGGCAAATTTAAAGCAGAGGCTATGACTTTGTTTGACGTTTGTGCCTGCAAATGCGCAGATTTATATTCGTGTAATTACAGAAAAAAAGCAAAAGTCCCTGATAGAGAAAAACAATTCCTAATTGATCAAAGGACAGTAAGAAAAATGGCTATTGGAAAAGTGGATAAGGTAACAAATAATGCATATTTCGCTCATCCTGAACAGCTACTGTTGACAATGTTGTTTGATTCAAGGAAATACATTCGGGAATTAGCTGTTAGGTGCATTCTGAACTCTAGAAATAGGAAGACGAAGAGCTCGGATGGTTACGATTTTTTAAGCGTCCTAAACTCATTTTGAAGCCATTGATTATGTTGATTTAGTTCATTGGGCAAACTGTGTTGCTACAGAGCCACCTCTCACAATGCATCTAAAAGACCAACAATTGAAAGAAATGTGCAAAGAACAGCCTACAGCTGTTTCGAGAAATTTCCCTGTCACACGGAAGCTGTGAAACGTTGTGTGAAACTAATAACCGAAGCTGCTATATAAGTTCGTAGTGAAACTGCACAAGATGGATACATTCGTGCCAAACTTCAAGCTAGGAAAGAACTTCCATCATTTGATAACAAGGGACAATATTATTCCAAAAAATAATATTCATTATGCATGAGGTATTATAAATCAAATTTGAAGATTTCTTTTTTAAAATTTTATTATCTTTATATGTAATCTAGAAAATGTATGATATTATTGCGTGATAATAATTACTATGATTAATAGTGCTATTTAATTAATTAGTCTATGACTTAATTTTGAAAAAGAATTTTCACAATGGTTTTTAAAAAAATTCAATATTTTTTCATTTTTCTCCAATTTTTTGATGTCCGAAAGGAGCGGTTAAATGCTCATTAAAATCAATGAAACATTTTATGGGCTCGAACTGGCTCATTATATAACATTTTCGGTGCATCCCAGCAAAATATTTGGAATTTAGTTTTTAAAAAAAAAATTCGACAAAAATTCATTTTTCTCATTTTTTTTCGGTTTTTTAGTGTTAAATAGCGCCGGCTAGATATTTTTTAATATCCAAGAAATTTTTTGTGAGCGCTAACTAGCTCATCATGCAACTTTTGCGCGCTATCCAAAAATTGATTTCGAAAAAAAAAATTTTTTCGGCTTATTTCGGCCCACCCTACTCTTATGTGCTAAATACTGACTATTTTGCTTTTATTGTATCCTTTTAAGGATTATTAATTATTTATTACTACTTTTATACTACAAATCCAAAAATCTACATATTATTTTAAATTTTTCACTTTGTCGCCATATTTGATCGTTTGCACAATGGAAGTAGACTTAAACTTCCAGAAACAGAATTGGATGTTTATATCAATGAGTAACATTGAAAATAACATTAAAATGTGCAAAAAGTTGTGAATTTTTGAAAATTAACTAATACTTTCTGGAAAAGAAAATTTGAAATTTTAATGTAAGCGTCCTTTAATATGTGAAAAAAAAAAGATTATTGGCATTGACCTATGATCGGCGGATGTTGATTTTTGTTACTATGCATTACATGGTATGCCAATTGATGCAATAAGTTAACCATATTTATACTAAAATTTAGCTTTGCATTTTGCTCAATATGTTTTGTGTAACCTACTTATAAGAAAATAAAAAGTATTGTAAACCAAAAGTGGATGCTAAAAGGTTGCTGCAGGACTACAGCAAAACGCTATAATATTACGCGTGACATAAAAAAAAACGCTAAAATAAGTTGAAAGTACTCTGTTTTCAACAAATAGTAAACAAATTAAAACAATTTTGAATAAAATGTTTTAAAAAGACTTAAAATTTTGACAGAGAAAACAAAGGAAAAAAAATCCAAGTTTTTTTTTTTTTTTTAAATCTAAGGGGAGAAGTTTCAGTTCTTCTGCATTGCTGCTTTAAACAATTTTAATTATTTTGAAAATATTACTATTTAAACTTAAATTTTTAATGAAGCGAGTAACCTGGAATTTTCTAAAAAACAACCTGGAAAACCTGGAAAAGTCAGGGAATTTTATTTAACCAAAAGTGTATGAACCCTGTAAAAGATTTTTCTATTGGGTATTATCTGCAATCTCAGGAGTTTGGATTTTGAAACAGGAGAAAATTTTATATGGTTTGAGGGTCTATTTATACCAATGTCGAAGTGGTTCATGCAGCTCTTTCACGACATTCTTGTTGAGCTTTTTTGCACTAATGAAGAGGCTCCATTGTAGCCTTGTAATAGCTAAATGCGATAATTTCTTGATAATTTGTGCTTCATTTACATTGGTTTTTCACTTCAGCCATATTTTAAAACAAAGTTTATTTCATCATTTTTTATTTAACATTATTTATGTTTTAAAATATTTCATCATTTATCTTTTTTAACCTCTTTTATAGGTTGCTCACCTGGAACTTCTCGATAGTAAAATGATGGATCTATATAAATCCAGAGCGCAGAAATTTTCTTCACGCCGTCAACAAGATGTGAGAGATCAGAGTGATGAGTTTTCGGCTCTGTCAAGTCAGTTCATATTTTTTGAATACACATTCTTTTAAGTCTCTTTTTTTACTCATTCCTTAAATCCTTACTTAATTAAACATTAATTTATGCAGCTACTTATAATTTCAACACTTCAACCAATTTTCACTAAATTCCTTAAGTCGGTGTGGTCTCAACTGCAAGCAGCCAAGTGCCTCACATATTTATTTTTGTTATTGGCCCTTCCTATTGGAAATATACTTTAATTTAATATTTGTGAAAAAATTGTTTCCCCTTCTTTCTGTTTTATGTTTTGAAGCGATGCCACTTAAGGTGTTTTAAAGTTAAAACCAAAATTACCTTACAAACATTTTTCTCCAATATAATGACCGTTCATGAACTCACAGTGGATATTAATAAACTTGTATCAGGAAAGCAGAGCCAGTCATCACACTTCATTTCTCAGCTGTAAAATGCAGTAATGTTAAGCTACTATATTAAACTTTTTTAACATAAATTTCTATAAAAGACTTTGAATCAAAATGTGGTATGGTTTTCTATCTGGAATGGCTCTGGCCCTCTCATTCCTGTACTGAAGGTTGGTTGACCCTCGAGGAACTAAAAGTAGGCACACACTGCCTTAAGCAATCTACCTTTTGTCTCTCCCAGTGTGTCAATTTACTGAAAATATGGATCTGTCTGTTCCGAAAATGTCTTCACTAATTCTGCAACAAAAAAAAAGAGGAAATGTTTAAAAATGTGTGACATGCACCTTGAGAAGCATATTTTCTGCTTTCTTTATCTAGGTATAAGGTCTGAATTTTATTATTTATAAAATTTATTCGAGTAGCAACACTCAGTTGTTGATAATTGAATAAAAATGTTCGCAAGCATATTGCTGCATAGGATTTTCGAGTTGTTTCTTAAGTATCGCAGAGTTAGTATTTCGCAAGTGTTTATTAGTACTTAAATGTTTTAAAATAAATATCAGTTTCGTATCATTTCAATCTTATCATCACCTTATATGGCGCAGTCGGTAGGGAGGGAAACAGGAGATCTCGTTTTATACGACTGGCCAAAACAAGATCATAAAATCTCTCCAATATTTAAGGGACCGTTTCAAATTGTTCGTCCAGTTAGGGCTGTATGCTATGAGATCAAAAACATCAATTTGCAAAATATTGTTCATGTGCAACATCTTCACACCAACTACTCACGGGATTCTCCACTGAACAAGGAAAACAACAGCTCGGAGGAAGAACTCAAACCGTACCACGATGACCTGCGATGCGATTGTTGCCCACCAGACAGATTTGGACAGCATGTTTCTTTTTTTTGTATTTACGCTTCAATTTTAAATTTAGTTGCAACTAAATTTGATATTGAGCAGGGCCGAATATTAGGTCTGAATTTTATTATTTATAAAATTTGTATTTGAGTGGCAACACTCAGTTGTTGATAATTGAATAAGAATGTTTGCAAGCATATTCTGCATAGGATTTTCGAGTTGTTTCTTAAGTATCGCAAAGTTAGTATTTCGCAAGTGTTTAGTATTAATTATATGTTTTTTCTATAAATATCAGTTTCACATCATTTCAATCTTATCATCACCTTATATAAGCTTAAAGGATGAAGGACATGTTCACCCCTTTACCGTTGATTGTTGTCACGTGAAGACAGTTCCAGTTTATTCAGGAATTTGAATGGATGATACTCTGCTTAAGTTGAGTTTCTCCTTTTCATAAGCTGTAGGAGGTTGAAGTGTTTACTTAATGTTAAATATTTGTTTGCAATATCAGTGCTTACCAATTTCAAGTATTTTCTTAATTAATTTAACATAAGTCTGTTGTAAAAGAAAATACTTCTATTTTAACTGACACAGATTTGCAGAGAACTCCTTGGTGATTGAGGGTTTCAAAAAATGCCTTTTTCAATGCAAAAAGTGAACCTTAGGATGTAAAGTCATCTGATAAAAGATTTAGGCTTTTATCTTTGATAGTTGACTATTTTTGTTTGCCTTGTTAAGCTTTTAAGTTAGTTAACTTGCTTTATCATAATTAGAAATATTAGTTAGCTATAGCTGTGAAATAAAAATGTATGTATTTTTTGACTATTTAAATGCATTTTCTCTGAAGCTAAATTTGAATTTTTTTTCAGGTGAAATTTTAAAGGGGGTTAGTGCAGAATTTTTAAATGAGAAGAATACTTGTTCTGATGAGTTAAAATTGAGGCGTGCAGCTGAAAGAGAAGGAAGACGGTATTTTTTAAATTATATTTTCTTTTTAAAGTATTTCCAGTGGCCACAATGTTTAAAAATTCATATTGAGTTCTGAAAAAAATGTTTATGACCATTTTCATATCTGAAAATAAATTTTAAAGGATTCTCTATTTTGCTAAAAAAAAAAAGATTTTCTAGAGTCTCAGTTTTTTTTGCAGAGTTCCTCAATATCTCTATTGATTTCTTTATTTTGATTGAGTTTGACATTACTTTTTTTTCTTTTTCAGTATAATGTTGGTTTTATAGTGTCTTTTATTAGGGGGGGGGGAGAATTTTGTATTCAACTTTTTGTGAACGCTTCTGAACCTTTTCTGTTTCATCATTAAAAGTTTCTTCGTCATTTTCATAAATGATTGATTTTCAAGAACAATATAATTAATATAGTCAAAGCAATGTTCTGACAAATCAAAATTAGTAAAGTTGTGCTCTCAAATCATCTATAAAATGACCTAAAATAGCAATTCATCAAAAACGTGTAATTATAATATTATTTGATGAATTTTATTTTATGTTATGTATTAGTAAAAAATATTGATAATATTGTTTTTGTATGTGCAAAAACAATAAATAAATAAATTTGATTTTGAAATAGTATTTTGAATAGAAATTAACAGAAGTCAAGGGAGTCTGAAGATGTCTAATTTTCAAGTGAATTTCTTGCCATTAAATCAATTATTAACTTCATCCCTTATGTTTAGCTTTGGGGAAAATGTATATGAATATACAGATAATGTTTTTCAGTATGAGGAGAAGAAAACACAGAGAAAAAATGATGCTCATTGTGAAACATCAAGATGGAATGTCGTCTGATGATGAGGAACCAGATTTGGAAGTTATTAGATTCAAAAAGATACGAGGTGCATAGCTAAACCTTTTACTTTTATTGTTTACTTCCTGATATAAGCTTATCGAAGCTGATGTAAGATCGCTGACAAATCCTATTTTACTTATAGAGGCGTCTCTCGTATAACACAGTACTTCTACACCACGGTTTTGATATTACACGGTAACAAATTTGCGATTATTATATCACAGTTTTGATATTACACGGTACCAAAATTGAATTTAATACTTTATGGTTTTTATATAACACGAAAGTTTTGTTTAAAAAAGATGAATTTCATTTTGTTTAATACATTCTTTTAATGTTTGATACTAAGTCTTAATAAATTTTTACTTAGCTTTTATGAAACTTAGTTTCGATATAACACGGTACACATCCCTTGATTAACATTATTTCTAAGACTAGTATGACACAGTTTTGATGTAATAAGAAATGGATTGGGGGTGGATAGCTTTAAGAGGGCTATTGATCTTCATTGAGGACTAATAAATTGACTAGGACCAGCCTAGCTTGGCCCAGAGCCTGTTGCTGGTCGTCACATTTGTATTTGAAATTGGGTTTCGATACAACACGATACATATCGACATGATTTTTACTATGTACATGATTAATAAGTGTAAAAAATAAGTTAAAAAGTTATTTTTAAAAAAGCCTCGTATAACACGGTTTTGATTAGGGTTTCCAATCTTAATCCCGATCCCGCGGGATCCCACAATATTTTTTGCGGGAATGGTCCCCTGGGATTTCGCTCGCAATCCTGCAGGATCCCCGATCCTGCAAATTTTTCCCCATTCAAGTGTTTTCCAGCTTTTGCCACTCATAAAACGATTATTTTCACAAGCATCATCTTAAGTCTGAATCTTCTTCCTCATATATCTGACAGAAGTGCAAGTAAAACTGTGTCTCATATGAACAACAATGGATTTACCATTTCAGAGCACAATAAAAATAAGAGCATATTTTTCTGAGAATGAATTGTATTCTCATTCGAAGTTTCAATTTTCATACGTTCATCAATTGAGAAAATGCGTATAACTTATAAGCATTTTAAAAACCATCACTAAAGTTTAAGTCCAGTAAATTACCCTTAAAAAATAGTGTATTATGCATTCTAAAACCCGCTTAGTAACCTGAATGCAATGTTGGAGCACTTCTGTAAGCTTTAGTAAATCACTCAAAACCTAAAAGTTACAAAAATGTGCACTCCAAGGAAGAGAGCAATGAAAAATCTGACATTATTTATGTATTCAGCATGACTTTAAAAAGGGTGACAGAAACTTGTATGAAACACAGGATGACACTCATGAGAATGCAGTAAGTTAAGCTTCTCAGGGGTGTGCATAGAAATTCTTGGGCCCGTCAACAAATAAAATTTACGGGACCCCCTTCATATTGTTTACTCCTATAGTTCACCCATCATTTTAAAAATATTGGGCCATCTTCAGCCTCGTGCTTGGGCCAACAGGTGTCCCATCTCCCCCTCCTCCTGTACATGCCCCTGAAGCTGCTCATGTTTTTGAATTCCTCTTTAAAGTGAGAGGTAAAATTAGCTAAGTTATCCAAACACTTTTACTGAGACTGCAATTTGGTGAAATCAAGCAGTATATTCACCCCATGATGTAATGAATCAAATTCACTGATACAGTGAACAACGTTAATGAAGCAACAATGGTATTATCGGTGCAAGTTAAATTAAATCAGACATGTGATTTTTCAGTATTTTTACTGAATTCAGTATTTTTTGAAACGGAGAAATACTATGTGCATCAAAAAAGAAGGACATTGGAAGCTAAATTCAACATGTTCCAGTTAATTTCATGCATCTATTTAAAATAGTCTGCCTTATAAATACAAAACATACATGGGAGAGCTTTCAGATGTAGTACAATATACTAACAATTTTGTGTTTGTTCCCAAAGCCAAGTAATTTCAGTATTTTTCATTCTGTTTTGGGCACATGTCTGTTAAATACAGCAAAACACATATCCAACAGACATCGTTTTTGTCCAAAATTTGCAGTTCTTGAGCAAAAACCCAGAGTAAGAAAAGAAAAATCTATTTCAGAAGGTGATTCATTTAATTCAGATCTTTTTCTAACTGTCCCCAATTTCTTAATTTTAGGCAAACCAATTGTAGTGGAACCACAGCGCATGTTTTCATCAAGTGCATTATTTTTAGAGTAAAAATCCTTTACCATTCCATACGAGCGGCACGCTTTTGCTTACCAAACGATAGTTGCTAATTAGGATTTGACTTTGTAGTGCTTTGCAATTGTTGTACGGAAATCAAGAAGACTACTAATTCAAATAATAAAAGCAGTCCATCCTAAAAACTTTTTCTCTGTAGTAAAAATTTAATTTTTTGAAGAATAAAGTCAATCCCACGGGATCCGGCTGGATTGGCACTTTACAATCCTGAAATCCCACAGGACTGAATTCGACGTCAGATTAGAAACCCTAGTTTTAATACTGCAAGGTACGAATTAACCGTGTTGTACGAGGGACGCATGTACTAATTTTTAAAGTTTTTTAATGGCATCACTTTTATATTTTTTATAAGTGTTTCATTTTCTGGTATTTTTACTATATTTCTGTTTTCCAGAATTAGTGAATGGTTTGTTGTAAAATGTATCAATTATTTTAATGACATTAATTTGTTTTTACTTATTGTTTTGTTAATTAGTATTGTAACAATGTATATATCTTCTCCTGTTTAGGAACACTCTTTATCTGGTTAATTTCTGCTTTTTGTATATCTGTAGAAATTATCCCCTCATCCCTCACTTCACATTTCAATTCATATAAAGAGGTTATTATTAAATGCTTGAAAAACAACTCATTGAAAACTTGTGGTTTCAGGCTCATCAAAATGTCTGCCATTTATTCTATAGCATTAACTAGTAAAGATTTAATGAAGAATATATTTTTTTAAGTGTTTGTGATGGGGAGTTGCGAAAGGTGGGGGGAGCTTTCTGATTTTTAGGTGATTACCTGTTCTTGTCCTTGTGTACGTGAATAATTTTAGAAATCTTTGGCTGTATTGGATGTTTTGTAATTTTACTGAAATTATTGTCTTACAAAGCTGACCTGATGAAATCCTTCAACCATTTACTTTTTGTGAGTCGGAAAGTAAAGTTCAAAATAAATTTTAAAGAAAAGAATTATTTTTGTTTCATTTTTTCAAAATAATAGTAAAGCTAGTTCTTCATTAATAGTCACCTGAAAATATAAATTTTTGCATTTAAAATAGAGTAGAATAAGAATAGAGTTTTATTAATTGTACTTAATCTATAATTTTTGTAGTAGGAAATCTCCAAACTAAAAAATATTAGAAGTGCTTAAAAAATTGATATCTGTGTAAAAAAAAAAAAAAAAAAATTAAACTGTGGGGGAAAACACAAAAATATAATGGAATTTATTGACAGGTCAGTGCCAACAAAATCAATAGATTTTGTTCACGGTCACTATAATGACAGACATATGCTCTTAATAGGTTGTGTCCAAGTACTTAGAAGCAGCGTAAAGTTCAGTGGCCTATATTTACCTTTCAATGTATATATTTCTTTGCAGGACATATATTTTCATTCTTGAACTCTAAAATTGCTTCTCCTGAAAACAGGGCTTAATTTACATGGAAGCTCACAAGAGTTCAGCTCTTGTGCTTCTTTTCTATGTTATGTGAAATTTTAAATATAGTAAATCAAATCCATTTTAAGTATAGTAAACCAAATCCAGTCCTGTTAAAAGTTTCAAAGACTGTAGGACTCCGCACCATTTTCATTAGAAATTAAACCCTGCTTGAAAACTACATATGAGGCAGTGAGAAGCAAAGGATGTAAGTGTGAAAATTAAAATTTTGGAAATAACTAGTACAAATAGTAGGAGAACCTCTCCTCTATTTTCAGGCAAGAGATAAAACTAGTAGCCCTGGTAAGTGCTGCTGTACAGCATGGATTAGAAACACTTTTTAATGAAAGCCTACCTTGGGTCTGAACTTTAAACGCGTTTTACTCAAAAGTTAAGAAAGTCCACTTACATCCCTTTGCTTCTCAGTGTCTCATGTGATGTTTTTCCCTTTGAAAACCGAGCATGGGTTCAATGAAGAAGTAAAGTTATGATTTAGGCATTCAGTTCCTGAATCGGGGGGGGGGGAGAAAAAGCATATTATTCTTTTTTTTTCCTGGGGAAGGGGCATATGTTTAAGTTTTAACTAATCCATTACACTTTTCAATATGGGAGAATTTGGAATGATTTGACCAGTCTTGCGCTCCAGTGGTTATGTGCTAAATTAGGGCTTCACTACATGCAATATACCAGACGGCCCGGTTATCATATCCTGAGACTGCAGTTTCGTTATTTTTGTTGGCATTCTCAGCTTCAATGAGATGACATCTGCCTCCAGCTCGGTTATTCACTATTCCTGACTGAGGAGTTCTAAGAAGAACAAAACTGCAGTCTCAGGATGTGATAACCGAGCTGTCTGATATATTGTATTTTGTGAAGTCTTAGCCCTGGCTTGGGGGGAGGGGGTGGGAAGTAACTTACTGTTTGGGCTTCCTTGTTCATGTATTGCATTATATAGTACTTTCTTGCATTATATAACTGTTCATGCATTGTATGACACACATATTTACACATATTTTGATGAGATATTTTCAATTTTTTCCCACAAAGAAACAATTTTAGATGAAGCTAACACTATTTTTGAAGACGTTGTTGAAGAATTTGGCACTTTGGAAGGTGTGATGTCGAACTTTGAGAAATGGAAAGCTGAGCATCATGAATCATATAGTGAAGCTTTTGTGCCTCTCTGTTTACCAAAAATTTTTGGTACATTTGTGAGACTGGCTCTTTTAGATTGGAACCCTCTTGAAGTATATATTTTGTATTTGTGCGTTGCAAATTTTCCTATTCAATGCATCATCTTGATTTTGTAACACCAGTAATGTTTTCCCTCCACTAATCATATTACTTTATGTTGCAAAAATTCTAATACTGCTTCAAAGAACTTAAAATACAAATTTCCATTCTTTTAAATTCAAGTACTTTAAAATTAACTTGCTATTCAAAAAAGGGGGGGGGGGCAAACACAATATTAATAATTAAGTGTAATAAAATGTGTGGGCATAAAATGTTTCTTGTTATGTGCGAATATGACTGTGAATTTTATTTTGCATTTATGTTTATCTTCATTTTGTTGCATCAGTATAGTTACAATTAATAGTTTGATGAGCAATTTGTTACTGTTTTACATATAAGTGTTACAGTAATATGAAATACTTCTTGTATATTGTCATGTTTAGGGTAAAATATGGAAATGAAAATTGTGTGTGTGTTCTTAATGTCAAACTTTTTTTTTGCTTAATTCACCATTCTGCTGTGTCCCAGCCCCTCCTTTTATTTTTCTTTACTTGCATTTCCCTCTAATAACTTTGACTTATTCTTGAATGTATTGCCATTCTTTGATAGCACAAAATCATACCCAGGCGTAATAGTAATTTATTGCTTAGTATTGAATTAATGATCACTTTAATTATATTTGTCAATTAACTGCTGCATGATGTAACAGTTATGTAAATGTGTTGTAAATACAAAGGAATAAGTCATATTTTAGGCGGAAAGTGATCATAAATATTTGAATCTCACCCTTTTAGACCGGGATCTGAAGGGGGTTGAGCATGCATGGAAAGGCTGACGCAATATTATTTCTGATTATTGTTACAGGCACGATGATGATTATGAAACCACATGTCGTCGCCCCCTTTAGTGGTCGACAACCCCGGGGGAGGGGGGAAAGCAGTAAGGGAGCCGTTTTCTAAAAAACTCATAACTTGCGAACTATTTGAGATAAAACATTGAAAAAAGTGTCAATCGACGCAACAAAACAAGGGCTTCATAAAAGCTAAATATGATTATGGACCTATCTTTGTTGGTTTCTGAGAAAAATTCCATTTTTCGCAAACAAGCAAAATTTTTGAATAAAATGCGCAAAACAAACTTTTTTTGACCAAAATAAATTCCAAATCAAAATTGTTTGATTTTTTTTTCAAATAAAGTCCAAAATATCATTATTCAGTTTGTTAAAATCATTTAAGTACTGTTATCGGATTGAAAAACAAAATGACAGTAGCAAGCTCGAACACGATTTGCATTATAGTTCAGGATCTGAAGGGGTATTTTGAGCATGCATGGAAGACCTGACGCAAATTTATTTCTGATTAATGTCACAGGCACTATAGTGATTATAAAACCACATGTCTTCGCCCCCCTGGATGGTCGACAACCCCAGGGGAGGGGGAAAGCAGTGAGTGGGGGAGCCGTTTGCTAAAACACCCATAACTCGCGAACTATTTGAAATAAAACACTGAAAAAAGTGGCAATCGACGCAACAAAACAAGGGCTTCATAAAAACTAAATATGACTATGATCATATCTTTGTTATTTTCTGAGTAAAATTCTATTTTTTGCAAACAAACAAAAAATTTGAATAAAATACGCATTTTTTTTTTTCAAACTATCAAAATTATTTAACTGTTTAAGGAACCAATAAAATCTGAAATATCACTATCCAGTTAGTTTAAAATTACTTGAATATTATCAAAGCGTTGAAAAGTGAAATAAAAGCAAGCTCAAAAAGCATTTGAGGTAATTCACAAAAGGAAAAAAAAAAACAAGTTTGCGGAATGTACCTTGAAGACTCGACGTAAACCAAAGTAAATTTTGTGGCTCTCCTGTTTTGGCGGTTTTATTTCGTAATATTATCAAAACAATGTCCCAGTTAAGTAATTACTTAACCTTTAACGCATTATAACTGCTTAGTATGGGTCACAATGGCACTTTTTTAAAAATTAAAACATTCAAGTTTGCAAGTACGAAGTAATTACGGAAAGGATAAATGATCAGGATAACCCTTTTGCAGGTTTTATACCTGAGTTATGAAACATAGTGAGCGAGGCTATTGCCACATAAGCATCATCAAAATTTCAGTGGAACGTTAAAAAAAATGTGAATAGTCTCTTATCCAGAGAAGTCCTGCAATGGCAATGTCTACAATAGCGACTGCAAAACAGCAAAAGAAAACTAAAGAAAAACATTTAACCTGGGAAACGTTAGCTCAAAAGTGATGTTAGTACATCTAAAAATCACTCCCATACAATAAGCCCAATGGTAGGTTAGGTTCATCAAAATGGTTCACTGAAGCAAAGCGCTAGGTCCGATTTCGTGAATGTAATTGAAAATGATACTTCTTGCAGCAAAACTCTGGAAGAAGCACCCTATTTTAAGAACAAAGTTCAAGTTATCGATGGAATGACTCTGGTCCATAATGTCCCAAACACTACTTTCAAATGTAGCAAAGATTTTTGCAGGTCTCCAAATAAAAAAATAATAAAATTTTCTCTCCAATAGTCAAACTACAAGAGTGGGACCTTAAACACGATCGGTACATCTCACTGTCGTTTTCATAACTTGAAAACCAGAAGTTCCGGAAAGTACATTACACACACACACAATAATTTCTTGTCATTTCCATCAGAAATAAATATAATATCAGCTCTTTACCATGCTTCTGGAATTCTTTCCAACATGTGCTAAGAAGTATTGCTCAACTCTACTATTGAATCAATTCCCCTGTACCTTAGCAGTGCCTTTAGATGTAACCAAGTTTGGGCTTCACTTGAATGAAAATAAAACAATAAAGCCGCCCGCACCTTATGATGCAAGTCAATGTTACCTGATAGTTTAATTCCACCCCTGCGCAGGCAAGAACTGTAAATAATCTTGTAATTTTTTTTTATTAATAATTCATCTTGCTGTAAATACTGTGCTTTTAAGACTAAAGCAAAAGCCCATAAACTACAAAATACAAAGAGAACGATTCAATAGAACAATTATAAGTCAACAAAAAAGAGTATGATCCAGCTTTCAGAATTTCTGATATATTAATGATTTTTATGTATGCATATTGATGTTTCTACAATTATTTTTTAATGCGCATTATTTTACTAATTTTATTTAATTAGTTTTTTTTAGAACTCTAGTGTATAATTTTATATTTATATTCTTTTTCATAAAAGCTCAAGCTTCTCATTTTTTACATTTATTTAGTACATATTATTTCTTGTATCATTGTTCTTTGTTGAGTAAATTATAAAAAGCAATATCCGCAAAACAATACCCGCAATATTCTTTTGTGGTAAATTGAAAACATAAATTAATAGATATAAATTAAAATTATATTTGAATTAAAACTACTCTGGGCCTGGTTCCTTAGTTCCTCTCAAATTTAAAGCAGTATATAACAAAATTAAAGCCATAGTTGAATACTTTGCAATTAGAATAAGTTTGTAAACTGAAGAATGAATAGTTCGTCATAAGGATAAGGCTTTTTTTTCCTCCTTAGCATACTACCGTTTTATTCAATGCACTATCTTAGGCAAGTGCTTGCATTTTCTATTTCGCTTTTTAACGCTCACGTTTGGTAATAATTAAGTAGTTTTAAACAAACTGAATAATGAAGTTTCAGGTTTTATTGATTCCCTAAACGGTTAAATAATTTTAAAAAAGAACTTATCTTTAAAAAAAAAGCTTTTTCGTATTCTATTCAAAATTTTTGCATGGCTGCTAAAAAAGGAATTTTTAATTAAAAACCAACAAAGATAGGACGATAAACATGTTTTAAGTTTTTCAAGCCCTTGTTCTGTTGCATCTTTTGCCACTTTTTCCCGTGTTTTATTTCAAATAGTTCGCGAATTATGAGTGTTTTAGCAAACGGCTCCCCCCCCCACTGCTTTCCCCCCTCCCCGGGGTTGTCGACCATCCAGGGGGGGCGAAAGACATGTGGTTTCATAATCAATATAGTGCCTGTGACATTAATCAGAAATAATTTTGCGTCAGGCAGGGGTCTGCCCAGAGGATATTTGGGTCCGTTAACGGACCCTTCACAAAAATCCGATCAACCAAAACGGACCTTTCACAAAATCCCGATCAAACAAATCGGACCCTTCACAAAATTCTGATGAACAAGATCGGATCTGTCACAAATTGATTATTGAAAGAGCAAATCTGAAAGCAAAATAACGCATATTTCTGTGTATAAACGATAATTTTTGGAACCTTTTTTTAAGTCAAATTAGAGGGATCAGCTTATACGAAATCGGCTAATTTTGAAGAAAAAAAAATATCGGCACTCTTGCAAATGCTCCTGCAAGCGATAAATAATTGCTACTGCCAGATAAATATAATGGTTGTTTGTTTTATCACAGCTAATTAGTAGCGGTGTTGTTGTAAACTTTTCTGAAAAGGCATTGGTAAGCACTTTTCTCCGCTCATGATTTAATAAACAATAATAATATATATCTGCGAAATGAACTTAGAACTGCAAAGGGATAGTAAGGGTGAGGAAAAAGGGCGTCTGGCGTTGAACCTTTTATAATGACTTGATTAGAAAATATTCTCTATTCTCGTCATTTTGTCGGGCTTGTCAATATTTGCGTTTTTTACGGTGCAGTGCAATGTTTAATTGTTATTTTGGGAGAAAATTATATGGGTTTTGATTTTTCAATGCTAACAAGGATGATTAACTTTAAATAAACTCTTTTAATTATCGTTTTTTTTTTTCTTTAGATGTCTACATGTCCGATATGAGAATCATATTTTGTTCTTTTTTCAAGCTAACTTCGCTTTATTAGGATTCAAATAAATGAAAAGTCTCTTTATTTCTGTTAGAACTCTCATTTCAAGTTTTTTAAAGCAAAATTCCATTTTCTGTTCTATCAAAAATTAAAATGCTGAATAGATGGTTTATTTTATTTTTTTATATATATATTTTTTTTTTTTTGGGGGGGGGGGGGGTCAACTGTGTTCACAGATATTAATGATATGTTATCATAGGACTCTAAAATTTTAAAATAATTTTATCAAAAATATTTCTTTTACAAGCCGTTTTTATACTTTTGATGCCTTCACTTTGAGAATTGCGATCTCTTTGCATCCGCTATGAGAATCCGATTTTTCGAATTTTTGATGATTATTACGCTTTGTTAAGAGGTAAACAATTGAAATATCTTTTTATTTTTGTTAAAATCACGGAATTTATAAGTTTTGAACGAAATTCTGTGCTTTTTAAGAGTGTCTTGGGTCAAAAAGTTGAATGCTGAACCCTATTCTGAAATTTGTTTTATTTATTTATATTTTTGTTACAATTATTTTAAATACTGTACAGAAATATATCTAGTATAATTTAACATAATGCAGAATGGTAGATAAATATTGATACTTGAAAGAGCGATACCCCCCCCCCCCCCCCCGCCAAATATCAGGAAAAAAATCCAGAATGATTTTCTCGTCATAGAAAAGGAAAACACTCAACTTTAAGTTCAATTGATACAGTTTGTGCCATCTCTAAATTCTAAAATTTTGTTTTAACAAAAAAAAAAAACAATTTTTTTTGGAAATTTTTTGATTTTTTACAAAATTAATTCATTTTTCACAAAATTATTTGATTTTTCACAAAAAACGGACCCTGTGAAAAATCCTGGACAGACCCCTGCGTCAGGTCTTCCATGCATGCTCAAAATACCCCTTCAGATCCTGAACTATAATGCAAATCGTGTTCGAGCTTGCTACTGTCATTTTGTTTTTCAACGTGTAAACAGTATTTAAATGATTTTAACAAACTGAATAATGATATTTTGGACTTTATTTGAAAAAAAATCAAACAATTTTGATTTGGAATTTATTTTGGTCAAAAAAAGTTTGTTTTGCGCATTTTATTCGAAAATTTTGCTTGTTTGCGAAAAATGGAATTTTACTCAGAAACCAACAAAGATAGGTCCATAATCATATTTAGCTTTTATGAAGCCCTTGTTTTGTTGCGTCTATTGCCACTTTTTTCAATGTTTTATCTCAAATAGTTCGCGAGTTATGAGTGTTTTAGAAAACGGCTCCCCAACTGCTTTCCCCCCTCTCTCGGGGTTGTCGACCACCCAGGGGGGCGACGACATGTGGTTTCATAATGATCATCGTGCCTGTAACAATAATCAGAAATAATATTGCGTCAGCCTTTCCATGCATGCTCAACCCCCTTCAGATCCTGGACTATTTAAAGAGTAGGTAGTACGTATAAGAAGCAGCCTGGTAACTCTCTACAAAGTAGGAAAAAAATGTTATACATTATAGTTTTGACAATAAGTTAAAGATATTCCAATTGATGACTTAATATCTTGTCAACAAGTACAGTAAGATCTAGCAAATCAAGTAATCAATAGATCAAATTTCTTCTGATTGTCTTTACTTTTCCACTCCCTGAAAAAAAAAAAAAAAAAATTGAATTGTTTTCTATCATGTTAAAATGTAGCTTCTAATTTCCTTCTGCCTTTACCTATCATTCAATCTGCAGTCTTGCAAGATACATTCAGAATATCCATTTCGTTTATCTATTCCCCTATCCTACTCATTTTTAATTTCGACATTTTCCAAAGAAAATGTTAAACTAAAGATTGAAAAGCCACCAAATTAAAATAAAATAGTAACTAAGATACAATAGTCACTGATGAAAAATTCAGTTTCTTAAGTGAAAAATTCATTTAGAAACTGTTGCGTTAAAAATGTCCAAATTGACTGAAAACTTAACACATAATTTGTTAAATATAGGACATTGCTAAAAACAAATAAATAATGCTATCTTGGCTTGAGCAACAAAGGCACCAACTGCTACCATGTCCAAAAAATCACACCTACTAGTACAAATGAAACTAGTATGTTGTGGCCATCACGAAACTTTCTTCTATATTTTTCTTTTTTTTTTCTGATCCCTCCCCATGCTTGACGAGGAAGCAATATTCCCAACAAAAACAAAATTACACATGCAAAAACTTGACGACCATCCCAATGTCTGAATTATTGCAAAAGCAAAGCAAAGAGCGAAAATTGAAAGTTATTTTAAAAGCCTTGCTTGAATTAATTACAAATATTTTATTTGTTAACAAACATAAGATGGCAACAGTTAAAAATTTTAAATCATTGAGATAATATTTCCTATCATTTCCATACAATTAAAATCACGAGAAATACGCAGACGACAATCTATTACGATTTATCTTTCTTATTGTTGCATTAATAAAAATATTTTTATTCGCAAAAAAAAAAAAAAAAAAAATCAACACCTCTTGGAGCGATTGGCGTCAAAATTGAACCAAAGCCTGTTTACAAATGGATTCACATATATTCCAAATTTCAACCAGAACGTAGCATTACTTCTTGAGATAGGGCACTCAAAATGGAAAAAAAGAACGGGTGATTGCGCTACCCCCCTTTTTAGCTGTTGACACAAAAATAAAATCAGTTCTTATACCCACTAAGGGCTACTTGCCGATAAATTTTTCTTTCATTCCGTTCATTATTTCTTGAGATACAGCAGTCACAATTGACGACAAAAAACGTTCTATAGCTCAACCCCCGTTTGAGTTATTGACACCAAAATTGAATCAGCACCTGTTCCTGTTAATACCAACATATGGACCAAATGTTGTTTGATTCCGCCAGTTACTTCCTGAGGAATAGCAAGCACGCGTAACTCGAAAAACGTCCCATTGCTCCACCCCCCTTGGAGGGATTCGCGCCAAAAACCAATGGGCACAAGTTCACATAGCGGCACATATGTGTACCGAATTTCGTTCGATTTCATGCGGTAGTTTTTGCTGTAGAGTGGCCACAAAAAACTGGTCACACACAGACGTGACACACACACATACACACATACATACACACACACAGACAGACAGACATTTTCCAAAAATAGTCGAAATGGACTCAGCACACCTCAAAACGTTCGAATTCGTCAAAATTCGAAAATTTGCACGAATCCAATACTTTCTTCTATATATTAGATATAGAAGAAAGTAAAAAGAGAATATATGCAAGATATAATAAATCATTTATATCTTAGCTTAGCTATGTATTTCCTCAGCCAATGAACATTTGTAACCCAATTACATCATAACAAGACATACATTCATATGAACATCATCCTTCATATTGGCAAATGCTGAAACCTACACTGGCTGATGACATGATGCAATTTACAGGAATTACATTGAAATAGGAGGTTCTTTAATGAGATAATGGGGGAGGGGGGATTTTTTATGTTTCGAACCAGTGACCTCCACATGCTGATTTTTTTTTCCTATATCGACACTTCAGTGAACATTAGTTAATGGGTTAAAGCTTAATCCCCTCAAAAAAAAAAAAAAAAAAAAACGTTCTTTTCAGAACATTTTCAAAATATTCTATCAAATATTTTTACATTTTTGTCTTGCTCCTAAAGTTTTGTGTCTCTGAAAATGTTTGGCAGTTTATAAAAACACGATTGGTTGTCTAAGCATTTTACTAATATTTTACTACATTTTCAGCCTTAACATTAAAATTTTAGAAACTTTTTTGCATGTAGTTTTAACTTTATTCTTTAATAAAATATTTTCTGTGTTAAGTAACTAAAATATCAATAATAATGTTTTTACTTTTGTTTTGCATAGGAGGAAAGGAATTTTGAAAAGACTACTTGGTATCGTCAACTTGTGTTTTATGGGTATTTTAATAGAAGTGACAGAGAGGATAATTCAGTAGACTCAGATGCTAACTTACTTCCGGGAATTATGGAGAAAATTGTGATCCCGAAAGTAACTGGTAAGTTTAGTTTTTTTTAATTTTATTTATAGTTTTGTCTCTTATGGATAATTTCTAAAATCATACAGGGTCCAGCATATTTGCCTCCAATGTTAAGGGGGAAGGCGGGGGAGCTGTGTGAGTTGTGACTGGGATACGGTGTTGGAAATGTTATCAACAGATGGCAGTTTATGTGCAGCAGTAGTAATAGTATGGCATGCTAAACATTGTCATGGGGTTGTTATGGAGGAGAATGTTGGAAACCGTGGTTTTTTGATTGCTACTCAGCAAAATTTTTGCATTTGGTTTCAACTTGGCTGACATGGTTCTGTTCGCCCGGAAGAAAATCTATTCACACTGTGAAAATCAGTCCAAAATGTTTTGAATTTCCTGTCAGAAAATTGTTAAAAAAAAGAAACATTCGATGACTCCGTCTCTCCGCCAAAACTGTGTGTCGGTGCCAAAACTGAGCCAGCATATTTTTCTTAGAGTGTTACCCATGGACTTTTTTTTATATTTGATTCCATTCATTATTTCTTGAGGTATGTTAGTCACTCATACCAAGAAAATGTTCGAATGTTCTACCCTCCAAATGGAATTTGCGACAAAAACCAAGCATTCCTAAATTACAGACGGATTACTAATTTCGTTCAAATTCATGCGACAGGTTTTGAGGTAGAGTAGAAACAAAAAAATCGGTGACGCATGCACCCACACACACATTTTCCTTTAAAAAAAAAACAGTCAAAAATTATTTAGCGCAGGTCAAAAGTATAATTCTTCCAAGTTAAAAAAAATTTCACGGGTGCAAAACTTTTGTATGTATATGTTATCGTTTAAGTATGAAATCTGTTATTTTATATAATACCTAGTTATTTCATCGAGTAACTGATTGTGTCCATTAAACAGGGGTCGAAGTAGTCCTATATTTCCTATATTTTCAAAAAAAGCATCAAAATTGTCCTATATTTTTCAAAAATGTCCTATATTTTCTATATTCCCTTTTTTTACATTATATATCTTTTAAAAAGAACAGTAAATAAACTTTCTGACATCGGATTTTTCGCTGAAAGTACGTGCCAAAACGAATTTCAAATTAAAAAACGCAACTGACTAAATCCTGCAACAGGCATCTTCTCTCATTGGCTACAGCAATGTGACATCACTCTATAGTTGATGGAGTTTCGAGAACTAAGTCTGAAGTTGGTTTTAGAATTTTGCGTTTGGGGGGCAACAGCCATTTGTTTTGTTTTCCATCATGGGGGTTTTCGTTTTTGTTGGTATAGGGGCCTTGGTGGTCGTGTGGTTTCGCCAACTTGCTTTGTAAGCAGAGAGGCGCAGGTTCGATTCCTGTCTGTAGCCATGAGTGTTCTTTTATTCCTATGTAATTTACATCTTTCATGTGTATTGTCCTGGAAATAAAATATGGAAAAAGGTTGTGGATTATTAGAGGTAAAATCTTCTTCGCTGAGAATAGCTATATACCCCAATGTGTGTTACCATAAATCAAATCAAATCGTTGGTATATTTTTGTGTTCAGTGCATTTTCTAATTGGAATTTTCTAATGTTCTTTTTTCAATTTTTTCTTTTGTAAAATTTTGGGATCATCGAATGTTAGTTCCTTATGACGTTAAAACGTAGTTTGTTGTATTAAGTGGAATTATAATGGCGAAATCGCATCGCTTAACACAATTTTGTGTGGAGTGGTTGAACCAGGAGGACATTAATTGTACAACTTTTGGTGCTTGTGCACTAAAGGAAAAGATGATTTTACCGCTTTTTTCCATTTTTGCCACTGTTTGTCATTTTGCAACCATTTGCGGCAGCATGCTAAAACATTCAAGCTTAAAGAAAACGTCAGGAGGATCCTCCTCAAGCTCTGTTTGTTCTTAATAGAAGTGGTAAAAGGTTCAGTTTAGATATAAAATCAAATAATAGTGGAATTTGTACTTGGGTCATGAGTGAGGAAGAAAAATAAAAATCAGCTTTGTTCAAATTTTGTTCAGTTATTTAGTCTATAAAGTACACTTTTTTCAAAAATTATTCTTTCAACTACAGGAAAGTCATTTGAGATGTAAGTTATAATTTTGTTTGAGTTTTTTTTTTTTTGAAACAAAAACATTGATAAGAATAACTAAATAATATATGATATGTATTATTTCTTTTTTCATAGAAAAATTATTCATATAATGTGTCCTATATTGTCCTATTTTTTTTGTGGAAAATGTCCTATATGTGACAAGTCGGTCACTTCTACCCCTGATTAAAGTGTAAAACTTGCTTGTATATCATGGTTTCGCTAGTTATTTCATAGAATAACGATCTGCAGCCTGTTAAGGTGTAAAATAATGTATATTATATATCTTGTACGACAAATTTTCCTTCCACCCCTGTGTTACCCCCAAAATGTTCGTGTAAAACCCAGTGTATCAACAAAAAATGTTTTCGTTTTAGAAATAATATTCTTTGTAATTCCAAGTGTCATTTTAGTAATCCTTGTTGTAACAAATGATTTTATGGTATGTTTCCATAAATAATATTTATACACTGCATAAATTAGATAAATTGCTTCGTTTCAATTTTAATTGTCTATCATTAGTTTATTCATAGAATACCTAGTTATTTCATTTTAGATAAATTGTTTTACAATTTAACTGTCTCTCATTAGTTAATTTACAAAATACCTAGTTGTTTCATAGAATAACTAGTTAAAGTGTTAAATTAATAACATATTACACACTTTAATGGACACGATCAGTTATTTCGTGGAAAAACTAGGTATTCTATAAAATAACTGAATTATCTACTTCAACAGTAACATATATAAGGTTTTGAAAAAAGTAAAAATGCATCTATTTTTTAAATTATACTTTCCATTATATCAGGAATTTTCACAAAAAGCAAATTTCAAAACTAGTTTTTAAAAAAAGCTCTTTTATTTCATTCTTCTTCTTTTTCTCTTTCCTTTTTGTTTTGACTAGTCAAACTTGCTTTTTTTTTTTTTTGAGCTAACCGGGATACCGCTGTATCCCTGGTGACTCCCCACGTGCACACCTCTGCTAATATTACCTAAATAAGTACTACACTGGACATCAGTAGACCGGAATTAATATTTAAAATGTACAATAATGTGTTTACAAGAACTTTAGGATTTATAGTAACAAAGATTAACTATTTGTGATTACTCATGAAATTTTTATTATGGGTATCAAGCTTTTAAATGAACAACTTGTAATATTAGGAGCTTTAATCTTTTGATTTTTTTTTTTTTTTTTTGACGGGAATCAACAGTATGTTTAAGAACAGAATTCAGATATTACTAGGTAAGTGGTGCTGCAAACTGAAAATATTTTACCATTTCACTTTACCTGGCATTCTCCTCTCAGATATATTTAGAATGGTGACAACTATATTATTTTATAAGATTAGAACTGTACTTCTAGAAGTTAAACCCTGTTATTTATTTTTTTTCATTTGCAATGAAACAATCAAAATTAAATATTTATCTGCTTTAAATATTACCTTTATCTTGTAAAAGTTGGAATAATGTTTTATTTGACATTTCAGGTTTTATTCAAAATGTTTGGGATCCTCTCTCGCAAAAGCAAACTATAAGACTTGTTGAGTTAATAAAAGATTTATCAGGAAACTACCCTACCATTAATGGTAAAAGTAAGCAATTTCAGGTATGTAAGCTGCTATATTCTGTTAAACCCAACCGACCCACACCCATCTAGCCTGAAATCTTTGTTAATTCAAACGTATAATGTCACATTTTTGAAACTAAAAGCTTTTTTTTTAAATTAATAAACTATTATAAGTTAATGCTTTTCATTCATAAGCTTTGAAAAATTTCTTTGCATTGAAAAAAAAATCAGTTCCTTGTAACCCCAAAACATCTGTCTGGAGTTCCCTGCAAGTGTGTGCAATTTAATGTTGTAATATTATCTTTTATGAATCTAAAATTAATTAATGTTGTTTATGTGACTATCTATCTATATCATCGATATATTCGTAATTTTCTTGGTCACATTTTTAGCTATGTGGCATAGCTGTATGACTTTAATTAGAAGGGATATTAATTAAAAACAATTTAAACCCTAACTCTTTTTCTTCACAGTTCTTCTTTGGAACGCTTTTTCTCCAAAAAAATCCCTATTATTTTCTCTTTTGTGACACATTTTCTCTAGGCTACATTGGTCCTACAATCATAATTTCTCTCTTATTTATACTTAAAGCGGAAGTTATTGAATCTCGCAGACAGGAAAACATGCACGGAACTCGAATGGTTATCAAGTGGCTTAGCGTTTTAAGATGTACAAAGAAAAATTGCGTTTCAAATGGCTTAAAGCGTGTTTTTTTAATGCCATGATTTTTTCTTCTTTTCTTTTAAAGGAATGTAATTTGTGTTCCAAATATGCCAATTTAAATTCTTTCACTAGCATAGGCTGTCTTACAGAGGCAAATATGAGGCAAAGCCCCAAAAGTACCAAGCAGTACTTCCAGGAAATTAGGTGCTGCAGGCTGGTTGAGCAAGTCACCGTAGGCCGGGGGCCCCTCCGAAGGTGGTATACATTGACCCGTCGAAGGTGGCTAATCTAGCCTCCCTAGTGGCTTGTATATTTTAGAATGTGTAAAAGAAAACCCCAAAACTTATTCTTTTGAAATAAAAAAATATCTGATAGAATGTAAGAATGAAAGCTTTCACGTCCGGTGTCAATAATGTTGTTTGATTCCGGGCTGTTGTGCCATGATCTGAGTGTTGTCAGTTGCTAGGTAGTCGCTTCCCTGGAAGCTTCGACCACGTAAACACTGAAGATGGCCACTGCAGATGCGGTCGAAACGTTTGGAGTAACAATACTCAGACCATGGCACAACAGCCCGGAATCTTACAACATTATCATCTGATAGAATTTTTTTTTTTTTAAATAACCATTTTGACTAGCTGACAAATACATGAATATTTATGATTACAGTCAAGTCCCAATAATCCAATGCTGACTACATTAAAAAATCAAAGAGAAACGCTTATTGTACAACTTAAGTAGAGAATGAGGAGGGGGTGGGGTGCAAGCAAGCGAGCACACAGATTTTTAATTGTGAAAAGGTATTTCAAACTTTTCAACTATCAGAAAGCTTTACTCTTTTTTTTTTTAATAATCATTTTCGTACATTGATATTCACAATTTCTTCTTCAGTCACTTTGTTTCATTTCTCCAACACTTAATTCCGTTGCAATATTTCCAATACTTTCCCTCAAAGACGGGGAAAAAAAGTAGTTTTTGAGCTACCTCGAATTAACAGGACTCAGGTCAAAGACAGATACAAGGGAGGGGTGATGGTGGCGATCGCCCCTTCCTTGAGGGACCCTGCCCCAACATTTTTTTCAGAATTGAGGTCCCAAAGCAAAAGTGTAGGCCAATAGTGATATGACGTGAAGGAAAGGAATCTGGTTGGAGTCTCCCTCCCGGAAACTTTTTGGAAATGAAGTTTCAAAAATCAATTTTAGATGTTTTTTGATAATGTTTGGAGGTGGAGTTTATAGGCTTTCTCTGGGAATTTTTCAAAATTTAAGCTTTAAAGACGCGATTGTAGACATCTCAGGTAGTCAGGGCCAGATTTAGGGGAGGGCAGGCGGGGCTACTGCCCCGGGCCTCCACAACAAAGGGGCCTCCACAATACAATTTTTACAAAATATCCTAACTTTCACGGGTCAGCAAATTTTTACTTTTTTTCTCCCAGACTTTTTTTTTTTTTGTATTTCTACAAAGAATGCTTGCACAAAAATAATATTATTATAAATATATCAGAAAGCCCTGATTGCAAGTATCCATCTACTATCAATTTTTTATTTGATTGAGCATTTTAGTGGCACTATATTTTTTTTTTATTCATTTAATTTGTAATTTGTACCTATGAGTTAAAGAAAAATAAAGTAAGTTAAAAAAAACGAAAAATGGTTAACTTTGCAGATCATCCTTACAACTTCTCGCTTCTTGAGCTCAAAAAATTTAAAAATTATTTGACAAAATGAATTTAATAGAAATTTTTTAAATCAAAAATATTGGATATATACATAGGTATTCAGTAAATTCTGACTGAGCTTTGGGTGTATTTCACGTATTTCTGCTTTAGCCCTGGCTAACGGGCGGTAATTTACTGAATATACTTTGCCTTGTGTTCAATCTTCGAGTTGAACCGAACCATTGCTTTGGTCACTCGTCTGGTCTGCTAATTCTATATTAGCTACCAGTTTGTTTCGCACTCTTGGCTTCCTTAAGAGATTTTCCGTCTCCAGCTCAGTCACTTTCCTATGCCGGGCTGATGAGTGCTAATAAGCACGAAACTGCAGTCCTCGGCTGGAAATGACTGAGCTGGCGGTGTATTTCACATATACATAGGTATCAAAATGTTCAGATATACCTCAAAGTATCGATATTTTCAAAAATATGATGATCTTTTCGAACCCTGATTAAGGGCCTCCACACTTCAATCCGCCCTTGCAGGTAGTGTTAGAGGAAGGAATGGGTTCAGTTACTTTCCATTGGTAATTTTTGAAAACTGTTGTTCCAAAAAGTGCAATTTTAGTCGACTTTCGATGACGTTAAGGATTGGAGGTTTCGAACCATTCCTCCAGAAATGTTACATAATTGAATTTTTGAAACATAATTTTGGAACAGACTGAAAACTCTATGAACAGAAAAGGAAAGAAATGGGCTCTGGGACATCTTTGGCTAAATCTCTAAATTTTAGTTGTTGTAAGTAAAAATAATGTGGTAATTTCCCCCCTCCCTCTCCCAACAGGTGTCAACAAGATACGTAGGTAAAAAAACAATCACCCCCTCCTTGAAAAATATCTGGATCCATTTTTGACTCGGGTTAACAGGACTCTAATGTATTTGAAAAGAGGAGGAGTTCCTGTTGTTTACTACCATCATTTTTCTATTTTTATGTTCAAATATTTATACAATTTAGAGTATTATTTTTTCAAACAGAGAGTGATACTTATTAGTTTTTATTACAATAGAACTACAATTATTCTCATTCTTACTATCCAAATTGCTTTCATAATTTCAAAGAAAAAATTAAGCAGAAATGTACTGCAATAAGCAGAGTAATGATTCTGTCAACATGCTAATTTCTTCACAAAGCTTGTCAAACCTCTTTTCCTTAAAAATAGTTTTTTCTTCTATTTTGAAGATACATGCAGTAACTAAAATAGACCGTTTTGGGGGGAAAATCCAACTGTCTGAATTTTTAATAATTTGAATGGGGTCTGGCTCCAATTGATTTGGATAATTGCAGTTCTACAGTTCCTAGTTTTAACTGTATACAAAGCAACTGTGAATAAGTTCTTATTTGTATCCTTGTTTCAATTTCTAGTCTTGTCTGAAAGCTGTTACCAGTAGGATCTATAAAGCTTTAGATGATGATATTTTTATTCCATTATATCCTAAAGAGTAAGTAAAAATATTCATAGTGTATATATATGTGTGTACAATGTGCGTGTTATAAAGCATAATTTGAAAATTATTAAGACTTAGCTCTTCCAGCACTTTGCAAAGTATTACAGTAACAATGTTCGAATATGATACAGCATAAATTGATATCATTTGATTGCTGTGTTTTTGCTAATTATGCTGGATTTTTTTTCAGAAAAAATGCATTTACCTTTTTTAAATGATATATTTATCAGAGTAATATACACTTCCTTTTTTTTTTAACTGATCTATTTGATTATGTACATCACTTTAACTTAGTAAGAGTTTAAAATGCTGAACTTAGATTTCATAATGTGAAATATTCAACTAGATATGTTTTGAAATATTTGCACTCTAAGTGTTGTGAGTATTTAAATTTTTTGTAGAAGATTTTCATTTTTAATATGCAATAGCTTTAATTTTCATATACTATAATATTTCAGACTGTTGGAAAGTAGATCATTAGGAGCATCTGATTTTTTTCAAAGGCAGTTTTGGACTTCTGTGAAGGTAAGAAATACTGTTTGTATGTCGATATGTATACTTAAATCAGTATTTATTTATTATATTTTTATTTTATAGTGAGAAATTTATTTTTACTACCATTGAGGTTCAACTTTTGTGAATTTATAATTTTGTGTTATTGTGTTAAAGTATTACTGTGTGATATTTAAGCTGTCAATACAAGAAATACGATGTACGCAAAATAAAAATTGATGAACTCTTATTAAGTTTAGTTTTATAGAATTATGTTCTTGGTTAAGAAAATTGAGATGGGCACAGAAAGCCTTGGGGTCCCCATGGGCTCTTGCACCACTAAACTGAGTTTTGTACAATTATATTATTTCTAGATGTAATTTTCTGATCTTACATTGACAAAATCTTTTCTGAGTAGTATGCTATGGCAAAATTGCAGTTGCTTCAAAAGTGTTGCTTTACAACTGAAAAAAATGCTGAATCATGTTCCAAGTTTACCTTAAAATATCATTAAGAGTTCAATGGAGCATCCTTTTTTAGCCTGCTTTCCCAGTAAAAGTCGGAGAAAGAAGAAAAAAGCATGAAAGAAGGCTTAATGCATCTTTAAAATATCGTGAAAAACAAAAAAAAATCAAAAATAAATTAAATAAATATCGAAGAATTATTAATTGGCAAGTAGGTGATTGAGATGGGGGAAAATGTCTGTCTGTCCTCCCCCCCCCCAATAACTTTTGAGTGAATAGTCCGATTTGAACCTTTTTTTTGCTTGAAAGATCTCGGGGAGGACACCTCATTCCCATGTTTCTCTTTTTGATTTTGACAATGTTTTGTTCATTTTTGAAGGAGTTCAAAAAAACTTAACATTAGCGCCTATGGAGAAATTCAAGGCAATCCCGAACTTAGAGGCGAATTCGCTTCAAAACACTTTGTAAGAAAAAGCTTTTGATGAAAATCATGCATAGAAAATATCTTTTTGATTTGAACAATTTTCCATTCAATTTTGAACAATTCAAATCCTTTAACATTAGTACCTACAGGAAAACTGGAAGTCAATATAGATTCTGAACTTAAAGGCGCATTTGCTTCAAACAACTTTTGTTGAAAATAGCCCTTGACAAACAACTCCAGACTCCAAGAGTTTTGTGGCACCCGACTCCGACTGCTGTAGCCGAAAAAAATCGGGCTCCGACTCCTCGACTTCGAAGGTTTGGCAAAAATCTACATAAGATGCTTCTACATAAAGATATGCGCAGACGATTTTTTTTTTTTGAAAATCTAAATTATTTCTTCAAGTTGACATTTTATTGTTTTTATTTGTTTTTGAAAGTGCATTAATTTATTTAAAAAATTATTTTTTGGCAACAGGGGGAAAACAAACAATTATTTTTTTGATATGATGTATTTATTTTAATAAGCTTATTAATTTTAATCCTTTTTTGTTATTTTTTAAAGCTGTTAAAAAAAAATTAACAGCTATTTTTTTTTTCTTATGCATTAAATTCTTTAGATGAGTGAGGCATTTTATTCCTTGAAATCAGCATAAAATATTTAACATATGTTTGAAACAATTCGCGATTGTATCTTTTTTTGAGAATATTGATTAGGTACTAGAAAGTAGATATTGGTAAACGGGAAAGTAGGCTTCATTAGTTCTGGATGGAACTTCTTGTTACATATGCTTAATCAAACATATTCTCATTTATATCGCTTGTCTTTTGCTGTTAGATGTATCTTGTAACTAATGTGTTTTCTTTTAACCAGACATGATTCTAAAAGCTTTGGCTCTCTTACCTTTCAAGCTCATATGTTACTATTTATATTTAATTGTGTGATAATTGGTTGACAACATCTTAAAAGATATTTTCTCTCCAAAACAAAAAAGGCTTTAACTTTTTTTTCCAGTTTCTTCAAAACATTCTCATGTGGGATGGTATTATTGCTGAGCAGCCTATGCAACATATGGCGTTAGCATCTTTGTTAAATAGATACTTAATGATGGGTTTACATACATCCATCATGATGAGAGACACATTGGACAAATGTAAAGTGGTAAGACTATTTTCAATATTTCCCAAACCATTTTCAAATTTACTATGCACTTCCACATATAGGTGCTATATGCTGGTTCTAAATGGCCACTTCTTATTGTTGTACTATAAATTGCAATGTAGAAGATTTCCTATTTCATTATTTTGGCAAAATCCTTCAACTGTATTTGAAACTAGAATTGCATTTAAATAACATTACAGTTGTTTTTGATTCCCCATAAATGTGAAATTTGAAGGTAAAAAAAAAAATGTTTTATTTTCAGTGGAAACCAAATAAGCACGCTTGTACATTGAGATAAAAGTAAAATAGATGACAAAAATGAAAAAAAATAAAGAAAAATTTCTAGATACTGCCATTTTAGGCTATCATTGCACAATCCTGTCCAGAGCAGTTGTGCCTTGGTATTCTTTTGTGTATCTGATACTTTGCTTATTGAATATTACTTTGGGAGATTATGATCTTGACTATTTTATTGGATGTTTTCAAGTTTTGTCCAGTTGTCCAATTTTGTATAAACTTGAAAAATAAAAGCATTTGATTTTTTTTTCAAACACATCAATTTTTTTTGTATTCAACTATATATTGCACAATATTTTTATAATATATGAATGTTTTCACATTCAGGTTTACCTTTTCATTTTCTTTAAGATTGTAGCAAGTTTACCTAAAAACTGGTTCAAGTCGCCAAGAAAAGAAATAACACTACCTTTATTGAAGCAGTTTTGCTCATACTTACTAAAGTTTGCTGATGCCTACAGTTCACAGTGTATGAAAAAAGGACATTTAGAAGATGATACCAAGTATGTAGGTTGTTGCTGCATTATTTGTCAAATTAGTATCAATATCAATCAAAAATTTCTCCTCCCTTTGAGATGACTTTTTTTTAGAACACTGTTTTATTATTATTATTATTATTTATTTTTTGATGATAATTTTATTTATTATTTAATTTTGGAAATTAAATCATAGCCTTAAACAAAATTAAAAAGTATTTGACTGAAATATATCTCCTCCAATTTACTTGCTCTATATTTATTCCTGTATATAACATAGCAGTTTCTATTAGAAACATTTCATTTACATAAAATATTTCATGTTTAAAATGAATTCAGTTACTTGTTCTGTTATTTTATGAACATGAAAATATACAATATAAAATGAAACACAGAAAAGAATGCATTAACTGCATCAAACACCCAAGTAAAATTATTTTATTCATGGACTTAAAATTTTTACGTTTTAAAATTCTTGAAGCACGAGGAGAGGGGAAAACATGCATGTTATATAACATTTTAACTTGAATGAATCTTACAACTTTCCCACATTACAAAATATCAACTAAGGTTTGGGAACCTGAACCCTCCCTGATGTATCTGCCCCTAACTTACATATGAATTCTAAACTTCCATTCTCAGAAGACAATGTGGTGAACATACAGACGCTTTATGTATTAACTTTTTGTTTTTAACTACATTCCATTTTGTTATGACAATTTTTTATTTTATATCATACTTCATCTATTATTCATTTATCAGCAATTATTATTCAAACAATACTAATTAATTTGTGCTTATTTTTTGTCTTATCCATATATAGAAATTTAATGACTCATATTTTTCTCTTTTTTTCCCCCCAGAGATGTTGTTAAAGATATTGTTCAATTGCTCTTGACAGTTAACTATCGGGATGAAGCAGTCAGTTTAGCAAAGAAATACTCTGTCAGTTCTTTCAAGAATGGATGAAAGAAATCTTAAAGTACCTGTGTCTACAGATGTATGATAAAAATTTTAATAAATCAGTGTAATCAAAGAGCTATTTATAAACATTAAAATGTTTGTTTTTATTTTATTTTGAAGTCTTGAGTTTGAATGTTTGTATTGTTAAGTTTTTTGTGCTGCAAGAAAACAGGGAAAGCAAATCCAAATATTTCAAGTTTAATTTTTCTCTGAGAACAAGCCTGTCATTAAATAGGGGACACATCCTCCATATTAAAAAAACGATCTTTGTGTGGGAGGAGGGGGATTGACTTTTGTTGTTTTGTCGACATAATACTCATGTGGTATATACCTCTAGAACAGAGGTTCCCAAACTTCAGACCCCCTCCAGAAAAATTATAAACTTCACGGACCCCTCCCCCCTTCCTGTATGCAATTTTTTTCAAAAAAAAAAATGCATTTTTTCCATTTCAATTTATTTATTCATTGTTCTATTTTGAGTTATGAAAGTATAATTCTATTTGAAATTCAATTAGGAATAAAAATGTCATCACCAAATTTCTACAACAAGTTTACTAATAAGAATCAACTTTGAAGTAAGTGAACAAAACACTGTTAGCGTAGTTTAAGTTTGTTAATTTTTTATATGAGTTGTATTTTTATGGCGTATTAGGATTTTAATTATTGACTAAGGTTAGGGAAAACCTACCCTGGCAGCATCATAATGCTATGATTAGGATCTGTGTAGCCCTCACAATGCTGCCTGCTTGAATTTGCCTCGATTATGGGGAGCCACCACTCTCTGCTCACTATCGTTTTATTTGAAATATAATGTCCCAAAAATGTGCCTCAATGTTTGCATTTTACTTAATATAGTTTTGTAACAATATGAAGTTTGTCGAGTACACAAAATTAATGGGTAGTGTGTTTACTTCTGAGAGTTCACAGGTGGGAGGGGGGGTTGCTGCGTCCTACATGTACTTAAGCAAGAACTTTATCCCTCATGAATGTGTTTTCTTTTTGAATTAAAATATGGTTACTCTTCCTTCAATCTCAGTTATATCTAAAGTTTTAGCTAGATAGCACCGAGGGCCCCCTGGCATAGACTTGCGGACCCCCGGGGGTATGCTGACCACAGTTTTGGAAACTCTGCTCTAGAAAATTTTGAAAGTACGGACCTGCTTGTAAACGTGAATTTTAACTTTTTTTAAAAAGTTCCAGTTGCATAACTGTGTTACTCATGTCACACAAAGAACAAGCAGTCAGATTAAATGGAAACAAATACCCCCTGCCCCCCCCCCGCAAAATATATATATATATATATATATATATATATATATATATATATATATATATATATATATATATATATATATATATATATATATATATATATTGTGCTGGTTTGTATCCAAAATTGATAATCCAATCACACAAAAGTCTGTCTCCATCTTTTTTTTTTTTTCAACTGAGAGAACAATTTTTCCCCCTTTATGCGCAAGGCTCGTAAAGAGTTTTAGCCAATTCAAATTTGGGAAAGGAGGGGGGGGGGTGTATATACTTGATGTAAATTTTACCAAAAATCCATGCCCACTCACATGTAAATGCATTAATTTCCCAAAGACGGCTAGCGCAATTAACTTCTCTAAACTCCTTCGGGCCTTGTGTTAGCCACATTTCCTCCATGTCCAGGTTTGGACACGGCTTTGTTTTTAAGGGGTATTTGACCAAGGAGGACACAAGTACATCACATTTGTAAAATTACTGAATAGGCCTAAAAGGTAAGTAGATGGACCCTGAAACAATACTGTGGATCATTAATGTTACAAGTCAAAACCCTAACCCTTCCCTATAGACCAAGCCCAAGGTATTGGGGGATCAGAGCCAAAAGCTTTTTCAAGACCCCGTGGAGTTGGAACTCACAATTTTAGCCACTGTCTAAACATTGTCTTTAGCCATTTGGGGTTCCTAAACAGCAGGGCCCTAGTCCACTGCCTAGTTGGCTCAGTAACCAGGCCCTGCAATGCAATACAAAATTCTAGTGAAAGACTAATTTAAGCTAAACAGACTTCTTATTGCTACAAATTCTTCTGAGAGAAATTCCTTAAGAACTGAAACATATCTAAAGAATAAAATGAGCAAAAATAACATGATGCAACCCCTGATGAGTTTTTTAAAAATTAGCTGCCTAATAAAAGAATATTACTGTAGTTTCGTTTAGTTTTAACATTTTGTACATTAAATTAAACCTTGCTTTGACTTCAGTAGTTTTACTTTATATAAGAGTTTCATGTAATAAAAGCAAAAATAATTCCCTATCTTGAAACTGCATTTTGTTTATTTCTCAAATGCCGCCATCTCAATTTTCTAAATATCCTTCACACTTCAAAATGACTACTCCATTGGTGAAATATATATATAAACTATGAGCATGCTTATGGTTTCATATAAACTTACGACTATGTGAAACAGGTTTTTCTATTAAAGAACACATAATCCAAGTATAACCAGGGGCATGCAAAGAAATTTCGAGGCCCATCACAAATGACTTTTATGGGCCTCTCTCCATATTGTTCACCCCTGCCCCTACGTCTTTTAAAATATTTCACCAGGCTCGGATCCATAAATTTTCGGCTTCTTGCAAAAAAATTTGTAGGGGCACTCCTCAGAGGCCAGCAGTGTGTATTTGCAACACTAATAAATCTTGGAGCTGGATATTTTCTTTTAATTTCTTGTGCCAGGTGGCCCCTTAGGGATGTGGGTCCCCACACAGAGCGGGAGGAACCCACGTCTACGCAGATTCAGGCCTAAATTTCACCCTCATTTTAAAAATCTTGGGCTCCTTCAGTCCCGGGCCAACAGGTGTCCCTACTCACCCTCTGTGCACTCATTTTTTAAATATACTTCTATTGTTCTCATGCATACTTCAAGTCAGCACCCCTGGCATTGAGAGTAAAATGTTTGTTTCTAATGGGGCTGCACTCAGGGCCCGATCATGCCAAAAGCGATGTTCCGATCCTGGAAAAATTTAGTTCTCCTCTTGCGAAAAAATTGTACATTTTTAAAGTATTTGTTAAAAAAAAAAAAAAAAAAGAGTTGAGGGGGCAGAAAGAAGGAAAACTACTCTGTTTTGTGTTCCTAAAGTTATGAAGCCCACATCTACGGTCCAAGAGGGACGTGCGTTAACCGGGCCCCTGCTGCAACTGGCTTCTCACCATTGCATTGTCAGAAGTTTGGAGGCCATCTTTTGAGGTGCACCATCTGTGAGGCGATTACTTCTTGAGAATTTTAACTCTCAGTTTCCTACCAGGTGGTGGCACCTTGTAGGTACCTATGGTAACCAATTTCCATCTCAAAGCTACCAAAAAATTATAAAACTGCCTTACTATTTAAGAAGTATTAACACTTGTTCCTTATAAAATTAAAAGAAGTAGGCATTTTCAAGCGTATTATACTTTTTTAAATAAAAGTTCTACATTTGTTAAATAATGATTAGTGCATTTATAAGTTTAAAACTGATTTCATAGTATCTTTGAAATGTGCATATTTCAGAGTATTTTCGTGATTATTTATATTCACAACTTCAACAAACTATAGGGAGAGCTGCAGCCAATGTCTAATGGCGGATGCAAAAGGTAAAACAAATAAACGCAATAACTTATAACTTGCTTTGACGCTTAGTGAATGGCAGTAATTTTTCATCGTGTTTGTGGGAAACTTTCTTTTCTATTCTTCTCAAATTACATTGCACCAAAAACTGTCTGAAGCTTGTAATTTACTCCAAAGAAAACACGTTTTACTTTTTTCTTTAGTTGTTAATCACCGCTAGGTAGCCTATTCGAGCTCTGGAATTTCGAATTGTAAATACCCTTCAGCAGTAGGCTCAGTGATGTTTTGCCTTGATGTTATATAGGCAAATGTATGCGTGTGCTAATGTAATGCATGGTCACGGTACCTCCGGTCATTGTTGCTCATGGATGTAGTCCATAGCGTCTTTCCAAAATGCGGACATCTGAGTAACGCGCGGTCGCCAACTGGCTACATTGTAAAGGAGAAACGCGTTTGGCGAAAAAATTTATTAACGTACTAAAGCATGCGCAGTGCGAGAGCAGAATACGCACTTCATAGTTTTTCTTTCCGAAAGTGCGTGTAGTTGCTAATAAAACGTGACTATGGATGCGCAATGTTTCAATGAGAAAAGTATTCCGAAACTAAAAGAAATTGATGAAGAGTTTGTGTTCGTGTCAGGAGGTCCAGAAATTTGTATATGATCATCAATAAATTGTGAAAAAAAAAACATTCTTGAAAAAATTTCAAAACATAACACAGAATACATTACTTTTAGCAAGACTACAAATCCCACAAGGTGAGTTATATTATGAATATGTATTAATATTTGTATGCATTTCACAAAATAAATGTGCTATATTTTTTCTTTATTATTGCAGTTTTAAATTTCAGTGTTTAAAATCTCCACTTTCCTAACCAGGGTTGTTTGGCCAAAATGTTTTCAAAAATTTTACAAATTGTTGGAAAATGTAAAACTGAATTAATGCAAACTAATCTGCAAAGCTTTAGAGATTAGTTAGATCAATAAATTTCCAAATTCATCACTATATTTAATGCAATTTAGGTTTGTTAGGTAGTTTTTTCTTTTTCAAAATCAATGCAGCTTATTCTACTGAGTACTTAAGTGTACAAAGCTGACCAACTAAGTTCCTTTGAATTACATGGGCCAAGTACTTCTTACAATTCAATACCCCAAAAAGTATATGTCAAACAAAACGTAATTCAATACCAAACTTGCTTGATTTGTGATATTACTTATATGATGATCTTTGGAATTTTAAAGCTATGTGATGTTCATTTGACTTGTGCTCCATTTATCCATACTTCAAATTGCTCTCTGTACTTGAGAATGAATGATTTAAATTTTATTTTTTTTTCACAAAAAAACTATTATCAGGAAATTAATTTGCAAGATTTATTCTTGATTATATATAATTATGTTTTAAATATCATAATAAATTATTGCTCTGATTAATTATTTATGCCAAAGCCTATTTAAGTATAGTTTTTCAAAAGTTAAAAGATTTTCAAAAAATATTTTTGCTATAGAAAGCTCTACTTATGGAGAAATTAAATTACAAGTTTTTGCTCTTAATTATTTAATTAATAATCATGAAATTAGGTACAACTATGAATATTTAACATTAATTGACAATTAATAAACAAAGTCTTTGGGAATCTCAGAAAATAAAGCTGTTCTTCTAACAAATAGTGTTTCAACCAAATAAACCCATTTTGAACCAAAAAAACCTAGTTTAAGCTAAAAACCCAGTTTTTTTCCAACCCTGACACTAGCCTTATTTTACTCACTCATTTAAAAAGAAAACAAAAAATAAACCCTTACAATGTTGCAAATACACAAAGACAATCAAAACTTCAACTTATTATAATACATACAGTTATTTAAAATTAAATATGAGAGATTAAAAAAATGTGATCATTTCATAAATCTTGAAAAAGTAATTTATCTTAGTCGGGCGTAGCGGTAAAGTTGAAAACAAATTTCGGAAGGGGACATGATTAGTTTTTAAACTTGCATTATTTATGTGTATCAATGATATACTATTTTAATTTCTGAAGCTTTTATGTAAGGTAAATGCAGGATTCTTTACTTACAACATTTGGTGTATGTTACCATGACTCTCAGTTATCAATATCGAGTTGGATTGACAGAGTTTTGCCAAGATGGAGAAAACCCCTTTCAGTAAAAATACTTCTTTGCTGTAGTGGTAAAAATGACTAGTTTTATTTACAAGGAAGTAATTTAATTTTCACTTCAAAGTGTTTTTTATAAAGTTTGTAGTATATTTCATTTTTCTATAATTGCTTTGAAACATAATTCCCAATCTATTTAGTTTTATTTCAATAATCATTTTTAAAATTTAAATTATCAGAAAGAATGATTTATTATTAAGGAAATTTCTAATTAATTTCTGATTTTAGTCGCAATTGTAGTATGTACAAAATCATATTAGTTTTAGTATGCTTTTTGAAATCCTGCCAATTTTCCTAGTTGTCATTTTTTACCAGGTTTTTTCCATTGTTTGCCACTATCTCGGCAAAATGCCAAACTCAACTTTGGAGAAAGAAATTATCAATGTATATAGAATCGTAAATAAACATCAATTCAGCTTACTCACCACATACTGTTTTGCTTTTGGAAAATTTTTTTGAGCAATCACGATTGCTAATTGATTTCATTTGACCATCCTTGATGTCCGGTTCCTTTTTCAACCCCACCGTCCTCTGCAGGCGCAGCTAATCCGGTCCTGAGCACTGTCCCCCCCCCCCCCCCCGGGTAGCCGCTTCTCATGGTCGGTGGCATCCATATCCTACACATACGCACGCTCATACACACATGCGCCTTTACACACATACATGCCAACATGCATTCACGCAAGTCTACACACACACAAGCATACACATACACAACTAAACACACGTAACCGTCTCAGGCTTGGGGGGACAGAAGCCATTTCTAGACACAATAACTCTAATCACTAGTCGTAGCTCGTGATTGGGAAAAACTTTATTTGAATTCAAAAATTTCAGAATTCAAATAATTTTTTTCCCCATTTGTTTTAAATTTAGCTCTTAATTATCCGACTGCTCGTGCGTGACGCAAAGGAGGGTAATGTGTTTATCAGTCTATATATGTATGTCTGTTCCTATGTGACGTTCTAGGGGCTAGACGCCTTGGTCAATTTTGGTAATTCCTACGTCAAACGATTTGTCTTAGCATTGGGAATGTCACTAAACACATGACAGTAATCAAAATTCACCATATCAGCAACCAGTTGCCATATTTTGTCATTTCCGGAACTACCTACATACTGTCGCAGGCTACCTGCGTGCGACAAATGCAGGTAGTTTTCGCTGCCTGAATTTTTTCGTTTACCAAGTCTACTAATTGGGATCTCAGTGGCCGAGTGATCTAAGCCATTGCTTCTCCCACTTGAGGCGGTGGGCCAAGACACCCTCACTCCGGATGTACTTTCCCCTCTTTCTGATGAAAATCCTTTCATGTGTTCTTTATTTGTATTCTGTACTGTAATAAAAAGTATATTATGCGTAATGATGGCAAGACACTCAGATTGTATTCCTCATCAAAATAAACCCGTGCAATAAGCACCAAAAGATAGAAAGTCTACTAATTCGATTTTCATCTCTAAGATGTTGCATTTGTTTTTGTCGTGATTCAGGGGACTGAGTTTCAGGACAAATACTTACTCAACAGGCTTTTTTAGTTTTGCGAGAAAGATTTGATTGACGACATTTCCGATTTTGGGTCATCATGAGTTATACAGGCAGTTTATATAGCTGTGCTGTGGTTGACTTAAGTTAGCGCATTTTTGCCGAAAGACAAGCACATGTAGCTTTAAGCGGAGTTAAATCCCTAGAGGGACTAATTATCAGTAGTTTAGACCACCGCAATTTATTTAATAGACCTCACGATACAAACAAACTCTCTCAATGAAATGACAAGATTGCGAAATGTACCGTATCATAATAACTAAGTCAATGAAAATTAACTAAAAAGTGTCAAAAAATAAATAAATAAATAAAAATAAATTAAAACAAAAAACCCGACTGTGTAAAAACCGAAAAAACTAGAAAGAAAAATGTATAAGGCCAGTAGTTTAGAATATTATTAAGTACTACTGAATAACTATACCATTTAAATAGTTTAATAACCGTACATAGATAAGACAAATCATAAATTCAAAAGCAGAGTAGAAGGATCAAGAGTCTGGGCCCATTCCTTTCTGATTCAAGGAAGCCCGTAAAATTCGAATAAGCCCCGACTGTTGATCCTTCTATTCTGCTTTCAAATTTATGATTTGTCTCATTTGTGTACGGTTATAAAACTATTTCAACGGTGTAGTTATTCAGTAATACTTAATAACATTCGAAACTACTGGGCTTATACATTTTTCTTTTTAGTTTTTTCGGTTTTTATGCAGTCGGGTTTTTTGTTTTAATTTAATAATTTTTTATTGTTAATTTTATCTTAAGAAAATAAACCTAGCATATTATACGACTATGTATTTACATTTCACAAAATAGGTTTTTTTTTGAATGACACATAGCAGGACCCTAAGCAGTTGCCTGCATTGCCTAGCCTGATGCCGCTCTTGATTAACAGCGTATTTTAGACGTTTTGAAAAAGAAAGTTCGCATCACCATATAAAAGAAAGTACAATAATTGGAAATAATTGTTTGCAGTCCAATGTTGACCGGAATTAGGATCATTGTCAACAGACGTGCGGCTATTTAAAACACTTTTACTTGCATGTACTAGGTCTCACAAGACGGTTTATGAACTCATGCAATTCAAGAGAGATACATTCTGTTTTTGATGCACTGTGAAGGACAATTTACAGCACCGGGAAGGAAGTTGCATCCAGGACGGGAATCAATCTCACTGCCTGGGGATCCAAATTTTTAATTTTGCCACTTGTTACTTTTGCTTCTCACTGTTTCAATTGGTGTTCTGGTATTTGCAGGGACCGACTGGGTTCCTTGAGAGTGTCAACCTTGACTCTCAAGGGTGTACTGGTTCGAAGGCGTAAAACAAAGTGGGAGCACACAAGTTTTGAGGTCGGGGAAACAAAAGGTGCACAGGTTTAAGGGCGCAAAAAAAGGGGGGGGGGCTGCACAGGTCAATAAACCACTTAGTTTTCTTTTTTTTTCGTTATAAAAATTGAAAAGACTAATGATGGTATGCTTTTAAAGATTAATTGTAGTTTAAGTTGCATTGCTCTTAAAAGTATTTGAAGCAATAAATTGGAGGAAGAATTGTGAAAATATAGAATTTTAACATTTACCTAGGAATGTGTACCTCCAGTGTCAGCATTAATGTATTTTCTTAAACATTTTGCCGCATCGGCTGGTTTTGGAGACGTATAAATTAAAACTGACTTTCAATATAATGTAACTTGGATTCGCGTGCAGGAAATAATTGAAACAGTTGTCAAAGTAGAATAATGACCCGAAAACATTGCTCCGAAACAGCCTATTGACCAGGGTACCCCTAGACAAACTCGAAGCAGAGTGTTGAACGCCAAAACTACAACTAGAAATAATCTACCACACCTGGATGACCCTAACATGTGTGATGATAGCCCGGCCCCTGAGATAGACGATTCAGCAGAAGTGAACAGTACACCAGAAATGGACAATTCACCTGAGTGAATACTTTTTTCTTTTCAGATGACATTGCTACATGTAAGTCAAGGGGCATCTGAATCCAGAAATGATCTACAGCTCCCTCAGATGCACTATGCAAAGTAAAGACAGACAAGTATTTGAATTTTATCGCAGAACCCAAGTAAAAACAGCACCTGCATTACATCTTTTTGATCGCAAATGGACACAGCTCCAGCATGAACTAAATGCTGAGCACCAAGTTATAAGAAACAATTTAAAATTACAGAAATCATTAAAGGATCAAGAAGTGTTTTCCTCGAAATTTAATTTTTTTAACTTCAATGTTCCAAAATAAACGCAGCGGCTTACCGCAAAGCAAATGTATACATACCTTGTCTTATTTCTTGTCTTCTTTCAAAATAACGAATTCTTGATTGTAAAGAGCTTGTAGATAGTTAGGAGACCTGAAAACCGACAGAAAAGAAAGCTAGATAAATATCTAGGGAATCTACATTCTACCGGTCATCGGGATATCTCCCTTTATTTCGCATTCACAAAGCATTGTATACACTGGTCCACAGGACTTTATACTATAAAAACATAAGTATAAACGAAGACGACGAAAAAACAACATTCTGAAAGATCAACGACATAAGTATAAACATATAAACAGTTAAATATGCCAGAAAATCCAACATTCCGAAAGATAAGTATAAACATATAAACAGTTAAATGTTCCAGAAAACCCAAAAAAACTCCATCAGATAGGATACCAGTCCCAGTCATCACCACACTGTCCTCCGTACATTGAGTATCCATCTAAAAGATCAGATTCATTTTTACAAATGAATGAGTAGATATTCTTGGTCATGTGGTTAGTGCATCGGAAATAAATCCCTAGAACATCTTTTGTTGGACTCGGGTTCGATTCCCGGGAATGACATATTCGGAACTCCAGCGCTCGAATACGCTACCTTGCGGTGATTTATAAAACTGCGTCTGCACCTAAAACATTGCCACGTTGCGCATCACGTGTGTCTGTTGACGTAAACACAGGCAGTTTGTTCTGAGTATTTATTAACGCAATCGATGTGTCTTAGTTTGCTTTCAGCTACAGAAATTAATTCGTCCCTTAGTAGTATTCTCGAGCTTCTCAAAATAATGTTAGTTTTTCTTATTTCTTTCAAAAAAGTATTAAATGGTGGAAGCGTAAACAAGAAAAGTCTGGATTAACAAAACTGGATAACGTAATACCAGGTAAAATTTTTTATTGTTTTGTATGAATTTGTAAGAATATGAGTTTTTTTTAATCTTAAATTAATTTAACTAATCATATTTTACAGCAGCATTTAGTTGGAATGGACAGTATGCAAAATATTTTCTTGAATATATTATCGTAGAACAAAATGAATAACCGAGAAAGAATTTACTTTATTCCTTTTATTCTCAGCTGAAAGGTTTCGCCAAATTTGTTTAGGGTTATAGTAGTTTTAGTATTGTGCAAGCAAAGTAGCCTTGGCGAGTTTTCGCGTTTTTAGTTAAACCATTTTTAATTTTTATCATGAGTGGAATAAAATGATAGTAAGATTACAGAATTCGATAAGTAAAAAGAAATAATGGTCAATCAACTGAAAAGAAAACTACCACCATATATAAACTGTGAGTACACATTTTATTTATTTTGTTCTGAGTGAATTTGAATAAATATCAGTTTTTCAATTCGATGAAAAAAAAACGAACTTAACAACATTGACTGGACACTTTTCTTTAACCTAATTCCACATAAATGATTTAAATAAAATTTGTTACTACAGTATCATACTGAAATAGACAGTATGCAAATAAATTTTCTTGAAAATATTTATCGCAGAACAGATTGAAAAATCCAGAAAGAACGTTAAGAATTTGAACAATAAAAAATAAAAGTTCGCCAAAAATCTGTTTATAGTGTTATGGTTTTAAAATTATGTGAAAGAATAATGTATCTTGACAAGATTTCGCATATCAGGTAAATTATTTCCATGACGAATGAATTAAATGCATGATTTCTTTGGATATCCAATCATATAGTCATAGAAATAAATTATCTAGTGTTAAACGTTACTCTTGACAGTCTGCCACGTATGTGCACTATGTGACAAAAATGTCAACAAATGCTGGAAATGTCACGAAACTGAACTTAATATGTACTAATGTATAGAAAAAACGGTACAAAATGAAAATGCCGTTCGAAGCGAACCAAAAATTTATGAATTCCGAATTCAACATCGTGAAAATGGCTGCTTCAGAACAACTTACTGTGTGTTCTACATTAATTGTTTACTTTCGTAATACTTTTTGGTTTCTAATCTCTTTCTATATGGGTCAGAATATCCACAAGACTTTGAAAAATCTTTTCAAACGAATAAAGCGAAAAAATCATACATACGAACAAAAATCACAACACTTTTAGCATTTTCTTCGCTACCACATGCGTTTGTTTTAGTTTTCAATTCCGCCATTAAACAGTGACTGCAGTGCCCCCTATAGTTCGTTGGAGTTGCGAATTTATATTTACCTCTTGGTACTGACACTACTTGCCTAAGGCTAGGTGAGGTGAGGCTTTTACAATGATAAGCTTGAGGTAGGTAAGCCTTTTACTGGCGATTTTGTTCGGTTAATTTTTTTTTAGATCAGTTAAATTTTTTCGGATCTTTTGTTTAATTATCACTATTATAACAATTAATTAATATTATTAGTTGTTTCATTACAAATATTTAATATTTACCACGTGGTCATTAGTCCTCACGTGATTAACTAACCGGTCGCTCTCGTCGAATGCAACCATAATACCACTCCTACCTAAAAATATCTCAGTGCACTCGTCATATTTAGCTGTAACTGTTTGGTTACAACATTGACGTAGCATAGCAGACGGTAAATATTTTCTACGCGTATTTACTTTCTGTATCCTAATTTGCAATATGTCTTTGTCGGAAGAACAACTTCAAAAGAGAATCAAGTTTTTAGAAGAAGAACTGTCTAGAGAAAAATCAAAAAATGATTTCAAAGTTCGAGAAAAAATTGGTACAATAAGTTTTGAAGTAGTTGATTCAAATCCATATAGCAGATTGATGGCCCTGAAACGAATGGGTATTGTGGATAATTATGAAAGTATTCGGACTTTTTCTGTGGCTGTTGTTGGCGTAGGAGGTGTCGGAAGTGTCACTGCTGAAATGCTTACTAGATGTGGCATAGGGAAACTTATCCTTTTTGATTATGATAAAGTAGAACTTGCTAATATGAACAGATTATTTTTTCAACCTCATCAAGCTGGTCTAAGTAAGGTTGATGCTGCTTCAAAAACTCTGTATGCCATAAATCCTGATGTTGAATTTGAAACTCATAACTATAATATTACTACTGTTGACAACTTCAAACATTTTATGGATGTGCTTAAAAGTGGCAGTAAAAACAATGATAAACCTGTTGATCTTGTCCTAAGTTGTGTTGATAACTTTGAAGCTCGGGTTGCAATAAATACAGCGTGCAATGAGCTGAATTTGTCTTGGTTTGAGTCTGGTGTTAGTGAAAATGCTGTGTCTGGTCACATACAATTTATTGTCCCGGGAGAGACGGCATGTTTTGCCTGTGCACCACCTTTGATTGTTGCTTCAAGTATAGATGAGAAAACTTTGAAAAGAGATGGTGTTTGTGCTGCCAGTCTTCCTACTACAATGGGAGTTATAGCTGGTTTTTTGGTTCAAAATGTTTTAAAATATTTACTGAAATTTGGAAAAGTTTCACATTACTTAGGCTACAATGCCTTGGAAGATTTCTTTCCAACAATGACTTTGAAACCCAATTACGACTGTGACGATTCCTATTGTCGTTTACGACAGAAGGAATACACTGAAAATAAAAAAGTGGAAGTAAAACCAAAGGAAATTGTGACAGAAATTATTCATGAAAACAATGAATGGGGTATTTGTTTAGTTTCTGAGACTGATAACAAAACTGCCAAAGAAGAACCTACCGTAGAATTGGTTCAGGGTGTAAAACTTGCTTATACGAAACCTATTATTGAAGATGATGACAGCAATTGTGTTGATGTTAATGAGCAGAATATAGAAGATTTAATGGCACAGTTAAAGTCTATGTAATCATTTGTAATTTTTTACCAAGGCATGTTCATATGTATTTCCCAACATTTATTAGACTCTAAGTTTTCTAATAAGATTCTATTTTTATTCAGCCATTGAAACATTCTCTCTACTCGATATGAGCTTACTATTTTTCAGTTCTACTATTGATGTGAATTCAAGTATATTTATTGGAATTGAAATTACTGATGTATACTTAAAAAGACTACTTATGTACATGGCAGAACATTAAATGTAATTAGTAACTACATTTTAAGCAAAATTGAGTTTGAACTACATTTGCTTGGTTTTTGGTTTTGAAATTATAATGATGAAAATAAAATATTATCCACTGCATATTTTGCACTTTTTATTTTAAAACACAAAATCTGTTATTGACTATTCCAAACTGATGAATCCAAAAAAGGACAAACCGCAGTCTTTAGATGTCATCACCGGGCTGTTGGCACATTGCTTGTAAAATAATTACTCTTAATTTAAAAAAATACTCAAAAATCACTTATAATAAAAACATTTAAAGAAACCCAAGTGTTGGCTTACAGATGCTGTTCATTTTTAAAAAATTACAAAAATAAGCACCTTGTAGCAGAATGTAACCAATATTAATTAATAAGTCTATAAAAATAATGTATTCAGCAGCATGCCAAAAACATTTGCACTAGGCAGAGTCTAGAGCATATTTAGCTCAAAGGGGAGGGGGGGGGCATGGGACAGGCTTGTCATTTAAGTGATCAGGGAAAAGTCAGTTTAAGAGTCGGAATAAACACGTTTTTTTTTGGCAACTCCGACTTTACTGTCCTGGTACCAAATTTATGTTACTTAAAATTTATCATTTTCAATTTCTTTTGCAAAACTATACTTTCATACTGTAATAAAAGCATCTTTTACCTATAAATGAAATCATTTTTGAAATATGATAGAATAATCATAACAAAAAATTTCTGTAAATTATAAAACACTAGCAGTACCTGCACAGCGATGCCTGTGCTAAAAATTTAAAGGAAGCTGGTTGAATAAAAAAATTCATGCCCCCTCCCCCTCTGATGCGAAATGATCATTTTTCTCTGTAACATATCTTAACATGCAGATGATGCAACTAGGGATGTCCATTCCCCCCGACTGCGATGGCACCCCCTCAATTTTACTAAGTCTCCTTTTCCCTCAAGAATTGCGACCCACTTATAAAAAGACTTAAATTCTTCTAAAGTAATTTCTCCAAACCTTTCTGTAGTATAATCTGCCTGATGATCCCCCCCCCCCCCCGACACAAACACATGAAAATCCTTGCTGTAGCTATATTATTAGAATAAATAGCTGAAATATTCACCAATATGGCCTATGGCTTTTCCCTATTGCAGATACTTACAGTCATCTTCCCCCTCCCCCATAAAATGTTGAATTTAACGACCTAAATATATCAATATTTTGAGAGCAGTATATGGCAGTATTAAAATTCTGATATCGCATAGCCCTAGTCGAGAGAGATCTGGAGTAAAAAATGTCGCTTTTTCCAATGGTATCTAAAACTGTGGAACAATTCCTTCACTTTTTATTGACTGATTTAATGAAGAAAGTAGTGTCAGCTAAACCTAAAAAAGTTTCAGCTAAAAACGCAAATTATTTCTGCCATAATTAAGTTAGAGCATTAAAACAAATTGTTTAGAAGGTGGAAAATTATACCCATTTCAACGATATAAAATATTAATATGTGCAAGTAATTGAAGGAATTTTTCAAATAGATGAAGTGGTTCCGGAGATTACCTTGAACAAATAAGCACACAAAAATCCGCTCTCTCTCTTTATAATATTAGTATAGAGTTATTAATACAAATAAATAGATGTATTTTTTTAAGTTAGAAATGTTTAAAATGCTAATGGTCAAGAATATGAAAACAAAAAATAAATGGTTTTTATAGTTAATTTAAAAAGTATTTTAAGTATAGCTCAAGGATCAATCCTTCAAAAATGCATGTAAAATCTAAATGCAATTTCAATCGAAATGCAATGTCCAATCGTTTCTTTTACTATGAGTAAATTACGCACCTTGTGGTAATTTAATCATTTTTAGAACAATTTCCGAAAACCATGGCCAACCTCAGCAGGTTTGACCCAAGACTACATTATTTTTGTCTTTTAAGAAAAGAAAAACATTGCACTAGTACAGTGGTTCTCAACCTTTCCCCCTTGCGTACCCCTTCCAAACTCTGAAAGAAGTTGTCGAGAACCCCTTGGGTACTAGGTAATAAGTAACAAGCAAAAAAAAAAATACGTGTGCACACACACTAGCCAATAAAATTGGAAGATTTCTTTTTAGTTTGATACTGCTCCATTGTTTGTTCAAGAATGAAACATAATTGCAAAATATGGAATTACAAATATTGCTACGAACAAAATTTATCGCTAAAACATTTACTCTATTTTTTACACAAAAAAGTTAATTTTTAACAAAACAAATATTTTTAAGCTTACTTACTTCAAGAGAAATTTTCCACACAAACTTCACAAATTCCTTAAATAAGGATATAGTGCAAATTAAGTTGCATGGTTGAATTCCGTTGATTTTTTTTTACTGCGTAAACCTCACAATTTTGGGTTGCTAGCCATTCCTTCCCTTCTTCGACAATAAGGCTCAAAGTAAATTGTAGTCTATGTAGTGCAAAAATTATAGCAACAAACAACGTTATCTAACTTCTATGCATTTTTGACCAACACAAGAGAAGAGCAATAGCTCTTCGCCGGACTCAAATGGTAAAGAAACTAAACATCAGAATATTTTAGATGCTCGCATATGCTCCATGTAATGTTATCTTATCTCCATATATGTTATGTATAAGTTTAATTAATCCTTCTGATCTAACGCTTCTGAGGAAACGAACGCTTTCAAATTCTTTTATCTGAGGACATTGTATTCATAATTAAAGTTTTTTCACCATCGTTTCAAGGCTATCATTCTTAATGGAAGCTATTGGTACTAACAAGAAGTTCCGTCTAGAACTAGACGAGCCTACTTTCCCGTATACTCATACTACTTTCTAGTACCTGATCAATATTCTCAAAAATAGCTAAAATCGCAAATTTTTTCAAACATATTTTTTTAAATATTTTAAGCTGATTTCTAGGAATAAAATATTCCTTACTTTTCTTCAAAAAAAACGAACAAATAAAATAGCAGCACCTTTTAAACAAAGCAGCTAATACACTTCTTTCCATTAAAAAATTTTTTTAACAGCTTTCAAAACGAAAAAAAAATAATAATAAGTTCATTAAAATAAATACATCATATAAAAAAAAAATCGTTTCTTTTTCCCCTGTTGCCAAAAATAATTTTTTAAACGAATTAATGCACTTACCAAAATAAAAAAAAAACAAAATGTCAACTTAAAGAAATAATTTTCATTGTCAAAAAAAAAATCGTCTGCGCATATTTTTCGAGTTTATTCACCGAAAACTAAATACCTAAATTAAAACTTGAGAGTGAAAATAAAAACAAATCATATCAACAATAATTATTTCACAGTTAAAACCACAGCAGCGGAGTCGGAGTCGGAGTCAATCTCATTTTGGGATAAAAGAGTCGGAGTCGAATATCCAAGAATCGGAGTCAGTCATTTGTCCTCCGTGTATAAATGTTTGCCAAAGCTACGAAGTAAGAGTCGAAGTCGGGGAGTCGGAGTCCGATTAATTGTCGGGAACAGGAGTCAGAGTCGGTGTCCCTAAATTGTCGGAGTCGGGAGTAGGTCGTCAAGAGCTATTTCCAACAAAGTTTGTTTGAAGTAAATCCGCCTTTAAGTTCGGAATCTATATTGACTTTCAGTTTCCCCTTAGGCGCTAATGTTAAGAGATTTGAACTGTTCAAAATTGAACGAAAACTTGTTCAAATCAAAAAGATATTTTCGATACATGTTTTTTATTAAAAGTTTTTCCCTGCAAAGTTTGTTTGAAACCACTTCGCTTCTAAGTTCAAGATTTATTTTTGATTTGAATTTCCCCGTAGGCGCTAATGTTAAGTTTTTTTGAACTGTTCAAAATTGAACGAAAAATTGTTCAAATCAAAAAAATGAATTATGGGAATGAGATGTCCTTGCCGAGATCTTTCTAACAAAGAAAAATTTGTTCGAATCGGACTATTCATTCAAAAGTTATTAGGGGGGGACAGACAGACACACCGACAGACATTTTCCCCTATCTCAATACCCTACTTTCCAATTTTTAATTTTTCAATATTTATCTAACTATTTTATTTATTTTTGACTTTTTTTTGTTTTTCGGATATTTTTAAGATGTATTAAGCCTTCTTTCATGCTTTTTTCTTCTTTCTCTGATTTTTACTGGGAAAGTAGGCTAAAAAGGTGAACATTAATGATAAATTTATGTTGCATTATTAAATACTAGGTCCATTTTGCTCAGACTTGACAGTTTTACCCATATATTTGCCCTTTTGTCTTGGAATTGCAAACTTGGGCTTTTAATCCGCACATTTGAATTTAAGATAATATTATGTGGGGAGAGGGGGGCACATGTGAACAAAAACGACATTTTTCTATATTTTTCATTATTGATTTGAGATAAAAAAGAAAAAGGTGCTAACTATGATAAATCAAACATTTGCTAATATTTTCATGCAGTTATCCCCCTTCTACAAGAGGAAATTCCAACCTAAAAATTAATTCTAAAATATGTTACATTTTGTTCACATCTGCCCCGGTGGGGGGGGGGGGCAGTTGTAAACACACCTGGGGCACAAGTGAACAGATACATAAATGGTATAAAATGCACCTAAGCATATCTTTAAGTACTCTTTATTACACATTAATAAACACAATGAAAATATAAATAATGAGTACATAATAAATTAACTTGATTCAACGAACATTATAGCCTTCAAGTTTTACAGAAAAAGAAACTGAAGAAGTAGCTCGATATGTGCTACCTAAAATTGTAGGTGGGGGTAATTTTAGCAGAATATCATCAGTGTTTACCATCGATGTATCATCTGTTTCTGGAAATACAAAGGTTTCATTCTTCTGCTTCCTCATGAACTTAACATTTGCTTCATCACTCTCCATTTTCTCGATACGGCCAACATAGTGAATTTTTGTCTTTTTTGTAGTGAATTCTACGAGGACAAAGTCATTCACAGCTAAATTTTCTGGTGCAAGGTTGACTTCAGCACAAATTTCTTGATGGCTACTCTCTTCAAAGCTAATGTCGAACTCGGAGTCACTGACTACAACCTTTGACTGCTTCTTTTTTAACAGTTCAGCAAGTTCTAACTTTCTTTTCTTTGCAACTCGTTCACATTTTATCTTCATTTTCTCTGCCTTTTCTTCCATAGCTTTGACAACAATATCTTTTTCGGGGGTGTCTGTTAAAATTCTTGATTCTCTTTTTTGACGCTGCTTACTTTTCCCTAGAGTGGAATCGTGAAATTCTATTTTAGGCAATGGTCTCACACATTCTGGGGTAGGACTTGAATGTGCATTGCAGCTGGTGGAGGCATCCTCAGGATTAACTGGCATTAAACTTGTTATTTGAATTGGGATGAAATCAGCGTCAGTAAAAGCAAATCGAGATATCGGCCAAATTCCTGGTTTAGAAAACCCCGATTTAATATTTTTGGATGTAAAGGCTGCTGTGAAAGCTGGTGAAGAACACTGACCAATTTCATATATAGTTATTTTTTTCATTGGGTGTAATGTCAACCAGTCATTGAAAGAAGTTTTCAGTGCAGATTTAAAGGGGCCATAAACACCTACATCCAAAGGCTGTAAGCGATGTGAACAATAAGGGGGAATGTAAGGAGTACTATTCTATTCTCACGACAAAATAATATTACATTCAAACTGATATGACTTTCATGATTATCAAGTAGAAGCAAAACAGGATTTGCTGCGGTACAGCGGGAGTACTTTTGGAAGTGTTTTACAACTTCTAGGAAGATATCTGCTGTCATCCATCCAGTTTTGGATACTAACCCTAAGCTTTCTGATAGCGCTCCATTTAAGAAAATATCTTTGTATCTTTTTCTTGGGAATACAAAAACAGGAGGTACAGTGTTTCCCATTGCATTAACTATACCACAAAATAATACAAGTTCACCTCTCTCGCCTGAAACATTTTGTCCAACTTTTTTCTCTCAACAAACTGCGATCACTTTTGGAGCCTCCAACACAGTCGCGATACAGCTGATACTAACTTCAATTATTAAAATTTTGAATTATTCAATGTTTCTTAATTAGCCTAATCAAATAAAAAATTAAACAATTTTTGAAATTGAAATAACTAAAAAAAAACAGTATAGGGCACATGTAAACAGATCACATCTGCCCCTACTTAGTGTGTTCACATGTGCCCCATATAACAACTTAAGCCTAATCTGATAAAAAACAATATTTCTTTCAAATTTTTTTAAAAAAATAAAGTACAAAAACTTATTTTATAAATCCCACTTCAAAATGAATCAAGTTCAAATTACAATCAAGATAGTGTTGAATGTGTTTTTACTCTGAGAACTGGAACATGAAAGTTTACTAGCACCTTCCAAAACAGAAGTTATTATGATAACTAAAAAACAAAATGGTTGAGATCTTTGAAATTTCAGGCAGCTTACAGTACTACTGCTGCCATCTACATGAATTTTTTTCATATTTTTTTCCTCATGTTATCTGGGTAAAATATGGTTTGTTCACATGTGCCCCCCTCTCCCCTATCATAATATTAAATAACAAAAAGGGGTTTCGCATTTAAAAAATAACGATTTTGGACGTGTTAAGTGCATGACTGTTCAGACACTCAACACAAACAACTGATTATATTTCAAGTTCAAAAAAAAAAAAAAAAAATGTAGAAAATTGATATTTTACAATTCACTTCATTAAGGTTCCTTATATTTGAATACCTCACAATTAAAAGTCAAAATTTAAAATTGGAAGATAAAGTGCAAATACATCCCATTTATGTACAAACATCAAGCATAAAAGTGTTATATTGGGTCTTTAATAGCCACTTTAGATGTTCATTAAAAGATTATAACAAAAAATGCAAAAGTTTTTCCTATTAGATCTCAACAGTTTGAAAACCCCCAGAAATTATCAAAAACCTCGGGGATTCTGGGGTAACTAGGGAACATTATTTTAGAAGATATCAAATTCTTTAGAAAAAATTAATTTGCAAAATTTAACAAATTAGCCCTTCATGATGTCTGCTAAATATAAAATGATCTTTTAACCACTGAGGAAATTTCTAAACTATAGAAAAGCTTACATATTTTGAGTTATCTAAGTATTAATAAACAAATAGAAAAAGCAAACAACACCGGACAAAATGGTCACCCTTAATCATAGGGGGAGGTGGGGTACATTGGACCACGGGGGACGTTTGACCGGTCTCAATTATTTTAATACTATTAATATTTTTTATTTTATTTTATGACCAACAAATAACACCTATGGTCCTACAAATCCTATAATGAAATCACATAGTACAGTTACATTGAACAAATTTTATTCCGGAAAGTGTTATTTCAGTAGTCCTGAGTAACTTTCAGAAAACTAACTTTATTTTTTTTTTAATGATTTTCACCAAGATTGCAGGAAAAAAATTGAACTCCTTTCTTAAAGTAAGTTCCTTTAGTACAATATAATTGGCAGTTTTTTCATTTTTTGTCAAAAAGAAAAAAATTATGACATCACTATTTCAGGCCAAGAAGGTGGGATAGGTTGGTCCATTCTTTGTGGGGCAGGTTGGACCCAACCAATCTACCCCACATAATTTAAAAACTTTTTTTTTTTTTGCTCTTGAATCTCAATAATAACAGCAATATTATATGATTTAAAAAAATAATTGTGTACTAATGGTGAATGCTTATTGCTGTTTTTAAATACAGATGATTGATCAAAAAATCAATTTAATATGTTACATTGATCTTTAAACTTAATTTTTACTCTACACAAAACAGAGAATAAGGTAGTTACAAAGTTTAATAGTATTTATCACTAAAATTATAACAAATGTTGTTTGAGTTATGCGGTCCAACGTACCCCATCCGGTGGCCCACTTTATGAGGTTCCGTTTAAAAATTAATATAAAAAATGTTTATCAATTCAACACTTCCAAAAAATCTGTGGGGTAGAGAAGTGTTTAGTGAAACCTAGTGTAGAAAATCGAACTGATCATTAAATTTTTTGATGAGATAAAAATGATGTGTAAAAAAGCGAACCAACGTGCCCCACCTCCCCTTAACTATTTTTTCTTTCCTTTTCCATAATTATTTCTATTATTTTCAAGGTTATAGTATAATAAAGAAAGATGGAATAAAATACATGAAAGTAAACAATTATTTATTAATACAAAAATGAGAAAAAATACTGTATATTACTTTTGAAAGTATTATAAAATTGTAAAAATAAATGCAAGCATTAAAATTTTACCAAGGCACAAAATTTTGCTTCTATAAACACTAAACTTTAGTTTCTTTGGCTATGTATTTTAAGTAGGCATCATATGCTCTATTTTTATATTCAATAGCAGTTTTGGAAACATCCACAGCTTGAGTAATTCCTCTACCTACAATTATTACATCCGCTCCATCTTCAATAGCCTTCTCTGGAGATTTATATTGTTGCCCTAGTTTATCATATTCTTCATGTATTCCTACACCAGGACACATATGCAATAAACTATCATGTTCAATTAGCTTATGTTGACTTATGAATCCCATGACAAAATCCAAATTCCTTTCACCCATTTCGACTATTCTTTTTGTGTATGTCTCATCTATTAAATTTCCTTTCGTGCTCATTTCCGCCACAAGAATACAAGCTCTGGCTTCATTCCCCACAGCACTTTTCAGGGCGTCGATGACTCCACTTCCGGCAATGCCATGAACAGTCACAATATCAGCCCACTGCTGAATAGCGTACATACCATCTTTATATTGATGCTTTACGGTGTTACCAATATCAGCAAATTTTCTATCTTCAAATAATAGAAATTCAAACTCCTGAGCTGTTTTAGTTAGCTCTGCAATAAATGTTTTACTGAAATCTTTCAAAATATCAACATGTGTTTTCAAAACACAAATATGAGGGCCCAAAAGTTTAGCCAACTCTAGAACTTGTTGACAATCGACAATGTCAACTGCAACGCAGAGATTCGATTTCTTTTTGTTGATTATTCCAAATAATTTCTTCAAGACAGGGTTATTGCAGTGCTTGGCTCTTTCTCCAAATGGTTTGGAATTGGATTTAGTCTCAATTTGAATGTGAGCATTCTGTTCCAGATAAGTATTAACTTTTAAAATAAGCCCATCATCTATACGATTAATTGAACAATATTCAGTGAAAATATCAGTTATACTAAATAAGGGGTATAGCTTGATTCCATGCTCACTTAGGTTTTCACAACCACCTTGTTTTCTATCCACAATAACAATACAGTCAGTAACAATCAAACCTTCTTTTCTTAATGCATCTACAGTTTCAATGACACTCATTCCACTGGAAACTATGTCTTCAATGACTAGACACTTAATTCTAGTTTCAAAAATCCCTTCAACAAGTTTTTTAGTGCCATAAGTTTTCTGCTCTTTTCGTTTCATAACCATAGGAATCTTATACTCAACAGAGTATACAGATGCAATTGGTAGTGCGGTATAAGGTACACCACATATAACACTGGACTCGATATTTGCTTCAATTTGTTTATTCCGAACAGCTTTAGAGAGTCCTAGAATCACATCAGGAAACTGGATAACCTTTCTTAAATCAATGTAAATTGGAGAAGATATTCCACTTTTTAAAATGAAGTTTCCTACGTTGAAGACTCCACATTTTAACAGCTGCTGTATCAAACTGGTTTTATTAGCCATCATGCAACTTTCTTAAGCGATTCAAACAGCACAAAACCAGAAACAAGACAAAGTTATTAATACTGGACACTGGCCAACACCGGTAGCGCTACGACTTGTTTCTAAATATTGACGTCATCGTTACTGCCGTACAGTTTGCGCTTGTACTAAACGGAAATACAATGTCCGCTTCCTTTGTTTTTAAAATTTATTCGCTTCAAGGAAAGTTCAGATTTCTACAGAAGGAAGAAAGGAAACTGACACTCAATAATTTATATTTTGGCGGTGGTTTTTTTTTCCCTATTTTAATCATTAATTTCCTCGGATCGGCCTAGCCAATGAAAATCGCCCTCCATGCGTTGCCATAGTAACCACCGGAAGTCAGCTCTACCTGTAGCCAAACCTCTCCTAATTTACCTTACTTTACAAGTTACTAAAGATTAGTATTTAAAGCTCAGAAAGATAAAAAAAAAGGAAAATAAATAAATTAATAAACATTGATTTTTTTTGCTTGCGTACATTTATTTACTTCATTTCTACATATCCAAAGAACATGTGGCAAAATACTTATCAATCCATCGCTGTAACCGTGAAAAGCTATTTAATCCTCTAAGGGCAGGTATACAAAATATAAATAGGTAATGGGATGAGGGGTTTTAACTGCTCATCTTTGTCAAGCGTAAATATTGTAAATTCTCTCTTCATTTGCAATTTAGTTGTCTAAAATAGTTATAAATTCAAAAAGCATATTTATTTTTTCTTTGAAATTTCTGAACATATTTTAGTCCAAATTTGTGTGCTGTTATATGATCCCATATTAATGATATTATTTTTTGGTGGGTGAAACTCTTTAACTCACTTTCTTGTTGTGAAGTGTAGAGATGTCAAATTCTTCTCGATATATATTAGAATTGGGTTTGGATACTGTTCGTTTTGAACCTGTTAGTAAACTTACCAATGTATTTTTCGATGAAGCAAACTGCCAAGTCTTTGCTGTTAGATCCGGAGGAACTACGGGAGTCGTCGTTAAAGGACCATCCGACAAAACATCCATCAGTTTTAGAATGCTTGATAAAGGAGAAGTGATGTCAATAAAATTTTCCCCAGATAAAAAAATTCTTTCTGTTCAAAGAAGTTACAAGTCAATCGAATTTATTAATTTCAACGGTGAGCCCGATAGTCTGGAATATTCTCAAAGTTGTAAGGGCAAGACTACGAAAATATTAGGATTTTCATGGACACATACGAATGAGATAGTGTTTGTTACAGATCACGGAATTGAGCACTATCAAGTGATTCCTGAAAAACATAGTCTGAAATCTCTGAAAATTTATAATGTCTCAGTCAACTGGTTTGTTTTTCATCCAGAAAATTCATTGTTACTGTTATCATCAGGAAGTTTATGCAATGTTATGCACCCTTTCCAATTCCGTCCAGGGGCTGCGTACAAATTATCGAAATTTGAAATTGATTTGCCAGCAGTGCCAAAAACACAGAAGGTTTGTTTATTGGAAAGAGATGTTAGTATTGCAACAGTATATAACAAAATATGTATATTTGTTTTGAGACATCAGCCTAGATCAGTAGGGACTCCTGGTGCTGAAATTGTTGTTTATAGTGTTATTAAAGATGGTCCCCCTCGCAAAACACACATTTTGAAATTGGATAAAAGTGGCCGTTTTGCTATTAATGTCATAGACAATGTTATTGTTGTTCATCACCAAGCCTCCAAAGAATCAATGCTTTATGACATACAAATACCAGGCGATTCAGATGGGTTTGTATCCTATCATTCTCCAGTGGTCTCAAAGTGTCCTATCAAGCCTTTCAAACTGAAAGTACCTACAATCCCAAGCCACAATGCTTCAGTTGATAATGAAGTCAGTTGTGAACTCTATTCTCCGAATTGGGTTGTTTTCCAACCCAACATCATAATTGATCCCAAACTTGGTTGCTTATGGTACGTAAACATGAACTGTGAGCCTCTGGTGGATGTGATTTCTGAAAAATGTTTGCTTGTGGATTTTTTAACTCTGCGAAATAAGTCCAAATCGATCATATTACAAGTGTGTCGAGATGCGCTCCTCCCGAATCAACAATTGCCTTTGAGGACAATAGCGAAGATTTTAGATAAGTTGAATCTTATTTATAAACAGAATGCTGATTTTCAAAAAATGGAATCTTCTAAAATTAATTCTCAGAATGTAAATTATTTTCATTCAAATGCTGTGATAGACCAGTCTGATATGTATACGCATGTGTTTTCTGTGTTTGAAAATGAAAATGGGAGCAAAAGAAAGTTTATCATTGCCGTTTTAATAGAATATATTCGCTCCCTAATCCAACATCAACAATATGTTCAACATTTCTTATGTAAACTATTAATAAATGTTTTAGTTCAAAATAAACAGTTTTATCAGCTGCATCAATTCCTCCAATATCATATTTTGAGTGACTCAAAACAGCTAGCATGTTTGATGCTATCGTTACAAGGTGTATACCCTCCCTCCTATCAGTTGGCTCTCGATATGCTCAAACGATTGCAGAACTCTAATGAAGAAATTGTTGAAGTTTTGCTCTCTCAACAGAAAATCTTACAAGCCTTATCCTATGTTCGAAGTTGTGGATCTGTTGATAGCCTTTCTGCTCCCAAATATCTAAGTGCTGCTAAGCTTACGGGTGATCCTTGTATTTTTTATTCTGTGTATAAATTTTTTGAACAGAGGAATGTAAGATTGAGAGGATCACCCGATTTTGAACCTGGTGAACACTGTGAAATTTATGTTAAATATTTTGAAAATTTGTTTGGCTCAACACAAAGTTCGGAAACTATTTTGGATTAAATTATTTTAAATTCTTAAGCTTAATAACGTTCTTGGAAGTAGCATTAATTAAATTATTTCAATATAATGTGTATGCTGTTTAATAGGGGGGGAAAATTTATGATGTAGAGAAAAAAATGAAGCAAAGCAAATTAAAAGACAAAAATTTTTAAGTTTCATATTTTTATAGAAAAGTAATCACTTATTTAAATTTTAATAATTTACTTACAAATTTTTTTTCCCATTTTGATATTTGAAATAGGAAATTTATTTTCAGATGAAGTTTTGTTGTGAGTATATTAATTATTGTTTTGAATGTAATTAATTTTACTTTTTTAATTACTACATCTTTTAAAAATGAATTTATCAACCTTAATGAGACAATGCTCAATCAGTTTGGTTTAAGTTTTACCAAAAATTATATAATGAAACAAATGCTATTTTAACTTATTCATTTAATAATTGAGTTAGTTAACTGCAGTTTCTTAGAATTGTTAAACATATATTTTTGTATAATTATACTATTACAAAGTGTACCAAAATTCATTGAGCTGCTCATTTCCATAGTTCAACTTGCTTTTTAAATATATAGAAGCCTATGGGTACAAATAAATTATAAAAGTAAAATCAACAATATAAAAATATTAAATTTTGTGCATGGTTTAACATTGTAGATGAAGGATGAACTTTATTTATCAATTCTTAATATATTATATGGATCTATATTATCTCATATCTTAAAAGATTAACTTCTCCTATCCATTCAAGTGGTTTTAAACTTTTCCTTCTTTGTTCAAACATATTTATTTCTTAGAAAAATGTAAATTACTATTGAGAGCAGATGTTTCAAATATTTTGTGTTATAACTACCACACTGAACACAATTTTGTGAAATTTGTTTAATTTTAAAATGAATGTACTGTTTTATGCTCTTTTGAATCTTGGTGAAAAAGTAAAATGTTCAAACGAAAGAAAAATGTAGCAATAAAAACTGAGTTTATTAAGAAAGTTTTTCATCATGAAAACAAAAAAGGTGAACTTTATTCAATCCATTCAAGTTGTTTCAACAAGGGTGCGAATGAAAGTGCGAAGAATGATTTGGAGGGGGTGGGGGCGTTGAAGATACTTATAATGGTGAATCAAGTCATCTTTAAGAGTTACTTGGGGTTTTTAATGAAGAATCCACAACGACCATTTAGTACAAAAATTCTCAACATGAACTTTAAGAACATGATTAAATCTATGATTGAATTTTTAATGTCGTACTTTGTTGAGAAACTATGTTTTAGCAAATGCAAAATGAACTCACGAAATCAGAAAAATTAGAATTTCTTGATAAAACAAAAATGTTCACATAGTAAAGCCCTTGTAAAATATTTTAAATGGTATAATTTCAATTCTTCCCCAGTGTACACATGTGAGAAAATTGCTCATTTCAACTGGATGTTATAGTTAACAGGGTAAAAGCACTGTTTAATTGGTGAGGGGGGGGGGGGAGTGGTACTCAGATACAAGCACAAGTTAATAATATTAAAAAGTGGAAGATAGGAGGCTTATGTTTATGGAAAATCAAGTGGCTTGAAAGTCTTAAATAAGTCTCTTGTTTTAGTTCACTTATAATTCAATGCTATTTTTCCTTTAAAAAAAATGGATTTTCAAAAAGTAATCGAATTTAAATGTTTTCTATGATTAGAAGTCGCATCCACTTTTCCTGCTTTTGTTATATTACTTTCACAGTGATGAAGTAGAGCAACTCTGTTCTGTATATCAAAAAATTCTCTATGTTTATGTACTTTTTTTAACTCACACAAAAATAGCCGGCATGTTTCGTCCAAAGGAATGGAGTATAGTTCAAGTTGATAAAAGTAGAACTACTGCTATTAATATGGAAGTTAAATAGTGAAGGTATAAGTTTTACTGTCGTTTTTGGTTTCAATTAATAATGACACGAAAGACAAAATTGTAAGGATATTTGGTTCAGTTATTTTAAAAATTAGTAATGAATTTCTGAACTAGCTTTTCTTTCTTGGATTTGTTCTTTCTTGCCATTAGGATCACTGTATCAACAAACTATGCAAATTTTCCTAAAGAGGTGGCTCATGCTAAGCTAAACACCATGGGTATGTTCACATAGAGTAACCGGTTGACCACTGTCGACCGGCAACTAACGAGATGCACTTTCAGGTAATAAGAACATCCTATGAACCCCCACAGTGACGTCATCAAAATAACCAACTGTTTGCTCTATGCGAACATATCTTAGGACTGATCAAAGGTATATTGTATAATTTCCTCTGAACCACAGCCTATTTTCTTTTGAAAGTCCCTATAACTTTATTATTTGCTTCATCACTGCACAGTTGTTACTGGATTTTTTAAGGTATTCTTATTCAATATTGTTTTCTTTTAAATGCGAAAAATAGTCGTTAAGAAATAGTACAAAAAATTTAGCATTATCCTTTTTGTATGAGAGTTTAACATAACAGCATCTGTATGCAAATGAGCTTCTTATGTATATTTATATCACTAATATCTGTTCAATCTCTCCCAAGCAATACTTTCTACATGTGATTTCATTATGTGATAATTTGTTTCTGTACTATTGACGTTTAGTTTTAGAAAGAAAAATGTACTGCAAAGTTGAATTTGTTATTTTGCAAGAATTCTATTTATTTTTAAAATATTGATGTATATAATTTAATAAATATACAAGATAAAAAAATGACTTTGTTTCTTTTTATATAAAGGACTGAAAAAAATGTTTTAACACAAAATTTCAAATCATAATGCGCATAAATTATTGGGGGGAGGGAGGGAGTGGGGTCTTTATTTATCATTAACAATACAACACATATAATGTGAGGACATCTTAAAATTTAGGTCCGTGCTGTTTTTCTTTAGCGATTTGAATGCTCTTGATATGCAATTAAAGTCAGGACTGCAATGCAGTGTACTGATTTTTTATAAATAAATTAACCATCCAGCAGCATCTGATAGACATTAGTATTTTTGTAATTTTACTATCATTATTTTTCATTATGTATCATAAATTTATCATAGTTTATTAGAGGATCATGCATCTTGTTCTGCTATATGGGATGTATTTACAAGAAAATTACCCTGTTAGGGGGAGGACGCAAAAATTGGGGTTCACCTGGTTTTTAATAATTTTTGCTCAACCTTTTCCACCATGAAGGTGAAATGAGGTCAGAAAAAATAAATAAAATTTAATATAATGTGCATATTTTTGATTTAAAAATAAGGTCAATGTATTAAAAACTTGCTCATGGCATGTAAACCTCAGAAAAAAGAATTATTTTCAATATCATCAAAAATTCTATTTTTTATTTATCAAAAAAATAAAAAAGGATTACATAAAATAAGTGGGAAAACAACATGCAAAAATTTAAGTCACAAAAACATTCTAAAGCCCTTCTCCCAAAATACAGTTTTAGGTCATCTTTGGTTGTTGTGGGGGGGGGGGGGGGTCATGATCCCCCTTCTGGATTTGTGCTTAAAATCATTATTTTCATGAGAAACTAAGTTCATTTAGTTCTGGTTAGACTTTGCTAAAATCCAATATACCTTTCAGCATTTAGTTAAGAATATGCTTCAAATAGTGCTGATAAAATCATGCAAAATGAGCAGTTGTTGTTAATGACAAACAGTAATAAGGATGGAATACTAAAAAAATAAGCAACGTTTTTTTATTTTATAAAATGATATATTTGTACAGAGATAAAACAATGAATACAATATTTTAATAGTTGTCAAAGTGCTTCAACCTAAAAAATAGAGAGAAAGCAAAATATTAGGGTTAAGGAATTAAGAATATATTCAACATTTATTTTTGAAAACATCTTAGAAAAATGATCAAGCATGCAGGGGTGCCCATCCCCCCCAAGCTCAATGGCGCAAATTCCCCCCCAAAAATTTTCTCGCTTTCGAATCGGGTTAAATATAACAGTTTTTAGAGTGTTTAATTTGAAGTCAAATTCATGAGGGGGGGGGGGGTAGCGCTAAAAAATAGCATTTGAACTGAAATATTGTTGGATTGTTGACCTGCCTTGCCTTCCCAAATTTTACAACGCGCACCTTGAGTAAACAAGTTTCAGGTACCCCTGAATTTTGCTACACCTTATTTTTTTTTTTCAAACGTATGAACAATTACAGGAAGAGTGGATTCAACTTTCTAGCTTGGAATGGAGTCATGACTAAATGTATACAATATGAATCTTATTTTATTGTCACTTAGATAGGGGGTTCGGGGGTTTCTCCTCCGTAAAATTTTTGAAATTATAGTTTTAAAACCAGTTTTAGACGATCTTTGGTAATGTTTTGGGGATAAAAGGTTTGGTGTGCTCTTCTCGGTATATTGAAACTTTAAGAGCCATTATTTTGAAGTTCAGACAAGGTGTGGCAGTGACCATTTTTGATTTTTATAATTTTTTTATATGTCAAAGTAGGTCATGAGAAGTGAACATTCTGAAATTTTTAGCCTTCCGAAAATTTTTTTTCGCTTGTTAAAAATTATCAAAGTTTGACGTATTGCAGCGCTTTTTAGAAAAATTCTAAAAGTCGCGTTTCAGTGCGCTTTAGCTCTTTACAGAAACACCACCCCACGGTTATGTTTATATTTATTGGTTGTACTGTATCTAGTGATGATGACTTCATAGTTATTTTGGTTGGGGGTTGTTGCTTTCTTCAGATAAGGGGTCGCAAAGTATGGATTTTATCCGTTTTCGCACAAGTTGAACCTGCGTTATCTCCCCCAAAAAGCCACCCCCCGAAAAAAATGTAACATATACTGAAAGTTTATACTATGAAGAGAGTAAATCACACAAAATTTGTTTGAGGTTTAATTTATTTTAGGAGAAAAATACCCTGATTTTTTTCAAATTATCAAAAATTGTGCTTTTTTGATCGCAATTAACTCAAAACAGCATCACTAGGGAAAAAAACCTTTTATATATTATGGTACCTGGCTATGTGTAAAACATCATGAAAAAGAAAGCAGCATGGGATCTCTTCTTGTTTCCCAGAAAATAATTTTTTTTTGGTAGCTCATTTTATGCGTTTTCTCGTACGTAAAACATGTGTCCAGTATGCAGATTAAGTCTTCTAAAACTTTAAGGATGTAGCAAGAATGTATATATGTGTGTATAGAGAAAGAAAAAGACTAGTAATACTTTATTTTTCTGATTTTTACAAATTGATGGTATTTTAATTGCAGGTAATTCAGAAAACGATAAATCCATATCATATATATATATATATATATATATATATATATATATCTGCTTCACTTTCCTCTAAATGTCTATTTTCTATGTCATCTTCAAATACCTCTAAAAGGCTATCAGTTCTTGATAAATCAGTATTATTCGCTTTTTCTTGCTTGGGATATCAGCTAAAAACAGTTTGAATTTGACTTTTTGTCAGATATTCGTTCGGTTGGGATATTTTTATGTCTTCAATCATCTTTGTTCTCATTGCATGTTCTACTTGGTCGGACGTCTGTTTTCTGCCGGTTTTTTACCATAAAGGAACTTTTCATAAAGAAATTTTATTTGTTTCAATGAAAATTGTGTTCTTTTACGAGTTGGGAGAGCCCACCCCTCACATGAGATTTCCAAAATGTTTTCTTCTTTGTTTTCTCTTTTGTTGCAGAACATGCAATGAGAGTAGAGATGATTGAAGACATAAAAATATTCCAACCGAACGAATATCTGACAAAAAGTCAAATTGAAGCTGCTTTTAACCGAGGTACAAAGGAAAAAAAAAGCGGATAATACTGATTTATCAAGAACCAACAGCCTTTTAGAGGTATTTGAAGATGACATAGAAAAAAGGCATTTAGAGGAAAGTGAAACAGATATTGTTCATGATATTTCTTCCATTGCTACGCCCATAAATAAGAAAGAAATTTTTTGGGATTGATACGATAAATCTATATATATATATATATGTGTGTATATATATATATATATATATATGATATCGATTTATCGTTTTCTGAATTACCTGCAATTAAAATACCATCAATTTGTAAAAATCAGAAAAATAAAGTATTACTAGTCTTTTTCTTTCTCTATACACACATATATACATTCTTACTACATCCTTAAAGTTTTAGAAGATCTAATCTGCATACTGGACACACGTTTTACGTACGAGAAAACGCATAAAATGAGCTACAAAAAAAATTATTTTCTGGAAAACAAGAAGAGATCCCATGATGCTTTCTTTTTCATGATGTTTTACACATAGCCAGGTACCATAATATATAAAAGGTTTTTATTCCTAGTGATGCTGTTTTGAGTTAATTGTGATCAAAAAAGCACAATTTTTGATAATTTGAAAAATATCTGGGCATTTTTCTCCTAAAAAGAATTAAACCTCAAACAAATTTTGTGTAATTTACTCTCTTCATAGTATAAACTTTCAGTATATGTTACATTTTTTGCGGGGGGTGGCTTTTTGGGGGAAATAACGCGGGTTCAATTTGCGCGAAAACGGATAAAATCCATACTTTGCGACCCCTTATCTGAAGAAAGCAACAACCCCCAACCAAAATAACTATGAAGTCGTCATCACTAGATACAGTACAACCAATAAATATAAATATAACCGTGGGGTGGTGTTTCTGTAAAGAGCTAAAGCGCACTGAAATGCGACTTTAAGAATTTTTCTAAAAAGCGCTGCAAAACGTCACACTTTGGGAATTTTTAACGAGCGAAAAAAATATTTTGGAAAGCTAAAAATTTCAGAATGTTTACTTCTTATGGCCTACTTTGAGACATAAAAAAATTAGGAAAATCAAAAATGGTCACTGCCAAAATTTCCGTTTTTTGTCTGAATTTCAAAATAATGGCTCTTAAAAGCGCAGTTGTAGATAGTTAACGTTGTGTGAAAGAGGGCTTTTCCTTTGTTTTCAAAATTGTAGTTCTAAAAACGCAGTTTTAGACTATCTGTGGTAATGTTAGGGAAAGAAGAGATCCTAGGGCTTGTCCCAGGAAAATTTCCAAAATTAAAGTCTTAAAAACGCTATCTATGGTTGCAGGAAAAGCAACTTTCTGAAATTGAAGCTCTAAAATCGCAATTGTAGCGAACGTTAAGAAAACGAGTTTTTGGAATCTCTCCCGGAATTTTCTCGAAATTGAAGCCCTGAAAACCAAATTTAACACGATTTTTTAATGATGATAACGAGAGTAGGGGGGGGGGGGGGCGCTCCACTTAAATTTTCGAACTTGTAGCTTTAAAAACGCAGTTTTGATAGATCGGGATAATGTTAGTGGAAGGTGAATTTTAGTGCCATTTCCCCGGCAATTGTTTGAAATTGATACTCCAAAAACGCAACTCTAGGCTTGTCTGATCATGTTAAGGAAAGAGGGAGTAATCAGGGGCTCTTTTCTATGAATTTTTCAAAATTGCAGTTCGACAAACAGTTTTAGATGACTCTTGACCCGCGCCAAGCCTGATCGGCGCAGTCGTGCAAATGTATTTTGAGCGCCTTTAAGCAGTGGCGTTTGGCGAAAATATAGTCAACACCTGAAATCAGGTTATGTAGACAAATATGACGTAGAAAAATTACGTTTAGCATTTAATTTTTAAAAAAAAACAATGTGTAAAAATGTTTATTTAATTTTGGATTACAGTGTACGATTTCACTTCATATCTTGAAGTTATTTGGAGTTCAGTAGGTCCTCTGATATGCTAATGCGCTTTGGAAAAGAAAATATTTTAAATATCAAAGTTATAATGTGTCGCTCCAAAAAATCTCTCTAATATGTAACTGATGAAAAGTTAATCAAACTTTTATGCCAGTTAAAATATGACAACAGGGTACTGTTTCTAAATTGAAATATAAAGGATATCTCGTCTTAAAAATCTGAAACTGAAATTAATTCCGGTAAAACCAATATTTTTTTAATACGGAATTCATTGAATATGACATCTAAAACAAATACATTGCCCAAAGCTTTTTTTTTTTTTTTTTTTGACACACAAATAGTGTTACAGAAAAAGAGGGGGAAAGGGAGGGGAATCGAGTAATTATGGTCAAGTCGTTACTTTTTGGAACTAAAAAGATAGCCAAAATTGTTGTCTACAATATGAAATATTACGCACAAGTAAAAAATATGCAAAAGGGCTTACAATATTGTTATGCATGATAACATGACATAGTTGATATTCCACGAATAATGGGGTAAATTTCTTTATTTCTTCCTTTTTTTGAAAACTTTCACATGAAAAATGTGCAGATTTTTTTCTAAGTGGGGCACCGAATTTTGCAAGGGCCCGGGTATCACTTTGGCTTTATCGGACCATGGATATAATGATAAATTCATTCTTTTTTTTTATTGTTAAAGAGATCCCCCCAATTTGGAGCATTTTTGATTGTTAGAGCCCGGCGCCTTTTTGAGTCTGGCGCCGTCGTGCGCCACACAACCTCGCACATAGGGACAGCGCGGCCCTGCTCTTGATGATAAAGAGGGTGTTCTTCTGCCGCTACAGTGGGGGCGCTCTCCTGGAAGTTTTCCAAAATTGAAGTTACATATCCAAAAAAGATGGATCAGACACACCATGACAGATATGTCATGAATGTCATGTCGGAAATGCTCAAAAATGGATTCAGCTATTCAGCACACATCGAAAATCAGAACTCGAAAATTTTAATGAATCAAATATCCTTCCATACATATCAGATATAGAAGAAAGTAAATATGATTTACGAAACATAATTTAAACACCTTAAGAACAGACTGTTCTACCTCCATCAGCGAAAACCAACGTCACTGAAAGTTTTAATAAAAATCATCTAATGATAAATTGAAACAATCAGTTTAAAAATTGTAGAGAAGATGGGAGTAAAATGAAATAAAAAATTCTTCACAAACTTAAGCTAGTTAATGAAGAAAATATATTAATTTTCAATTGGAGGGATAAAAAATAAGTTATTCGCAAACTTCAAAACTACTTTTTAACGATTGTCGAGGTGCAAATGAATATATGGAAGACTAGAGCATACTGGTCAGAATTATTGCAAGCAATAAAACATTTTTGATATCTCTCCCTCTCATCATTTTTACACACGCATTCATCATGCAAAATTGTGCTACTTCCAGAAAATTTATAAAAAATTGGAAAGAAATAAAATTGTCTGATCCAGCTTTGAAATGGACACTAACTCCATGCCGTCTGTGATGTTTCCTTCATTGAAAAAGAGACACGGTTATTAAATTTTGGAAAGAGTACCAGGGCCGTCGCTAGGTCAAAAAAACGGGGGAGGGGAGGGGGTACGCTTTTGGTGGCCCGTTAATTGTTTCAAACGCATGATCCAATATGCAGAGAGTGAGAGAAGATTCGGCTTCTGGTTTAGCAGGGATAGCCATATTACTAGACCTTAATACTAGCAATATAAATTTAATCGTAAGGATAATATTCAATCAGAATTAAGAGGTGTCGGAGGGCTACCTTCTTGCATTATTTCGAAATTGAAGACATAAAAATGCAGTTTTAGACTATATTTTAAGTTTGGAAGGAAGGGGGAGAGGAGGTCCAGGATAGCCTCTCCCGATAATTTTTCCAAATTTAAGTTCTCAACACAATCCTACGTTATATATTTAATTATGTTCGGAAGAGGGGGTCTGGGGCTCACCCCCGGGAATTTTCAAGATGGTTATTTGGAAAACACAGTTTTAGACGACCTATGGTGATGTTAAGGGAGGAAGAGACTCAGGGTCATCTTTCTATTATTTTTCAAAATGCAAACTTCAAGCACGCATTCCCAATTGTGAGTTATTTGTGATTGTGACACGTAAAGGGAGGTCTGGGGGCTCTCCCCCGGGAAAATTCTGAAAATTGTAGTTTGAAATATGTAGTTTTAGATGATCTATGGTGATATTAAGGGGAAGAGAGATACGCCCCCTCCCCCGAAATTTTTTGAAATTTTGAAGCCTTAAAAAACGCGATTGTAGACTCTTTTTTGTTTGTTTAAATTTAGTGCACCGCCAGTTTCTTGAAATTAAAGCTCCGAAAACGTAATTTAAGCCAACCTTCGATGGAAGGGGGAGTTTTGAAGGAGCTCGAGACCAGAAATGTTTCGTAATTGAAGCACTAAAAGCGAGATTTAAGACATTTTTCGATGATGTTGGCGGAGAGAGAGATGGGGGGGGAGCATTCTCTCGAAAAAATTTTAATGTGTTGAAAACGCAGTTTTAGAAGTTTTTCGGTACTGTTAATGGATAGAGAGATTTGGCGTCCTCCCCTGGCAAATTTTCAAAATTAAATTCAATTAACGCAATCGTAGACAATTTTAAATACTGTTCGAGGAGTAGAAGGTTTTGGAGATCTCCCTCGAAAAATTTTCTGAATTGAAGCCTTAACAATGAAACTTTTAAAGATCTTCGGTAATATTTGAAGAACGACAGTTTCGGGATACCTCGGGGAGTTTTTTTTAAATTAAAGTCCAAAAGACGAAATTTATTCGACCTTGAATGATGATGAATGATTAATCGAGAGGACGTTTCTCTGAGTTTACGTTGGGAGCACTCCTCACAGCTTTTCGAAATTGCAGTCCTAAATACTTAGGTGTAGGTCATCTTTAATGACATTAGGGTAAGAGATGGGGTTTTGAGAACGTTTTCCCGGGATTTTTTCAAAACCTAAGTTTTAAAAAAACTCACTTTCAGGCCAGCTTTGGGGACGTAAAAAAGAAGGGTTTGGAGTTCTCCACTCTTTCCTTTCAGTTTGGCACCTGCATCTCTTGATCAAACTTTGATTTACTTACGATTTTTACATTCAAACATTTAGAACTTTTGCTGTGAGTATTCATCATAATACTTTGAATGTCTCTTTTTCTCTATCTCTATTTCAAATTTATTTCGGCAACCAATAGATTTTTCTCCACTTAGCAATGATTTTCAGAACATTTTTCATCAAAAAAAAAAAAAAAAAAAGAAAAAAGTATATACATATGGGAATGTTTCGGCCACCCCCCATCTTATGGTCTGTCCTATTTATATATGTATTTTTATTTTTATTTAACTGCAGAACCATGAAGCATGGTTTTGTATAACCAGGGCCGCCAAGAGACAAGGCGTGCAACACGTTAGTTTGGTCGCCTGTCGTCCTCCATCCCATTATTCAAATTTTACTCTATGCACAATGATTTTAATTTGAGCCGAGCCCATAGTTTCCCGATTTGACAGACATACGCACTCTGCGGGCCGAGTGAAAGAGTGTACTGTACTGAATACTTTTTTTTTTTTTGTGTCAATAAAAATGTTTTGAAGTGCACATTTCTGAGGCTTTTACTTACTCATGATAAAAGAGAATCATGGATGTTCCTAAATTGTATTTTAAGATTAGTTTTCTATTGAAATTTGACAGAAAAAAAATACTTTTTGTCACTATTATTTCACTTGTTCATTTATAATTACTATTTTAATTTTTTAAAACAACGAAGAGTTTTCCTTTTTCTTCGTTAGTTGCATTGCTAAAATGAAATTGGCGGCCACACTTCTGAAAAACAGAGAGGGGAGGGAGGCTTGCTACAGAGACGGGCCTGAAAGTACGCGGAAAAAAGTATAATTAATGCTTCTACTTCTTGTTGAATGAGTTTGAATATTTTTTCTTTCCAAAATTCAAAAATTTCATGTTCTAAATTTAAAAAACCTTCTGGAAAAAAAAAATCCCCCCCAAAAATTTTGATGGTGCAACTTGCGCCATAATCCCCCCCCTGTTGGCACCCCCTGCAAGCATGGAAACTTAGCAGTACTAAAAAAAATGAAGGAAGAGTCAAATATATTTATGTTTTGCCATTCAATTCAATGACAACCATTAAAACGTTACTGAACTTAAATGAACATGAGATGTCAGCTCTAAAACAAATTTTTATAGATTGATAAAACTGTACTTATAGCTACATAACTATTTCAGAAAAATAAATGGGGAATAAAAATAAACCTCTCTGGCTACTGAAGTTTTTTATAAAGTAGTTTCCAAATGCTCAGGGTTGGGGTTTTGGACGTCTGAAACTGGTTTTTGGACAACATAGGTGGTTTTTTACTGTCCAAAAGTGTCTTAAGCTGCCTAAAAGTACATTAAAGCTAAATGGGTCTAATCTAATCAATTCATAGTTAAAACAAACTGACTAGTCAAACTTATAACTCCCTTCCTTTGTGTGTCGGGGGTTAAAAATAGTTTGAATTAATTTCAAAATATGAAAGAACAAAAGAGGAAACCATGTTTGAAGCACAGAGTGGAGGGTTCCATTGGGCTTTAAATGTGAACGTGATATTTCTCCCAGCCAACATGACAGTCAAAATACAGCTCCTTAGGAAAAACATGGTCTCCACTCAAAAAAAGAACTTCCCTGACTTTTCCAGGATGATTTCCATACCCCAAACAAAATTTTTCCATGTGCGTTTTTAAAGGTTAGTTTAGCTACTTTTACTATTTTTTAATGGTTGGCTGCGCTTACGTGGCATTTCATACATGTTACGTTTTTATATTTCAAACTATTACATCCATCCTTCAAACAGGCTTTGTTTTTTTTTTTGGGGGGGGGGGGGGGGGGGGAACTTGTAAGTTTTTGTCTTTTGGGAATTTTTGAGAACTTTTAAGAAATTACTTCATTAAATTTTTTAAACATCAAATACATCTCTTCACATAGGAAATGGGCCATTGATTTACCAGCTTAGAATCTTATTTAAAAAACCTTGCAATTCTGATGCAACTGAAATTAAGAAACCGAACTTTGCTTCCAAAATTTCACTGAACTTCAACATTGATTTTACTGTGTCATAGGTATTTGTATTCAGTTCAACATTTGCAACCTTTGCCTTTTGAACAAAGACTTTTAAGTGTGGCAAAATGTCTAAAGCTCTTTGTGCAACAACTTAGCTCTCTACCCCCCCCCCCCCCCGAATCGAACAAATTTTCAGTGTAAAAACATTTTTGTTATTGACATTTTCAGTTTGTTTGGCTCTGATTCAAGAGGAATTATCTTAAAGCATTTAACATACGTAAAGTTGACAAACATCTCTACAGAGATAAACTACACAAACACCTAAGTAATACTGAAATTGAACAATAATCAATAAACTAGTTACCCTCTTATCTTAGTATGAATAGCTTATCTAGAACTAGTATGGGAAAACTTAAAGAGTTTTTCATAGGTAGTTGCAGAAGCAACCAAACTACCATTGTTGGGGGGTGTAAACTTCTCAACCTCCAAGGGAAAATGGAATGTACAAAATTAAAGAACAATAGGTGAGGTTGAAGAACTAGTTAAAGGAACAAAATATATATTTTTTAGTAATTTCTAGTTGCATGAATTTCTGAACAAATTCATTTTACTAAACTGCAAAAAAGGAAAACAAATCTTCTGAAACGGGTTATAATTAAAAAAAAAAATTTCGTTTTCTGCATACAAAAGAGAAACCTCCTTGACACTTCTAGATTTTCCATGTTTACCAGGTGAGATGACACCCTGAGAAATAGCTACTTTGAAAACCTAAGTGGGCATTATAATGTTTTTTGTGGTTTGGAAAAGGAGATAAAAGTATGTTGCCAAAATATTTTGAGCAAGTAATCCCTATTATGGACATATTGAAAACTTAATCTAGAGAAATAAACTTTGTACCACTAACACCAATTCCTTTTTTGAATAGCAACTGATTTATTAAAATTTTAGACATGTGATAATAGTTTCTAATTTCAAGGAACATTTCCCCATATAATCAAATACCCCGCTTAATCTGATATTATGTGTGGGTATCAATGGTATTTGTTTAAGCATGGCCAACAGAGCATAAAAACTTATGCAACATGGAAATTGTGGGGATGAACAAATTTAGCAACATTTATCTTATTTTGTACAAATAACAGTCTATCACTGTTATATTATAGGTATTGATATCGTGGACATTTCGCGGCACCCCTCACCTATCCAACGGCACCCCAGTGTGTCGCGGCACCCAGTTTGAAAGCCCCTGAGCTAAGCAGTGAGTGTTAAATGCTCACTGCGCATAAATTTTCACTAATCTGCAGCTAATTTAATTTTTACTTCACTACAGTTCACTGCAGTTAATTTTCACATAAATCTGTTTTAATAAAATTAATTATTTTAAGCTGGTATTAAAGAATATTGACACATTTCACATTAAATATGGAAATTTTTATAAAAGGTTCTGAAAGTCTTGTAAAAAAAAAATTCTGCATCAACCCAAAATTGATTTGTGTTAACGGTGGTGCCCCTCCCTAGGAGCAAGGGTGCACCTTCCTAAATATCGCAAAGCCCCTCCCCCTCATATCCTCCTCAAAATTTTAATGGAGCAATCTGCCCCATGATTCCCCTCCCCCTAGGTGAGTACCCCTAGTGTAACAGAATTTTAAAGAATTTAAAATTTAAACAAGATGTTTGAAATTTTCAAAAAATCAGTTATTTCACACATAAGAGTTGTTAATAATTACAAAATATCTATATGAACTACACCGCCAGCTAAGTCATTCCAGCCAAGGATTGCAGTTTCGTGCTTATTAGCACTCATCAGCCCGGCTTAGGAAGTGACTGAGCTGGAGGTGAAAAACCTCTTAAGGAAGCCAAGAGTGCCAAACAAATTGGTAGCTAATACTGGCATTAGCTACCAGTTAGTTAGGTTAGCAGATTAGCTGGACTACAAACTGGTATTAGCTACCAGCTTGTTTGGCACTCTTGGCTTCCTTAAGAGGTTTTCCACCTCCAGCTCAGTTAAATCCTATATGCCGGGCTGATGAATGCTAATAAGCACGAAACTGCAGTCCTCGGCTGGAATGACTGAGCTGGCGGTGTATTTCATGTATTTCTGCCTTAGCCCTGGTTATAGGGCAGTAAGTTACTGAAAATTACAAAATACCTATTCATATATCAGCCATAACAATCAGAATGCACCAAAGAGACATTTTACCTGTATATATAGGTTGATCCCACGTTGTTGCCAAGCCCCAAGTATCCACTATTCAAAGATATATCTAACACATTAATGTACTTCACAGCACTATCTTCTTTGATTGGAAAATTTGAAAATACTGTCATACTTGGGAAATGGACCTTCAAAATAAATAATGGGAAAAAAAAGTTTTAATTGATAATAAAATTAATTTTACACAATATTTAAAGTCAGGAAAACTGACAGGAGATAAAGCTAAAATTAAACATTCGCTACAATTGCAAAAAAATGTCAAATTATTTACATTAAAGTTACAATAAAATGAGAAAAACTTACTGCACTTAGTATACCTTTTAAGCAAGAACTGTTTTTAATAAATTTTGAAATTTTGTAACTATTAAAGAAGACAAAGAAATATAAAAGGCAAAGTAACATAAAATCTCAAAACCTTACATCTTTTTTAAAAAAGTTCAAATCAGGTGTGAGTTTTAATCAAAGACTTATTATGGTGTTACTGTATATTAAATACTAAACATTGTTTATGCAGCAGCACTTTTTACTCCATTTTCCCCAAGGGTGAAAATATTCCCTCTTTGGATGGATTTCCGTTTTTTTTTTTTAAACAAACTTTTAAACGGAATAAAACAAATAATAAAATAAAGTAAAAAATCAGTGAATGAGTGAAATCTAGAAAAATTCTAGACAAATTAGCCGTTTATTTGCTTTTGTATTACATAATTAGATTAAAGAATAAACTACTAGTCATTACTTAACAATTACACAAATTATTCTCGAATAAAGTGAGATAATTTGTTATAGTTTTATTCCTCAAGCAACCAGCATAATTCTTTAGTGTGTTTATATTTTCTATTTTGGAACACTTTTTGTGGACAACAATATTTTCCTTTTCAGTATAAAGTTTTGCATTCAGTCCTTTTTATTAACTTAAAAAATAAATTTCAGAAGAGTTCCTTCTTTTTTTTTTCAAAAAAAAAAAAAAAAACATGCTCATTTCTTTTGTAACGTAACCTGTAATACAATAATGAAAAGGCTGTATTTAAGATTGCTGTAGAAGCAAAAGTTCCAATATTCCAACAATTAAAGTTAAAATATTTCCATTTTTTGGTTACTGTTAAAAATATTCAGAATATTTATCAACAACCAGTTTGAAAGACAAATCCCTTTTTAATCTGGAATACTAAATTAATGATTTGTAAGAGAAATAATGATAATTATAATGAGATAATAATAAAAGCCATTTTTTTTTAAATCTGTGCAGATGATGGTTAAAATTGTAGAGAGATAGAGAATAAGGTTATGTGACTACTGGAAGATAAAAGAATTGGGACTTATAACGTGCATGTCCTCTTTTACATATTTGGGGAATAATTTGACTTTTCTCCTTTTAAATTTCAAATTTCAGTTTTCTGGGTTACATAGTGGTTTGATGATGGTCTTTTAGGCTTTTGGGGCAGGTTCAAACCTGGTTCTTGATGGCATTTTTTCTAAGAAGCAGAAAACCTTTAGTGTTCATGTTGCATGATTATGCAGCATGTAGTGATTGCAATACCGGTATTTCGAGCAATTTTTTCAATTTCGTACTACTGGTATTTGCAGAGGTAAAATACGGTATTTTCTGTATTAGCTAAAAATAGTATGTTTCAATTAAAGAATTTTCAATTTAACTTTTTTAATACTTACTTATATTGTAAATATTTATTTCTTTTTCCATGATACAGAATCAAAATCAATCTATTGATGTAAAAATTTGGCTTCAAAAGCACAAATAGAATATCATTAAACAAAAGTCGCGGAAAGATTGCAAAATGTTATTTTACTTGCTAGAAGGTGAGAAGAATCGCATTTTTGTGCACCATGTTTTTATTTTCTCTATTTTCTCTGATCTCTCTCTTTCCCTTTTGTGAAAGTTAATATTGAGTGTAATTTTGAATGTATTTGTCCTATGAATAATTTAGTCCAACCATCAATGGTAATAATAGTTCATGAAAGTTTCTTTAAACATTTTTCTCAACTGAACTGAATTTTGGCAAAAAACATTTTCTTGTTTGTCAAACAAATGGTAATTTTTTGTCACCGGTATTGGTTTGTTGTCATGTCTGGCTCTATACTTGGCAAGATAATATTTAGAACCTGTATAGTGCCTTGAAATTTTGTATAGATGTTAAACCTAATCATTTGAAATATATTTTCAGATATTTACATAATTATAATTGTAAAGAATTTTTAAAAGAACCCGAAAATGAGTAAGAGAAACTACCAAGATCGAATTTAGTCAAGTTTATAGTAAATTTCAAACCATAAAAAGGGCTGATAACAAAAATCAAACACAAACCTCTTCTGCTCAAGAGAAGATGTTAATATTGGATAAGTATCGTCTCTCGGAAAGAAATTACAACCAGCTATAAATCTTTAAAAAATTATAACAATAACAAATAAAAACAGGATTTTTCCAAAAACAACGTGCAATAGACCAAATTATTTGAAGATGAAGGACTTCTAGACAGAAGAGGTGTATTGCGCATTGTTAGCAGTACCACCGACCTGCGTGGATTCAGAAAGAGTATTTTAAACTGTTTTGAGAACTAAATAAGTTCCAGGCTCAGAGACAATCCAATAGATGCACTATGTTTTTCAATATTATTGAATTTTTATTATGACATTTGTTACTTCATTTTATATGTATCCGCAATACATTTTCATAAAGAATACAGTTTTTGTACAAAACTACGAAATTTGGCAACAAAACAATATGATTTCAAGCATTAAAAAAATATCAAAAACCGTTATTAATACTGGTATCATGTTTTAAAAATACTGAATACCGGTATTGAGTTTTTGGTCCGATATTGCAATCCCTAGCAGCATGTAAAAGATCCCCTGAAATATTCTTCTGGCTTGGATATTCTTGGCAAAATTAAATTCTTAGAGCAGATCTGCACCATGAGAGTTGAGGTGTTTTCTTCTGGCTTGAAATTGAGCACCAAAATTAGTAAGAATCTGCCGATAATGGTGCCAAATGATAGAATGGATGCCAGTCCTGGCAAATACACTAGGTTTTTTTAAACTGCAAGGAGTTAATATCCAACCCCATTAGGGACTTTTAAAAAAAAAGGCTTCTTAAAGTTGTGGTTTTGCTTGATTCGCTGCAACAATAATTTTTTGATTAGTTTTCCAGGCTGCCATGTGAGTACTGCTAGGAATTACACGTTAAGAAAAAAATCAGCTTGTCATTCAAAGCAGTTAGTCACACATGTAACGCAAATGAAAAAACAATCAGTAGTTCTATATACAGTCAGACCTCCATATATCGAAGTAGCAAATTGCCGGAAAAATATTCAATATATAGAAATGATCTTATTTTATCATAAAAATCTCCTAAAACATTAAAATTAAAGCTAATTTTCATGCATGAAACCCAATTTCTAATTTATACGAGCATCGAATTAAACGAAAGTTAATAACTGAAAAATTAACAGAAATTACATTTTTGTGCCTTCATACATCTTCATTCTTCGGCAGTTCAACTTGATTCGCAACATGAGGGGATTTTCGTTTTGACAGTGTAATTGAGAGAAAAGTAAAAAATTAATCTACTTAACTTGAATGATTTTTACTGAAGCTAAAAAGACTAGGAATCAACAGACAAAAAGGATAACTTGAAACTGATTTTACAGTGTTACTGGTTACAACTAAGATTTGAAATAAGCTTGAGGGAATTTAAGAACTCCAGAAAAGAACAACAACCTATCTACACACCCCTCAAATCCAGATTTCTCATGAGTTTCTTAGCAACCTTTAGTAAACATAATTTTCTCCCCTAACCTTCATTCTTCATGAGACAAACAGTCTAAAGTGGAAAAAAAAATCTACGAATGTCTCGAATTTTTTTTCGATATGTAGAGATTTTTTCGTTATACAGAAAATTTTTTCTATGTAATGAACATTGAAATTTGCTGGGATTTCGATATATAGAAAATTTTGATATGTGGAAGTTCGATATATGGAGGCTTGACTGTATTTAATGAGAGTAACAAAAATGTAAGATACATACCAGTTTTATCGCAAGAGGCTTATGAGATGAAGATACTGCAAGAAGCTCTGAAGTACAATTAAATTTTGCATTTGTTACTTCTGTAGTTAAATTCTTTAGAACTTTCTGTGGCTGAGGAGAGCTTGAGCTCAACAGCGTATTGTTATCATAGATGTTTACAATGCCAGTATCAGAACTAAAACAAATAGAAAATTTAAGAACTTGAAAATTTTGAAACACGAGTTATTTTGATATAGTAATCCCTGAAACAATTTCATCACAACAATTACAACATATGACACAGGTAATTCGGTTATTTTAGAATGCAGCTAAAAAAAAAAAAAAACTGCTTTAATTCAAAGGCATTATATTGAATGTAATTTTTATACAGTGAAAGGCACGAAATGTATTGTAATTTCAAACCAGGAAAATAAAGATTGGAAAAGTAGTGGTGATTAAATGCAAAGCAAGTAATGACAATTAAAATACTTTCTCTTGTAATTCAATTGTTAAAATTGTAGGGAAAAATGATTTGATTCATTCTTTTTTTTTTTTTTTTTTTTCGGTTTGGATTGAAAAATATACTTCAACACTAAAATTTTCGAGATAAATGAATTTCTTCATGTTTTGCCAAAAACTTCAAATAAGATTTAAAACCTGCAATTAAGTTTTTAAATATTAGCCAAGTTGAATTCAAATAGTTTTGTAAACAGATGGTTATTAGTAAGTATTAACAGATGCAGCTTGAATTGGGATTTTCATTTCATTTGCAAAAAGGAATCAATTAAACAAATTTTCATTAAAGTTTCAAAAAGGTTAGATGAATTTTGCTTTTGAGGCTAATTGAACAAAGTACAATGGTTCTTTTTTCAACTTTCTGTTGTCCATATTTTTTTTATAATTGAAATTTTAAAATAATGATAATAATAGTAATAATAACAAAACAATTAGGTTAGAGTTACAATTTGGGTTATACCAAATGCAAAAATGCAGCCTGTAAAAAACTATTAGTTTTAAACAAAAATATTTTATATATCTGTTCAAAAATCATTTCAATCTCTTTTCCTTTGTAAATTAACACTCTTAAAAATGAAAAAAATGAAAGCCTATTGGATTGACCAAATTGCAATAACATTTACCATATTTTACCAAAATAGTCTGCAAAATGATACAGAATTTATCACTAAATTTCAAACTATATGTATACTATTCATCACTGATTGCATAACAGATCTCTATCAGGATATACACTGCATTTTTTCATCACACACTATGGAGTAGTTCATATTTATTGGAAATACTGAGATTGACATACATACCCAGCGGCCAAAAATTGGTCATTAGGAGAAACTGCTAGTGAGGGTACCAACTATACAACCTTCATCAACAAACTTATGAATGCATTTTCTGGACAACATATCCCACACATATATTTCACCAGTATCTAAGTTAAAAAATAAAGAAATTAAAAAGAATTTTTTTGTTGGTTTTATTATGGAAAATCCTCGTTATATAAAAAAAGAATGAAACATACCACCATGAGAATACATTCTTGTACCATCCTTATTGAATGTGATAGCTATAACTTCTCCATTCATTTTTAAACTTCCAACCCATTCCTTAGTCTAGAAATAAAATTACATTTAAATAAATTAACATTTAAATTACACTTACTTTTGGTACTGTAACCAAATGTTTAATATTTTCCAATTTAACACAAACCATAAATTTAAAAATAAATAAATAAAATGTTTTTAATCTATTTAGAATTACATTTTCTGTTCATGATACAACTATATTTTTAAATACAAATAACAATATACTGAACATAAATTGTAGACTTCGAACAGAACTGATAATCATTATTTTTGGCAGAACGAAAACTGGAACTGAGCCAATATTTTTTTAGTTGAACAAAAACAAAAAAATTACAGTTCGAAGCTCGGCTAGGGAAGCTTACATTATTTACTCAATTGGGACATAATCCAAATAGTAATTTTAATCTGCACTCAGAGCGAATAAGGGCAGAGATTTACTTGATGACAAAATCAGTAATCTCTGTTTACTTGGAAGGCTTGTGAAAGATATTTCAGCCTTTCAGTGGCCTTCAGAGGAACAGAAGTTACCGTTTTTGTTACCAAGTAAGGTAAGGCGATGATTTGTGCAGACTTAAGTGAACCAGACTGAGTAAAGTGAGAGTAGGGATAATGGGAACTTTACTTTTGTTGTCACTAGATGTATATTTCCATATCGCCCATGAATAGCAAGAAATTTCCCATCAGGAGAAATATGGAATCTTCGGACATTTTTCTGTTCCATTCCTGAAATTACATATTTTTAAAAATAAAAAAATTAAAACTAGACATCAAGTATAGATTAAGAAGGTTACCAATGAAAAATCTTAAAAGTAAAAAAGCATTAAATGAAGCAACTTCTCCCTGAAGAATTTTAAATGACAATGCAGGTAGATGCTAGAAATGGATCATGGTTGTCTGTGATTCTTATATCAACTATCCAGACATGGAAAAAAGAAAAAGAAAAAAACCCCCAGCAAATATGTAGAAGTTTCAATTTCTGCCGCATCAGATATTTCACGCTGAAGGAAAAAAAAGACAAAATCTGCTAACTTCATTACGCGCTGGGGTTTTAACTACAGAACTAAAAGACAATACACTCAGTGGGCTTCTAATTTCGTTTCTATACTAGCTATAATTTTCAGAAATGCAGCGGGACAGTTTCATATACTTTCTTCAAGAAATCAAGAAATATAACTCAAATACTTTTACAGATTAAACCTGTCTCTATCCAGTTATTCTTTTAACAAAAAAAAAAAAAAAGAATGTTTTAATCAACGCGTTTAAAATATTAATTTATAAGGAAACGTAATAAAATACTATTCAAAGCATCATCACTTTTGTTTCATAACAGCATTCTGCTACTTTTGAATCACTGAGACTGAGACTAAATCTAACCAATGAAATAACAAAACCAACTTTGTGTACACACTAAACGGGACATTTAACTCTTCTGAATTTTAAGTACGTTTTATGAATAATTAAATATGTTTGATACATATATTCCAAATATTTAAAATACAGAACAGTGTACTTTTAGCTATTATAAAGAAAAGAGGGGCTTTTTATGACTTAGGCTCAAAAAAAAATTCCCCTTGAAAGGGCAGAAACCCCACTGAAGGCTCTGAAACAAATTTGAAGGGACCTACATGGAGGTGCGGATACAGACTACCATTTTAGGAGGGAGGGAGGTCATGCTGAAGAACGACTCCTTCCCTCAATAAAAAGCACCAAATCGGCCAGGAATAAAGCACCTAACAAGGCATAAAGGTAACAAATCAATTTCATAAGCAATAAAAAGAAGTAGTATTTCAAATATTTACTTTCAAAAATAATTAATGAATTGACTGAAATTGTTTACATTTCATTCATAAAATGTTTGATCATAATGTGGACAGATAATATTGTCGACAGTTTAAAGGGGGCGGGGGGGGGGGGGGGGGCATGGTCTTTATGATCCTCCCCTTGTGTCTGCCTCTGCCTACATGTAGGAACAAATATTTGTTGGAACACATTCTGTTAAATAGTTGTTGCATAATTAAAAACTCGATTTCAGACCATATCATGGCTACTTTATGTGAAAAAAATGCCTAAAATTCATTTCAATTCTGATTGGAACTTGATCATACAGGTATAAAAGTGAAAAAAGCACAATGAGTAAAAGTATACATAAAACTAATTTTATAAATAAATAATAATAAAAAAACATGAAAGTTATTTTGCATTAAAAAACTTAATAACATTCATGTATACATTTCTAAAATATAATGATTGATTCAGAATATCTCAAAAAGTACACATAAATGCTGGTTAAAATAATTTATTATAAAAAATAATTCTGATCGTTCATAACCATTATGTAAACACAGCAACAGCTGACAGCAGATTTTTAAGAAACTTGCAAGATTTATGAAAATTACAGCACAATGGTGTCTGAGCCTACCTAGCCTATTGCTGCTTTACGTTTATGTAAAAGAAAAGAAAAAAGCCAAAACATGAAAGAAAAAAAAAAACGGTTAAAAAACTGAAAATCCTCAAAAAAAAAAAAAAAAAATTCTGCAGTTCAGGCAAAAGATTGAAGATACTCATCTCTGATCATAAGATAAATAAGCATAAAAAATTACCTTTATCCCAAGGAACACGGCTTGTCTTTCCTGAAATCATATCATAAGTAAAAAAATGTCCAAATTTGTTAGATCCTGCAACTATCTCATTACCATCAGCAGTAAAATGAGCCGTGTGAATGGGAAAATTCTCAAAATGGACGCTCTGAATTTTTGAATTAATTTTCCCATCAATCTGCAACAGAATAATTGTGATTTCAAAATGAGTTCATTAAGAGCCTATATTTTACAATTTAAAAATATACAGTTGAACTTGCTTATAATGAGCCCTGGTTTAACAAGGAAATTAGAAATATCTGGCCACAGTACAATGTTAATGCTACAGAAGCGTAACTCGATTTTAAACAGCCAACTCTAGCTATAGCGAACATTACTGTTGTGATACATAAAACATCTATTGGCTTCCACCTCTGTAGCCTAAATAATCATTTCTAGTAGTTGCCATTACTCTTGGAGGGGTGAGGGGGATCACTCTTTACATAGTCAAAGACATTTAACTTGCAGAAAAATTCAAACTTTTTCCTAAGTCAAGGGTTACAAGTGGCAATGTTTCTCAGGCCATGAGTGTTTCTGGAAAAACAGTAACAAAAGAAAGAGACGACTAGACAGTAAGCAAATTAACCATCTTCCTTTACACTGTACAGAAATAAAAAATTAACAAAGCAAATATGAACTTTTATGATTTTTTTCATGAGCACTTTGTTATAACGAGGAAACTGTGGTCTCTTTGCGTGCGTTACAAGCAAGTTCAACTGCATAAACTTGTTGCCAATCCAAAACTACAAAAATTTTACATAACAAAATATCAACTCAAATAGAAACAAAAGTCAAACATGGACACAAAATAAGAACCATATCAGGATATATAGTAATGTTAAAACAAAGAGCTCTGGGGAGGGGGAGAGGGTGGAAATCCAACCCTACCACACTGAAAAGAGCCATTTCCAAAATAAAGCTGAATATTGATTGCGATCAACACAAAATAGGTGTAAACAATTACATTAAAATTTATTTACTCTTTATCTCTAAATAATGAAGAGAAATATGTATACAGAAAGTGGTTTCAAAAAAGTTAACAACCTTCCATGTTAAATGTACTTTGAAATAAGATTTCATGTACAGTAGGCTTAGTTTAGATTGAGTTGAATTAAATTATTTTTTCATGTACAACACACATTTTATATTTCTTTAAAGTTTAGCAATACTTGTTACAATATTTTAATAGAAAATTATACATTGCAATACTGAATTAGGGTCAGATTTTATAGTTATGTTTCCTATTATAATACTATTTTAAAGTAACGCATATTTAAAACATGAACTGTATGAATTTTAATGGAAACACACATGCAATTATTTAAGATTTTCACAGGTGCCTAACGTTTACATGATAATAATAATATGCAACAGCAATGTGCAAAATAAAAAAATAAAAAAGAAGAAGACAACACCAGGAAATAATAAAAGGGCTTTGAAATATTTCAGTGAAAACAAAATTATATTGTGAAACTGAACATAAAATTAAGACTATTCTATTTTTCCTTGCTTATAAATCAATCATTGACACAATAGTAATATTAGAAAATGCTGGTAGTTTCAATAAAGATTAATAGCTCAAATAGTACACATATGCATTATGACTTTTAACAATATTCAGAAGATCGAAAGCATGCATAAAATTTACTCTGCAAAATAAGAAAGAACAAAAGATTTTGCAAGTACCTGAAAGAGGTTTAACGTTCCACTTGTGCTAGCAACTAGAGCTACATGTGAAGTTGGATGAAATTCAAAACTTTTGATAATAGTCTGTGAAAAAACACGGCACATTAATCATACAGATTTGTACTTAAATTCTCACAGGCTTATTTAATTTAAATGAATTTATTATCCAAAATCATTTATAAGTGATGGAGCTGGAATGGTGAAACGTAAAATAAATTGCACTCCATCCAGCCTTCGACAAAAGGTTTCAAGTCATCAAAAATCACCAGAAGAGAACAAGTTGTAACAGCCTGTCTTCATGTTTGTCATACGAGATTCACCCACAAACACCTCTTTTGCAGCGAATCTACTCGAATATACAGCACATGCAATGTCAATCAGACAGTGTTGCATATCCTGAGTTCGTTTTCAAATTTTAATCATGTTCGTTTTAAATTTTTCTATCAGCTCCATCCATCTTTTTTCGACTTGCGGCACCCTTTGAGGGCTTAGAATTTTCTCACGGCACCCTATACTTGTTTACACTTTAAGTTGACAATGACGTCACAACGTGCAAAAGAACAACCGAGTTAACAGATAAAACGTCACACACTCACTAGCTACCTTTGTGAATAAGAGGAGATCGCCACCTGTCTATGAGCTGCTATTGGTTGCCGCGTTTGATTCAAATGGACAAAATGTCCCGCGCTGCTTTGCTGGTAAAATTGAAAATATTTAAGGATTGACAGAAATTATGACAAAAAAAGGTTATGTATGCGTGGGTTTAACTAACTAATCCAATTTCTAAAGTGAAGAGCGTAATTTTGTCCAAATATCAGACAAGGCGCTAGGAACTATTTCCTTTGCTTGATCTCAGCGCATTTCTCCATTGTCAAGTAAGCTTGCAGTTGAGTATAGTCCATCTCTATTATGCAAAAAACTAATAAGTTGTTATTTTCGGGTTTTTTCCCACACCTGTGCACAGTTCCTGCACATATGTGCAGCATATGCAGCACAGGATCATATCCTCCTCCCAAATAATCCGGTGTCATACTATAAGGACGCCGTAGTGTTAATAAGGCAAACTATGGTCCTCTTGTACTACAATCTACTTTTCTAGGTTGTTAAATCTTTTTAAAAAAAATGACGGCATACAACGACATTTTTCTTTTTGAATTCGTCAACTACATTATTTAGGTTTCAGGAACAGTATGTTAATTTTTTTATTCTAGTTAAACTTCAGGGGAACCATAAGTAAAAACAAAATTTACAGTGAAATAAGATCAGTTGGTTTTGAAATCACTCTTCTGCAACAACTTTTGCTACACTGTTACACTGCTTCCTGGTAGTTCAATAGCTTGTTGATAACTATTTGTCATCAGTTAGGCTTTTTGATGACGATGAAAGAGGATCCAGTTAATTTTATTGAACTGTATTAAAAAACGGAGGATTTCCTTACTGGTCAACCGTGCATTATTTGGCGCACTCACCTTACATACAATATTGACACCACGAACATTGCGCAGCAACCCTCACCTCTTCCTATGGCACCCCAGGCTGCCGCAGCACCCAGTTTGAAAAACCCTGTGTTAGCCTCTAAATTAAACAGACTCATTGAAATAAGGGAAACATGAGCATCAAATTTTTCCTTTGAACGTTCATTCAGCTAGACTTCACTTAACTGGCAGCTTGCCACTTCCATAGCAATTGTGAGCAGACAGTAGCTTAATCGCACATACAACGGAAAAAGTGCTCGAAAAGAAAGAAGTGGTCACCCCCTACCAGGGTTCGTACTCAATTTCAGAAATAAAATGAAGGAGTCTTGAAGAAGTAAAATGAGATTTTGGAGGAGTACTAATGGGCTGTCATTAAATGATGTCACTTTTTTTCAACATATTTGACAACCTTCCCCCTTTATCACTAAGTGTCACACTTCACCTAACTCCTCCTCGTCACATGTCATTTTTTATAAACATATTGTTACAATAACTGCGTGATGTCACTATTTATCTCCTTCTCTCTTATCTTTTGTCAATTTCATGAGCGCGTCTCCTCCTCAAGACATGACATCACTTGTGGATGATCCATTTTTACAATATCATAACTTTGATTTACTAAACAATTGCTTTTTTAACAGAATCACTTAACATAGTACATCTACTAACGTATTTTTAAATATTTAAATAATAATTAGACGACCAGACTTTTGCTGCTGAGAGTGTGGTGGAGGGAAAAACAATAACCATAGAACTTGAAAAAATAGCCAATCACCAGCATGTTTTACTTTACTTATGAAATGTCTTAGTCTTCCAATAACATTTTCACCTTCAACTTTTATGACTTAGCTATGATCAATTTGTAAATCACATCTTTATAAAAAATTTAAATGCATGAAATTACTACATTAAAATCGCCCTTGTGACGAAGTTAGCTTTCGATCTAAGAATTTTAAGTTACTGTCATAGAGTTAGATTATTTAGTCTTGAACTGAAAATGAAGGAGTTTGAAGGGCCCTTCGAAAAATTTTCCTAAACAAAGGAGTATTGGAGGAGTTTTGAAGGAGCATACGAACCCTGCCTATTTTTAGGAAGGAAATTGGGAAAAAATTGAAAATCCGCATTTAGGTTGACCCGCTACTTTCTAAAAAATAAGAAACATTTTACCGCTAATTTTGAATATAAACATTACCAAAAGGAAGGAAATTGAATGTAATGAATATTTTTATGCTGAAAAATGTGCAATTTTTTCATACTTTTGCACAAAGTGTTCACTTCTGCGATTGCGATTTTTGTAAAGGGTTCGACTTCGCTGTTATGATTTTTGTTTCTTGTTGCTTTTATGTTGAATTAATATCAATAAAATTCTGCACTGTAGCCATATTACATTACTTTTAAAAAAATAAGCATTAATTCTCGACTATCGGGAAAATTCTCGAATACGGCGATTTCCCCAATTTTTGCATAGTCGGCCATTTACCGTAATTATTTAGCATTTATTTCACAGCTCAGATCATGTAAAATAATAACAGGATGTGTAAATACTTAGTTTTTTAACATGTGTTTAAAAGTCTTGGAATAAAATCGGAAAAATGAGTGTTTTTTTTTCCAAAAATCGTTCTGGGAAAAATTTTGGAAATTCTGTCCGACGTATAAGTTGACCTCTGAACTTTTAACCTCATTTTTTTTGCTAAATTTCTCGACGTAGTATATACGGTAAAGGTATTTTTATAAATTTGTCACATTTCATCAGGGCTGGATTTGAAAGTGTGGAGGACCCGGGGCAACAAAGGAGTGGAAGCCCCTAATCAGGGTTCGAAAAGATCATCATATTCGAAAATATCCGATACTTTGATATATATCCAAATTTTTTGATATATATGTATATACCCGATATTTTCGACCCGTGAAAGTTAGGATAATTTGTAAAAATTTTATTGTGGGGGCCCTTTTTTGTGGAGGTCCCGGAACAGTAGCCCCACCAGCCTTCCCCTACATCCGGCCCTGCATTCCATTGTAAGAAATATATATATATATATATATATACAGATTCACACTAGGGAAAAAAGTAAGGTGGGATCTCCCACTCTGACCAAAATTTTAAGTGGGAATTTAAAACTTATAGACAAACTACCTCAAGCACAAACACAGGGAGTTTACTATTAAAAAGTATGATTAAAGTCTTACATTTCTGAAATTTTCATCAATTAAAGTTGGGCATTTTTTTATTCTCAAAGTGCCTTTTCTTAATGATTTAGAAGTTGCAATAACATTCCCAGTCTGTTGCATGAGTTCATCTTCACTTGCATCTAAATAAAAATGTGTGAAGTCAGATGGAAGTAAAATATAAAAGTCATTTTATGGTACTCAATAGCTAAAGACACCATACCTGCCAACCCTTCCGGATTTCCCGGAAGTTTTACGGATTTTTATGTCCTTTTCCGTTTTTCCGGTTATGAGCAAAATCTTCCGGATTTCTGACGTTTTGTAGGAAAAATAATTATTAGGGCTCGACCGATGGCATTTTTTGGCCGATGGGCCGATGCCGATTGTTGGCCGATTGTTCAAAGATGGCCGATGGCCGATTGTTTTCCTCCAAATGGCCGATTGCCGATGCCGTTGGCCGATGGCAAAAAAAAAAACATAGAAATAAATTGATAACAATGTCAGGGATTTAAAGGATCATTGATTTATTTCACTTTACTTCCTTTCTACGAATAAGGAATTGTAATCACAAAAAAAAAAAAAAAATCAGATTTCGATCTAAATTTCTATTTTACGACCACCCAATTGAAACTTCACAAGTTTTTTCGGCACATTTGTACATGCATATGTACCTAAGAACATATAGATGATCGAAATATCCATTTTGAACGCCTCCTTAGTTAATTATCGTAAATTCTCTTGTGACGTCTTCATGCGCGTAAACTTGCGTCACTCAAAAACGTTATGAAATCGTAAGTTGAAAACTCATACGAGGGCAAGTTGCATAAAACCTTACCCTGAATAGTTCACATTACCGAAGTACATCTATCTACAAAATAGTCACCTTGAACGACTATGTACTTCTGCCAACGTTCGTATAGCTTTTAGAAGGACTCCTGGAAGACATTTATCGCAACCTCTTGCGCTGCTGCTTTAACTTCATCGTGGGGAAGAAGGCGACTTTCATGTTGAGGATGCACGGTTCGATTGGTCAATACTCTGATATGACAAACAAATAACATAACGTTTTATCGGACTTAGCTCCGTGCGACTTTTACCTGTTCCCAGCCAAAAAAAAAAAAAAAATTTGCATGGACGCCGCTTTCTTCCGTCAGGAGAAGGTAAAGCAGCATCACAAAACGTAGCGAAAAATGGCTTCCAGGAGTGTTTCCAAAAGTTATATGAACACTGGCAGAAGTACATAGTAGTTCAAGGGTAACCTTTTGAAGGTGGATGTGCTTCGGTAATGTGAACTATTCTGGGTAAGGTTTTATGCAGCTTGTCCCCTAATTTTTGGATCGTACTACGTACAATCTGTATAGGGTGTAGTTATACTTCTCCTTTTTTGACTGCTGTATGATGGAAGACAAAGAACAACAGCTATAAAATTTTAAAAAAAATAAAAAGAAAATAAAAAGAAAAAGAAGAAGAAAAACAAAGAGGCTGTTTAATAACCAACTGATTTGTTTTTTTTTTTTTTAAATTGAACATATAACTAAGATTTCAGTAATATTATAATAATGTATGGATTTAGGTACACTGAACATAGTTAAAAAACATTAAATTATATTGTTTAGTTATTCGAAAAGTGAATAAATAAATAAGAATAAAACTATGAAACCGTCAACAAATTACGCAATTAAAGTGGAAAGATTGCACGTAGACATTTTTTAGTCATCAAATTAAACAAAAAGGTAACAGATAAATTACAATATTAAATCATAATAGTTATATTTTTATACTTATTTAAAATTTATGAACTGAAAAGTTTGCATTTTTCATAAAAGCTATAAACAGTGACATAAATTTTGCGAAAAAAAGAAATAGCCATGAAAAGAGCGAGGTTCTTAAAACGCAGCCACAATAAACAAACTCAATATTTAGACCAAGTTAATAACTGAATACATATACTACTCGATCTGATGTTTGCACACGTAATATTGAACAATTTGATTGTTTAATCTCTTATGAAGCACTACAAACAAGTTCAAATTAAATTTTTCAATTTAACAATAATTTTTTGAAATTCAAAAATTTGCATAATAGAAAATCCTTTAAACTTTTCTATAACATTTTATTAGAAATATGATGAAAACGAAAATAACTTATTCATTGATTTTATATAAATACATAAAAATAGTTACTTACAACAGAAAAAAAAAATCGATCGCTATTAATGATGCCAAAAAGATAGCGCATTACGAAATATAGGTGAAACAAGTATAAGAAATACGCAAAATGATATTTCTTGATCAAAATAAATAATTGCTAAATATTCAAGAAATGCTTGAAACGACGAGTGTGGGTTAGGGGGGCCACCCTCTGATTTTGGAGTAACTCACAACATTAAACTTCGGCCCCAACTTCGGCCTCGTTTTTTTTTAGTACAGAACCGCTACTACCAACGCCTAGAAGAGTTTCTGAAGCTACTCCAGGACTTCCGAAGAAAAAAATTCAAAAGTCCCTTTGATTTCCGAGTTATGCTACCATTGAAAACGTCTTTAATCAATTTCTTACATTAATGCTCTGAATTCTTCCTAAACAATAGATAAAGCTTGAAAAGAAACTCTAATTTTATGGATGGTGTTAGTTTTAAGCAACTCAGAAGAACAACTAGAGTTTAATTTCAGAAACTGGGATTTGGAGGAGGGGCTCGCAAGTTTTCTCGGAAATACAAAAAATAGTCGTAAAAAATAGAGTTTAAAATAATCATAAACATTGAGTAGAAATACCCTTTTAAAACTTGCACCCGAGTTTGTTTTGACGTGCAGTGGCGGATTTAAAATATAGCAAATGTTGCAATTGCGCGTGAGGCCCCATAACCATACTGGAACCGTAGGAGTTACAACAATGCTTATGATAAATGTTTTACAACTTCTGTGGTAGAGAAATAGGGCGCCAAAATGTATTTCGACGGGCCCCAAACTTGTAGCTCCGCCGAAGCGATACAGAAAAGACTGCATTACTGTGATTCATAATACAAATATAGAAAAATTAAAAATTACCTTCCGTTCAACGGGAATCTAACAAAATGAAACAAAACCGGTTTCGCCATCTCATATTTGTTTCCATAGTCTCCAATTCGGCAATATATCACCAAATGATCGTCAGTCTGAGACGCTATATGAGTTTTGCATTGAAATAAGTAATTAATAGCCACAAAAAATGAGTAAATAGGATTTTTAGAACATCCGATCGAAATCAAAAAGGGAAGTGCACAGCTGGAACGTACGCACATCCCACATGCGAAAATTTAGCCTTCTACAGCTTACCATTTTTGAGTTATGACTTATAAGAGATACATACGTACATTCATCCGCAAGAAACAACGCAACAATTAACTTGTTTGGTACCTGAATGCAGTATTAAAAACTCTTCCAGTTATGACTAAAATAGAAATTCATACTGAAATTTAAGTAAACAATTTATATAAAAAACAATAACTCCCTTTACTTTGTATTAAAAAGTAAAACAACAAAGGTCCTTTTTTTTTTCAAAAACATCGGCCAATTCCATCGGCTTTTCGATGTTTTTTAAGGCCGATGGGCCGATGTTTCCTGCAAGTTAACATCGGCCGCCGATGCCGATGCCGATGGCTAAATTGTTGAACCATCGGCGCCGATGCATCGGCCAGGCCGATGTATCGGTCGAGTCCTAATAATTATCTCGCCAATTTTGGCGCTAACGATACTTTTGTGGAACGCGGCACCGCGTTTTAGGCCAAGTAGCCAAGGAAAGGTTGCCGTAGGAGAATGGCAGGAGAAGAAGCGAGGCAAGATTATGACGTCACTGAGTGATACAGCGCATGACTTCATCGGGATCCAATCAAAGCAAGCGTCGCGGCGGGCAACTAGGGGCACAATTTCGGCGCCAATTATCTTCTCATTCTCTCAATTCGAGCTGTTTTTGCTTCGTTCTTTTTTTAAGATGAGTAACAAATGTTATTTCCAAACTTTTAAAGAAAGCAATAAAAGTAATATTTACTAAACGAAAGTAAGTTCAATTGATATGAAATTCATAACTAATGTATTGTTAAATGTAAAGAGGGTAGGTGTCCTGTTTGATTTTACTTTGCGTTAAAATCTTGTGGATAAAAATTAAAAAATCTTCCGGATTTTTTTTCTCGGAGGTTGGCAGGTATGAGACACTTATAAAACTTAGACTAATGTTAATTTCTCCTGTTAAGAGATAATTTAAATCTTTTAAGATACATAATTTACACAAAAAAATTCTGCAAATTATTTGTGAAAACTAAGAATAAATACAATAATTTGTTTTATAATCATAATTATTATTATTTTATAATTTCTTTATACTTTCATTCTTTTTAAACTTTTGATGTGATACTAACCACTAAAATTTTCTTGATCTTCACTTTTTAACTGAGCCCATTTAGGATCTCCAATCAATTTTTTGAATCTAAAAGCAATGCAAAACCATAAATGCAACAACACAATTGATTAAGAGATTAAGACAATGTTCAGGAAATAAAAAGTGTGCTTTTATGTACTTTCCACAATTACCAGGAAAATATCATATTTTAATTTTTTAATATTTCCCACTTAATTATGAGAAATAATAACTTTCAAACAAATGCTTTCCCCACTTTTCCTCTCCTACCTGTCCAGTTTACTACTGAATTTGTCAGACTAGCATTCCTAATTTTCCATCCTTTAAAATTTAGAGTTTTAAATTTCTTTTCCACTATTTTATAAGTTAAATTTACAAGAAATTAATTTTTGTCAAGAGGAAAAGCTAAAGAAAAAAAGGTTTTAATAGCCCTTAAAAGAAAAAGGGAATTTTGCAGGAATTTCAACAGGCGTGAACCCTGGTAATACTATGAAAATAAAACATAACTCTCAAGATAAAATAATACTATCAAAATAAAATATAATCAAAATAAATCACTATCAAAATAACTGCTATCAAAATAAAATAATACATAATTCTAAATAATTCACAAATCGTAAAATATGTGCCACAACACAATCAGTAGAAGAAAGATAAAGAAAAATTTGTTTTTGATGATAAACTTACTTTTCTTCCACATAATCTGTATATTTTTCTTCACCTCTTAAATACACACTACGATGACAATTGTGCAGAGTTTTTGCTTTCTCTTTAACTCTAAAAGAAAAGCATGATAAGCAAGATCAAGAAATTAAAACAATATATAATGTAACAAATCAGTTAAAACTTGTATTTGACTACTTATTAAAAAGTAATAACTTATATGACTTTTATATTACATATCAGTCACCTTTGGCAACCATCTGGCTCCTCTTTTTACACAATTTGATTTCTATGCCATTCTCCTTTTAATGCCAAGAAACTACCTTTAGCTGCTTAAACAAATTTTTTAACCAATCTATCTCTACACCTCTGTACATTTATCTACAGAGTGCGGCAAGAGGTACTCCCATGTTTTAAGAAGCAATAAGATAAAAATATTTAACTTACACACTTATAATTTGTTTTGATGCCATTGGTACTTTAAACAGTTTTTGTAAATTAACTTTTGAAAATGATTTGCAATAGACAGTGGCTTTTAGCAGCGATGAAATGAAGAAGCCCATTTCGAAAGTTCCGGGCTGCTTTTTGGCACAACCCTACAGGAACAACGTTCACCTCCTCAATAGTTTTGTTTTTGAGTTCTTCCAGGGTGTGGGGAGGATGCTCAAATACTTTTCTCTAAACAAAAAAAAGAGTCCTGAATGCTTAAACTGGGCTCTGGCGTAGGCCACACAACATCACCCCCCCCTCCCCCAAGAGTGACAAGACAAACTGAGAACATTGGTCTTAATTTTGCCATGGAAATGCAAGCTGTATGGATGGACTGTTGCTCCATCTTGTTGGAACCACATGTATCCCAAATTAATCTGGTTACTCAAATCTTTCAATTGAGGTCCAAAAACGTTGTCCAGCATGAAAAACTAATGCTGAACTGTAAGTGTCACAGTATGACCATTTCCCTCAAAAATAAATGAATAAATAAATCATTAAGGCTCAATGATCCCAAATTTGGATGTGGCATTTGTGCTGATTTGTTCCTTATTTTCATAGTTTTCTGGATTATATTCTCAAAAATCGGTTCATTTGCTATAGACCCACCTGTCAATTCTGCAGATAATTGAGAGAAGAGTTTCTTTTGAAGGCTTCAATGAAGGAACAGCTTGGATTCCAGAAAAATGTAAAACTTTACTTACAGTTGTAAAGAAGTGCAGGAGCAGAACTCCCATGCAAATTAAACCCTGATTTATGTAACGTGAATGGATGACAATAAAAAAAAATTGTAAGATTTAACTTTTTCTTTTATTCATTTGTTGTTTAATTTCATTTATTTATTTTTTCAATGATTAACATGGCTTAGTGTTGTTTTTGCTTATGAAGAGAAAAAGCTATAATACAGAAATACAATACTGTGGAATACCTTTAGTTCTTAAGCAGATTAAAATTAAGTCTCTCTACCAAATTGACAAGGGGCCTGCCTTGGCCTTGAATTTAATTGGGAAATAGAGCAGGATATCCTAATTAAGGGTCTAAATTTCAAGTATGCTTTGCAGCTAATGAGAACTAGAATTGCTTTCTCTGTATTTCTTCAAATTTTCACTTGTTTAATAGTTACAAAATTAAGAATAATTTTTGTTATTTTCCTTTTCTGACATTAGAAATTAAAAAAAAACTTTCTTCTGTTTTACGGTACAAAACATTTCGTTTTATTTATTTATTTTTTTTTTTTTTTTGGGGGGGGGGGTTACCTTAACTTCTCAAGGGTGTGAAAATCTACGGCTTCCCTCTTGTAACATTTTTGAGGCTCCGTTTGAAATGCCTAGAAAAATTTTACCCCCCTTTTTCTGGTTTGTTTCTACTTTTGAAAGGAAAGCAAGAGAAGATATATGTGTGTTCAGACAAAAAACTTTTTGTCTGAACACACTGTCTGTCTTTCGTTATCTCTCTTTCGACTTTCTCTTACTGATAATTCCTTCATTTTTTGGTGCTGAGTTTAGCAATTTGCCGGTCGTTGGGTAAGGTTTCAATGGTTTCTCCTAGAGGATAATTATCATTTAGTAGAGGGGGAAATCGGTGCCTTAGAAAATAGGCCATTAATGGAGGAGATCAATAGATACAGGTGGTCGCTCAAAGAGTTTTTTTTTTTTAATTGTATAAATATTGGAAACATTTTACTGCATTTTTGAGCAAAATAAATGTTCTGAAATTAAATCTAATTAGCATGTTTGAAAACTGTAGGGAAATTAAAAGTTTTCAGGGAGGAAAAGTGGCACACATGAATGTTCAATTACTTAATTAACCGCATACACTGTAACTAACATGAATAAATAGCTTACAAAAACAAATCATCATCTTCATCATTCCAAGCAGGCATTTTTTCCTTCTTGATAGGCTAGAAAATAAAATGTATTTATTATAAAATAGGACTTGAATAAAATTTAGTACTGAAAATGATACAAAAGGAAATAAATGAGTGTTTTTTTTTTTTTTTTCATATTTTACAATTTTTGTAAGTCCACAGAGTGGTACCAAAGTGGAAATACCCCCTCTTTTATTTTCAACACTGGTTAGCTATAGGTGAATGTCTGTTACAGTTTTCTTAAAGTCTTTAAGAGTCATAAATAGTAGAACGCCATCCATGTCATAACACAGCTGAACTCTGCACCATGTTTTCAGTTGTATTGCAGCAAAACATCTCTAAATACCAAAAACCATAAAAAAATATGTGCAGAATATGGAGCGGAGTTCAGCTGTGTTGCGACATGAGTGGTGTTCTACCGATGTACATGACTCTTAAGACTTCAAGGTAACTGTGCATAGCAAATTCATTCATAACTAACATATTGTTGAAAATAAAGTGGGGGATACAACTAATTCCAGACCACACTATATAGCTAGGATGTTCATTTTTTTCTCACAGATGGAGGACCCTACATGTTTGGCAGCATAAAAAAGGTTCGTTACACTTCTTTTTATTTGACATTACAACACGAGATGGGTCTTAGCCTGCTTCACATTCTTCCTCTGTATGCATGGCTTTGTTACATAGCTTGAAAGCTATATATCAAGCAAAGTTTTTAAAACCATTTTTTTATCCATTAAGATGTTTAGTTTTGCCAAGGACTTAAAACTAGAAAGACTGAAAATTGTTGAATACGAAAAAACTGAAGGAAGCTAGTGTGGTTCCTTCTGATTTTTTGTGTGAATACTTTTAAAAAAATTTCAGAGTGAGTCTACATGTCTTCTCTTTCGACTAGAGTGAATGCATAATAACCTTCAGGCGGTGTTATCTCTACGAGCCAAAATGTCAAATCTTTGCGGAGCACTGGCTACCATTCGGCTAGTGAGCAGTTGGTAGTGTTTATAGCATTTACTTAGCTGCCAACTTTGAATGTGAAAATTAAGTAGATTTCCGCATAAAAATAGGGAAACTTCAAAAATAAATTCAGAAACAAAATTTAGGTACAAAAGGGATTGTTTAAATACAAGTAGGGATTTCTTAAATTGACCTGTGTAGGACCTGAAATTAAAAAGTTGAGATTGGTTTTTTTTTGCTTTTGGAAGTTGAAAAAAAATGTTTTAAAAGATGCATAAGTTCCTTTTAGCTCATAAGTGATAATAAACATTCCTTGCAGTAGGGAAAAAATTAAGAAAGTTCAAAGAAAAATTGCTGACGCTATACTACACTTCTGGTGAAATAAGTTATAAAAAGAAGGAAAATGTACCAAAAACGATCGGATATAGTGTCGCCTCAGAGCAACAGTAAGATATCTAATACCAGGAATAATAGTAAGATATCCTACTGTTGCTCTGAGGTGACGATATACAATTTTTGTACTCCTGTATGAAAAATTTTGTTTTGATAAATGCAATCATTCTACTGTAAGAAATTTTCTCTAAATTACGGTCACCGAAAAATCCCCTTATCGGGAAATTTCAGTTTTTATGAAAACTCGGGAGATATTTATTTCACAAGGCAGTTTGAGAGAAGTTATCGAGATTGAAGAGTCCTTCAAACAAATCAGGAAAGTTGGCAGCTACCAGGGCTCGAAAATTATATTGGCTAACATGTCCGGGGCATGTAAAAATTCCGATCGGGCATGAATCTTTTACCCTTACATGTCCAGCTGGGTATGTAATTATTACAGTTTTTAAATTAAGTATTTTTAATTTTAATGATTTATAATGTACTATTATACTAATGTGTATTAACCAACCATGAGCTTGAGCTTTGAATCGATGATGATTTCATGAGTTTTTAAACAGAAGAGGACGGCTAGTTACTTCTTTATGTGCAATAGATTACCAAGGGAAAAGTATGCACTAAAGTTTGAAGATAAATTAATTACTCATTAATAACACATTAAAATACACTTAGAAAGAGCATAAGTTAATTACATGCATAGAAGAAAATTTTAACAAAAGGATTCCATTGGTCTCCTCAATCATGAGTAGTTTTGTGGTTATTTTTGATTTCAGTTTCATTTATAGACATAACCTTGCATCTTAAATGTAAATAAAAAAAAATATGAACTTTAAAGGTAAAAAAAATTACATAATTAATAAATGGCTACCAGTTTAACTGTGGATTCATCTGGATCTTCTAAATCATCTGAATCATAGCCAAATACTATTCTTTGCAGTTCTTTTTCTTCAGAGCTCTTCTCAATCTCTTGTCCCAAAACTTCTTGTAGTTTACGTAGATCTTTTACCTACATAGAAAAACCATTCTATTAAACACTATATTTCATTTGAAATATTATTCGTGTGGTCAAAATATTTAACTTAGAGCAACACTTATATGTCTGGTAGACATAAGATTCAATAAATTATTTCATTACTTACTACTCAAGTAATAATTTACTAGATCCTAAATAGAGTGAAGCACGGTTTATACTCTTCTATTTTAGACGTTTCTATCAATTATACGTTTTATATTTACGACGTTGCAGATTATATTTTGACCTTTACAATTAAAGTATACCTATTATACATTTTTTTATTCATACACTTTTTTCATGCAGTCCCTACAGGAACGTATAATTGGTGCTGTTATGTAATAAAAATTTGTAAGAAAAAATATCTTTTTATATAAAACCAGATATACCACCAGATTTAACTCATAACTTACATGCCATTTTATTAGAATGTAAAAAAAAGAAGTTTTATCTGATTTGAAGATGTATATTTAATTTTATGTGTGCCTAAATTAATTCTTATTTACAATATGTATAATTTCAAATCTTTATTTGCAACGTATTTGGTGATCTTTTTGTGAATTTTCATCTTATTACTACAATGTATGCAGGGCCGGATTTAAGGGACGGCAGGCGGGGTTACTGCCCCGGGGCCTCCGCAACAAAGGGACACCCACAATAAAATTTTTACAAAATATCCTAACTTTCACGGGTCAGCAAATTTTATGTTTTTTCTCCCCTATCTTAATACATTTATATAAAAATCTTCTGTGCGGACGTTTGTCACCATAAGGCTTTTAAACGGCTGGACCAATTTTGATCAAATTTTTTTCTTGTAATTAAGTTGTGGCAAGCATGGTTTAGAAGCGCGATGGCTCGAATCGGAAATGTTTTTGTTAATTAATTAATTAATTTAAACAATGGATGGTTATATCTCCCAAATGATTAATATTCATTTTAACATATTGTTGAGCAAGAACTGAAATAAATATTTAACCCGTTGTCAAAGGACAATAAGAAAGTCAGCTCTGCTTTTTGTAATGAAATTTCCTACTGTGATATGTCAATTGAGAATAGATAAAACGTAGAGAGAGAGAGTGAAGCCTTCACACATACACACATTTCTTGAAAGCAACGATTTTAGGTCCAGTGATATATTTTAAAGTAAAATACTGGAAGAAATCAGGTTTCACACAAAACGCGTATTTTTCGTCGTGGTTAAACCATGTGATTGGATTGGTGCTTTAGGTTTTCCTAACCAAATAATTGGAAAGTACCGTACATAACAAAATTTGTTTCTCGGTTCAAATCCATCTGAGTTTTGGCACTAATGACAAGAATGCTTTACAGGTTATCAAACTAATCAGTACATTATTAAAGGAAAAGATGGTGGAATTTGAAGACGAAACAAATTTAATTTTCGCCCAGATAAATTACAACAGGGTAGCTCTGTACACACAATATCAGCGCAGTGGAACATTTTTATCTTTGGTGGAAAGAACAATTTAGGCAAATATATGAAGTTTTGTTCAAAAGATGGGACCGCTAATTGGTCGGAGTTCGCTTTGCTCACTGATCGGCTGGATTACAAGAACGTGGTGGCTTGGCCAGGGCCGATCCTAGGGTGTCGGCCGCCCGTGTGCAAAGACCTAATGTGCCGCCCCTCAAGAGTAATTTGCATATTTTGACTCATCTTTAACGTTCATATAAATTTTTCTTTAAATTTCTATACCAAGTTCAAATTTAAACTAGTATGTTGTGGCCATTACGAAACTTCCTTCTATATTTTTCCTTTTTCTGATCCCTCCCCATGCTTGACGAGGAAGCAATATTTCTAACAAAAACAAAATGACACATGCAAAAACTTGACGACCATCCCAATGTCTGAATTATTGTAAAAGCAAAGCAAAGAGCGAAAATTGAAAGTTACTTTAAAAGCCTTACTTGAATTAATTACAAATATTTTATTTATTAAAAAACATAAGATGGCAACAGTTAAAAATTTTAATTCATTGAGATAAATTTCTGATCATTTCCATGCAATTAAAATCACGAGAAATACACAGACGACAATCTATTACGATTTATCTTTCTTATTGTTGCATTAATAAAACTATTTTTATTCGCAAAAAAAAAAAAAAATCAACACCTCTTGGAGCGATTGGAGTCAAAATTGAACCAAAATCTGTTTACGTATGGATTCACATATATTCCAAATTTCAAACAGAACGTAGCATTACTTCTTGAGATAGGGCACTCACAATGGAAAAAAAGAACGGGCGATTGCGCTACCCCCTTTTTAGCTGTTGACACCAAAATAAAATCAGCTCTTATACCCACTAAGGGCTACTTGTCAAAAAATTTTTGTTTGATTCCGTTCGTTATTTCTTGAGATACAGCAGTCACAATTCACGACAAAAAACGCTCTATAACTCAACCCCCGTTTGAGCTATTGACACCAAAATTGAATCAGCACCTGCTCCAGTTAGGGGCAACATATAGACCAAATTTTGTTTGATTCCGCCAGTTACTTCCTGAGGAATAGCAATCACGCATAACTCAAAAAACGTCCCATTGCTCCACCCCCCTTGGAGGAATTCGCGCCAAAAACCAATGGGCACAAGTTCACATAGGGGCACATATGTGTACCAAATTTCGTTCGATTTCATGCGGTAGTTTTTGCTGTAGAGCGGCCACAAAAAACTGGTCACACACAGACGTGACACACACACACACACACATACATACACACACACATACACACGCAGACAGACAGACATTTTCCAAAAATAGTCGAAATGGACTCAGCACACCTCAAAACGTTCGAATCCGTCAAAATTCGAAATTCGAAAATTTGCACGAATCCAATACTTTCTTCTATATATTAGATATAGAAGAAAGTAAAAAGAAAGGAAAAAAAACTAGTATGTTGTGGCCATTACGAAACTTTCTTCTATATTTTTCTTTTTTTTTTTTTTTCTGATCCCTCCCTATGCTTGACGAGGAAGCAATATTCCCAACAAAAACAAAATTACACATGCAAAAACTTGACGACCATCCCAATGTCTGAATTATTGCAAAAGCAAAGCAAAGAGCGAAAATTGAAAGTTATTTTAAAAGCCTTGCTTGAATTAATTACAAATATTTTATTTGTTAACAAACATAAGATGGCAACAGTTAAAAATTTTAAATCATTGAGATAATATTTCCGATCATTTCCATACAATTAAAATCACGAGAAATACGCAGACGACAATCTATTACGATTTATCCTTCTTATTGTTGCATTAATAAAAATATTTTTATTCGCAAAAAAAAAAAAAAAATCAACACCTCTTGGAGCGATCGGCGTCAAAATTGAACCAAAGCCTGTTTACATATGGATTCACATATATTCCAAATTTCAACCAGAACGTAGCATTACTTCTTGAGATAGGGCACTCAAAATGGAAAAAAAGAACGGGTGATTGCGCTACCCCCTTTTTAGCTGTTGACACAAAAATAAAATCAGTTCTTATACCCACTAAGGGCTACTTGCCGATAAATTTTTCTTTCATTCCGTTCATTATTTCTTGAGATACAGCAGTCACAATTGACGACAAAAAACGTTCTATAGCTCAACCCCCGTTTGAGTTATTGACACCAAAATTGAATCAGCACCTGTTCCTGTTAATACCAACATATGGACCAAATTTTGTTTGATTCCGCCAGTTACTTCCTGAGGAATAGCAAGTACGCGTAACTCGAAAAACGTCCCATTGCTCCACCCCCCTTGGAGGAATTCGCGCCAAAAACTAATGGGCACAAGTTCACATAGGGGCACATATGTGTACTAAATTTCGTTCGATTTCATGCGGTAGTTTTTGTTGTAGAGCGGCCACAAAAAACTGGTCACACACAGACGTGACACACACACACACACACACACACACATACACACACAGACAGACAGACATTTTCCAAAAATGGTCGAAATGGACTCAGCACACCTCAAAACGTTCGAATCCGTCAAAATTCGAAAATTTGCACGAATCCAATACTTTCTTCTATATATTAGATATAGAAGAAAGTAAAAAGAGAATATATGCAAGATATAATAAATCATTTATATCTTAGCTTAGCTATGTATTTCCTCAGTCAATGAACATTTGTAACCCAATTACATCATAACAAGACATACATTCATATGAACATCATCCTTCATATTGGCAAATGCTGAAACCTACACTGGCTGATGACATGATGCAATTTACAGGAATTACATTGAAATAGGAGGTTCTTTAATGAGATAATGGGGGAGGGGGGATTTTTTATGTTTCGAACCAGTGACCTCCACATGCTGATTTTTTTTTCCTATATCGACACTTCAGTGAACATTAGTTAATGGGTTAAAGCTTAATCCCCTCAAAAAAAAAAAAAAAAAAAAACGTTCTTTTCAGAACATTTTCAAAATATTCTATCAAATATTTTTACATTTTTGTCTTGCTCCTAAAGTTTTGTGTCTCTGAAAATGTTTGGCAGTTTATAAAAACACGATTGGTTGTCTAAGCATTTTACTAATATTTTACTACATTTTCAGCCTTAACATTAAAATTTTAGAAACTTTTTTGCATGTAGTTTTAACTTTATTCTTTAATAAAATATTTTCTGTGTTAAGTAACTAAAATATCAATAATAATGTTTTTACTTTTGTTTTGCATAGGAGGAAAGGAATTTTGAAAAGACTACTTGGTATCGTCAACTTGTGTTTTATGGGTATTTTAATAGAAGTGACAGAGAGGATAATTCAGTAGACTCAGATGCTAACTTACTTCCGGGAATTATGGAGAAAATTGTGATCCCGAAAGTAACTGGTAAGTTTAGTTTTTTTAATTTTATTTATAGTTTTGTCTCTTATGGATAATTTCTAAAATCATACAGGGTCCAGCATATTTGCCTCCAATGTTAAGGGGGAAGGCGGGGGAGCTGTGTGAGTTGTGACTGGGATACGGTGTTGGAAATGTTATCAACAGATGGCAGTTTATGTGCAGCAGTAGTAATAGTATGGCATGCTAAACATTGTCATGGGGTTGTTATGGAGGAGAATGTTGGAAACCGTGGTTTTTTGATTGCTACTCAGCAAAATTTTTGCATTTGGTTTCAACTTGGCTGACATGGTTCTGTTCGCCCGGAAGAAAATCTATTCACACTGTGAAAATCAGTCCAAAATGTTTTGAATTTCCTGTCAGAAAATTGTTAAAAAAAAGAAACATTCGATGACTCCGTCTCTCCGCCAAAACTGTGTGTCGGTGCCAAAACTGAGCCAGCATATTTTTCTTAGAGTGTTACCCATGGACTTTTTTTTATATTTGATTCCATTCATTATTTCTTGAGGTATGTTAGTCACTCATACCAAGAAAATGTTCGAATGTTCTACCCTCCAAATGGAATTTGCGACAAAAACCAAGCATTCCTAAATTACAGACGGATTACTAATTTCGTTCAAATTCATGCGACAGGTTTTGAGGTAGAGTAGAAACAAAAAAATCGGTGACGCATGCACCCACACACACATTTTCCTTTAAAAAAAAAACAGTCAAAAATTATTTAGCGCAGGTCAAAAGTATAATTCTTCCAAGTTAAAAAAAATTTCACGGGTGCAAAACTTTTGTATGTATATGTTATCGTTTAAGTATGAAATCTGTTATTTTATATAATACCTAGTTATTTCATCGAGTAACTGATTGTGTCCATTAAACAGGGGTCGAAGTAGTCCTATATTTCCTATATTTTCAAAAAAAGCATCAAAATTGTCCTATATTTTTCAAAAATGTCCTATATTTTCTATATTCCCTTTTTTTACATTATATATCTTTTAAAAAGAACAGTAAATAAACTTTCTGACATCGGATTTTTCGCTGAAAGTACGTGCCAAAACGAATTTCAAATTAAAAAATGCAACTGACTAAATCCTGCAACAGGCATCTTCTCTCATTGGCTACAGCAATGTGACATCACTCTATAGTTGATGGAGTTTCGAGAACTAAGTCTGAAGTTGGTTTTAGAATTTTGCGTTTGGGGGGCAACAGCCATTTGTTTTGTTTTCCATCATGGGGGTTTTCGTTTTTGTTGGTATAGGGGCCTTGGTGGTCGTGTGGTTTCGCCAACTTGCTTTGTAAGCAGAGAGGCGCAGGTTCGATTCCTGTCTGTAGCCATGAGTGTTCTTTTATTCCTATGTAATTTACATCTTTCATGTGTATTGTCCTGGAAATAAAATATGGAAAAAGGTTGTGGATTATTAGAGGTAAAATCTTCTTCGCTGAGAATAGCTATATACCCCAATGTGTGTTACCATAAATCAAATCAAATCGTTGGTATATTTTTGTGTTCAGTGCATTTTCTAATTGGAATTTTCTAATGTTCTTTTTTCAATTTTTTCTTTTGTAAAATTTTGGGATCATCGAATGTTAGTTCCTTATGACGTTAAAACGTAGTTTGTTGTATTAAGTGGAATTATAATGGCAGAAGAATGATGTAAAACAGAAGAATGATGAACTTATAAAAAGGAAGAAAAGTTTTATAGTAAGAAACTCCTTAGGTACAATTTATATCTTTGAAGAAAGTAATAGATACCAAAATTTACTAGTCTTAAAAACGCATTTTATAGTCTGTCGTCGGTGACATCAGAGGAAGGACGGAAGATTAGGAAGCGGGGGGGGGGGATTACTCCGAAAAAAATTATCGAAATTGGCGTATGAAAAATAGTTTTAGGTTATCTTTGGTTGTGTTCGGTTGCTACGACAAAAGAGTCGGGTATACTCAAGGTGCATGGAGAAATTTTCGAAATTGATGTCAAATATCGCAATTTTAGGAAATTTTTCAAGACTTCAGGAGGTAGTAATGTTGATGTTCTTTCCTAAAATTCTTTCCAAATTGAAATCAGTTTGAAGCTATTTTTTGTGACCGTAGCGTAGGAAAAATCGGCGCTCTTCCCGAAAATTTTCCGAAACTGAAGTTTTAAACACGCAATTTTGGGTTACCTTTGTTGACGTTGCTAGAGGGAGGGAGATTCAATCGTCTCCCATCGAAGGTTTTCGAAATTGAAATTTAAAGCGCAAATTTAGGCTGTCTTTGGTGATAGTAGGGGATCTGGCGGCTTTCCTCCGGTAATTTCTCTTCATTATTGTTTAAAAACCCATTTTGGGCTTTATTTGAAAACGATAGGGGAAACGTGAAAATATTCCGAACCGAAATATTTTTCAGAACTAAAATCCATTATAGGCTATTTTTTAGAAGGAAGGGTTTTGAGGCTCTTAATTGGATGTTTCTAAAAGCGCAATTTTATACTATCTTTGATGACGTTAACGATACTGAGAAGCTTCGGCGGATCTTACGGATATTTTTCGATATTAATATCTGAAAAATACAACTATAGACTTTTGTCCACCTCACCTCGACGATTGATAGGCATGCATTAGCGCAGTAAAAAGTTTCATAAGCCAAGCAGTTCTCCTCCGAAATTTTTTAGAAATTGAAGTCCCAAAAACGTATTTTAGGCATTGTTTGACAACGATGGGGCTAAGAACGGGCGGGGGTTCAGTGTGCCCTCACGAACTGTTCTTAGAAACTGAAGTCAATTTCAGGCCAGTTTAGGCAGGAAGGGTTCTGTGGCTCCACGGAACCGTCTAAAAACGAAATTTTGAGGTATAGTGATTGCATTGGAGAAAAGGGGGATCCGGGGTCCTTTCCCGAAAGTTTTTGAAACTAATGTCTGAAAAAAGTAATTTTAGTTTGTTTTTCAATAAATTAAGTGAGAGGGGGTGGGATTAGGGGCTTCTCTAAAGACGCCAACTGAGACTGTCTCTGGTAGTAATTGCAAAAAATCCTTCGCAAAAATTTCGAAAAAGAAATCCGAAAAATGTCATTAAGCAATTTTTGATGACATTAGGAAAGGCTGTCCTTTAAAAACGCATTTTAGATTTCGGAGCCAACATTTTTAGGTTATGTTTGATTAAGTTAAGGTGGAAGGAGTGAATCAGAGACTTAATTGGGTCCTTAAGATCGGTGGTTCAACCAGTGAAATGTTCTGAAATTGAAGTCCTAGAAACGCAATTTTAAGCCTTCTTTAATCCCGTCAAGGAGGTCATGGCATCCTTTTGGATCTTCGTTTAAACTTACTACCCAGTGCAAGAGCCCTGTCCTCCTACCTAATCTGAAACCGGGCAGTTCATTCGGGATTTTAATTAGAAAAAATTGCCGTCAAGTGGGAAAATTACAAAATTTTAGTTCGTCATTCATATATGTTTGACTTTCAAAGGAGTCGCAATTTTCCACTTTCTTTCCACGCATCCACGATTATTGAACACAGATTTTGTTGTTTGAAATGCTTATGATGAGAGTATCTAATCAGTATAGCTTTTTTTTATATAAGTAAAAAATGTTTTCATTGTTTAGGTCTATAAAAGCTTGGAGGGTAAACATTAGTGGCCGCCCTCGGTGCCCCTTTTAGAAGGCACCCTTTTATGCTTCAGGAGGGGGCCATTTCCCTCATTTCCCCTCCCCTGTATCCATGTCTGATTACCGGTTCTGTCACAAATTTTTGCAACCAAGTGAAGCATGCATGTAAAGAGTAAATATTAATGGACAATGAAACCAACACAATGTTCCCAAACGTTCTATTGTTCTTAAACTATGCTATATGCTGTCGGGAAATCGACACTTACTTTGATAATTGAACATTTAAAATTCAGCATATTTATTCGGCTTATTATAAGTTATCTTGTGAGAAATTCTTGAGGAATTTTTCTTGATTATAAGAACTACATGATGCGGCCTGCGGCCGCCCCTTGCTTCGGCCGCCCTTGTGCGGTGCACACTCTGCACACCTGCTAGGATCGGCCCTGGGCTTGGCGACACTGGCCATAACAATAGTTGAGTGATTATTTGTTTCTTCTCTGAATGTAATTTATTGTACTTTTTGTTTATTTGGTGAAATATTTTAACTTGCAAGATTTTTTTTTTTGTTTTTAAAGAGTGTTTAGTCATTTAAGTTGAAGAACATGTTTATTTTACATCAGGAGAGGGGGGTAGTGATTTTCGCTTATTCAGGGAACTGTTTTCACATTAAAAAAAAAAAAACGATATCCATTCGATTGTTTTATCCTTTTTTGTTGGATATAACTTGAGGTTAATAGCCTACAGCTAAGCTGAAAATTAGGCAACTCATTTCCAACTGAAAATTTGAGGGAGTGGTCTGCCCGAAGAAAATAAAACATGAATCATTCTTAACACTGAAAAACATTTATTTAACATATATAAAAAATGATTACAATACAATAATTTGGTCCTCCGAAGAAAAATTAAAAAAGATCTTACAATAAGTCCATGCAGGTATCAAAAGTCCTGTCGATGTTCCATAGTGACTCCTCACAGGTAGATGGACGGCATAGCAATCTCCACCAGAATTGCAGGCTGGTCAGTTCACACCTTGTGAGCAAAGTTCACCACATCAGGAAAAAAATATCGAAGATGGACACGATCCTTTTCCTCGGAGACCAAATGTCCCACATAGATTCAATTATAACTTTTCACTTTTATAGACGTCATAGCAGCACGCGCTTTCCAAACTGAAGACATCAGCAGTGAATCATTCAGAAAAGATCAGACCTCACCTGAGAGGCCAGTAGCAAAAACTTATGATGACATGGACGAACACATTTACAAACACCAACAACACAAGACGAGGAGACAAGTAAAAGAAAAGTAGCCATCGAGCTACGGCAGGTCAGAGTATTTATAGCCAGATCCGACCTTGCACGTAACAATGTGACGTTACGTTATTTGCATATTGCAAGAACAACACAACTCGGAAGACACACAGCTTGCAGGTTGCACAATTCTTATTTTATTTGACATTCAGCACTTAACACCTCAACACAGGGTTGGCCGGATTGAACCCAATTGGGTTGGACCCAATGGGTTTTTTTGAAAAAACCCATTTAAAAAAACCCATTATTTAGCCCACTTTTGGGTTTTTTAAAATTTTCTGAGAACTTTTTTTTAAAAAATAATTAATTTAAATACTTTTACAATTTAAACTTCTTTTTTATTTCTTCTTCACAATAGGCAATGGATATAAAAAATGAATTTTGAACTTTAATAGTATTTCTTAACTCTTAAAAGCATTAAAAAATGCTTCAAAGATTTTAAATAAATATATTTAACTTTTTTCCTTCAACTGGTCAATAAGGAGCTCAAATTATCTTGACTCAGTCCTGTCATGTCAGATTTTCTCAATATTTGCAGGTTGTACAAAGGATACTACTTTAGCTAAAAAGCTCTCATGTGAATTATTTTCTGCAAACCAACACGTCACAAAACTCGAATAAACAAGGTATATTTTTCAGAAATTAACAGGTTTTACAAATGGTCGGACAGAAAATGGAATAGGATGTACAGTATTTTCATTATCTTACGAAAAAGTTTAATATTTCTTACTCTGTACACAGAAATAGAAAAACAGGCAACATAAAATTCAAAGAAATGTCTTGATTAAGCTGGAATTCAGTAAAAAGTGATTTAAACTACTTGAAGTTCTACAGTAGTTTTGCATAACAAAATGAAATACAATAAAGTAAAATACAAAAAAAAATGTCGAAATTAAAAACGAACAAATAAACAATAGATTTTATCACTCAAGAAGTAACTTTGCCTTAACTGTTGGTAATCATGGAAACTAAAAAAATCTGAAACTTCACCATTCTTGAGTTTTGTCGTCTTTTATACCTTTCTTCAGAAAACGCTGAATTTTCCAGCTTTTTTTATCAAGACAATTTTTGTGCTTTGTCCATATACTTATGCTACAATATGCTACGAGTACCCCACCTTTCCCCTAAAAAAAGACAAAAAACCCCACATTTCTTTAAAAAACCCCAGCTTTAGTTGGGTTTTTTTGGGTTTTATTTAAAAAAACCCAAAAAACCCTGGGTCCATGGGCTTTTTTAAAAAAACCCGGGTTTTTGCCAACCCTGCCTCAACATGGTTTTCTCATGTGATCGACATGTGCTTTGTCGGAAGTTTACCGACGTCTGCCGAATGACGGCAACCAATCGTAGCGTGCCACATGTTTTTCCGAACACCTCCGATTCAAACTCGGACATTTGAGTGTCGGTAGCAGGTGGATGGGATTTCCCGCGCAAGGTTTTTCTCCCGGAATGGCAAAAGATAAGTCACAAAATGTTTTTTTTTTTAAACAATATTGGTGAAATCCTTCAAGAACCAAAAATAAAGGCATTTAGCCCAACATTTTTCATATGGGGGACGTTGCAGCGGGATTTCCCGTTTTCTCCTTTGAGTATGGCTGAAGGAACAAACCATACAATCTATGAAGATCTTTCAAGTACGCGAGAAAAAATAGCCCATAAAACAACTGCTCAGTGGACACTAGATAAATCAAGTTGTAATAAATATATGCATTCTGACACCAAGCAGCTTAAAACATTTTCTATTTACTTATTTTTTTTCAACAAAACGGTTCAAACACCTGATAGTTTATTGAAATTTTTCAACTTTTCAATTTACAAAGTTTGAACAGAACAACATCTGTCGGGTCCTCTAGTAAATTATAACAATAATAATATTAAAAAATAAATAGCAGTAACTTCAGGATGTATTTACTATTGAAGTGCTGATCGAAAATATCGAATAATCAAAATATTCGGATATATATCAAAGTATGGGATATTTTCGAAAATATGATGATTTTTTCTATCCCTGATTAGGGGCTTCCACTCCTTCGTTGCCCCGGGGCCTCCATATTTCCAAATCCGGCCGTGAATGTATGTAAAATCTTATTCTGGGTTGAGTTGACCATCAGACCTACCTGACCAGAACCTGCACAAGACAAACATTTTTACGCTCTTCTTCAATGCAGCGATAATGTGACTTACTTTAATCTGGCTTTGAAATACTGATTTTAATATTCACGAACTAAATTTTACCATACTGCCCACCCTGTCTAGTGATCAGAGGAGTCTGACTGTGATTAGGAGGTCTGGGGTTCAAATCCCGGCTCGGGCATGTGTATGTACTTTCTCTCTCCTGTAATTTCTTCATGTGAATGTGTTGTTGTGATGTGAATAGATGCCTACCATATAAACAGGCTCTTATAGCATTTGTGTACTGTCAAGGTCAGACTTCACACCAAATTACAGTACAGTTGGAAAAGTGAAGCAGCACATCCCAAATTACCAGCCTAGCTGGCACACAACAACATTTTACCTTTAATAATGCAAATGCCTCGTTAGAAATTTTTTTAAAGTAGTTCTACCTAGGTCTATTTTTCTAGGTAGTTTCCAAGGGACATTTTAATAGACTAGATGTGGTGGTTGAGGAATTTTCGTTTGGCCAAAAATGGACCAATTTATAATTCTTGTGCCTGCTTTGATTCAAAAAAGCAGTTATTTTTTTTTTATTAAAAAAAAATGATTTGATGCCAATTTACTTTAAATTTGCATTATTTTTACCACATTAAATCAAATATTATAGAGAGAGGCATTTCTCCCCCCACCGCCTTACTGCAGCACAGCTGTAAAATAATAAAACTATATAAGTACATCAAATTCTCAATTTTAGGGGGAGGTGAGCAATTGTCTACTTCTGACCTCGCTTAATAACAGCTTGCTCGGCTTCAATGTGACATTCCATTTAGCAAAAAGGCACTTTGTAGGCCCATCAGACCAAGGGCGCCCATATAGGGGGCAAGTGGGGCTCAAGCCTCCCCCCTTAGAAATGAGTACTTTCTTGCTTTTAATGCTTTTTTTCTTTGCAAAAATGTATAAAAATTTCTTTTCCAGCCATTAATGAATAAGTTATTAAAAATGTCAAATTTTAATTAATCTGTACTGAAATCGGTTTCCATGGGGAAAATATTCCGCTAAACCATGGGGAAATTTTTTGAGCCCCCCTTAAAATTTTGCATACGGGCATCCTTCATCAGACTTTAAATAGTAAGTTGACTTCTTCAGCTGATTTTTTATTTATTTTTTTTGAAAGAAAAGTCAGCCAACTTGTCTCATACAGACCAAGTGACTCATAACAGCTTGCTCAGTTCCTATTGACACTTAATAATCTGCTCCAAAGGCTTTTAAATAAATTTTCTTATTAAGTAAAACCTGTAAAGTTGACCACCTGTCTATGTTGACCGCTTTTATCAGGAACAGAATTAGTCCTATCTTATATATTGAAAGAAAACCTCTGTAACTTGACCACCTCTCTATCTTGACCACCTGTCTATCTTGACCACTAATGTACAGCAAATTTGGTTTGCAGTATTGTAAAAAACCCTTTGTAAGTAGACCACTTGATTTATTTTTTAAAACTTACTTCAACAATTATTTAATATTTTATTATTAAATTAATATTTTATTATTTATCTTTTTTTTTTTTTTAGCTTTCTAAGAAAAATTTTTAATGCCTTTACTTACAGACTAGCATTTTACTAACTAAATAAAACGGCAGCATAAAGCTTATGCTGCTCTTTATTCTCCAAACTTGTTTTTCATTCGCTGTTCTATTTAAGATAGCCCGCTCTCTGTTCAAAGAAAATAGGTGTCAGTATAAAAGTACAGTCTTTTCTTTCAGTTGCAATATGTTGTGTAACACAGGAATTGTGCTAAAGAGCAGGCCTGGATCTATAAATTTTGGGCCCCCTGCAACAAAATATGTAGGGCTTCTCCCTAATAGCAGCAGTGACTATTTGTAAAGTTAAAAAGTCTTAGTACTAGTGTTTTTCAATTTCTATGGCCGTCACCCCTCCCCCCTTAAGGAGGTAGACCCCTGCACTGCAGGTATCCAGATCCGGGCCTGCTAAAGAGTAAAGTTACATATTTCTGGTGCAAGGAATTAAGAGATGGGATATTTTAATTCTGCCTTTATTAGCTGGGAGAGTCGAGCTTGTTGCTGTTTTTGCTATATAAGTTTTATATAAAAAGGTTTCAAAAAGAAAGTTAACTGAACTTGAGATTACTAAAAAGTATGAAATATGAAAATTAATTGAGAAGGGAGAAAGTCAGAGAAAATTAGATGGGCACACATGGAATTTCTAGAATTAGCGACTAATATGGTTGAAAACAAGGAAAAAATGATAAAAATATTTGAATAGTATTTTTAATTAGTGTTTCATAATGTTAAACAATGAAAGTGAGTTGAACATAAAGAGTAAGAGTGAATTCATCAAAAAAATGAATACATGGTGCAAGAAATGACAAAAAGTAAAAAAAAAAAAATCATTACTGCCCTTTATAAGTTGACCGCCAAAGTACTGCACCGCAAGTGGTCAACTTACACAGGTTTCACTGTAAATGCATAGAACTTATTTCTAACTCTTTACTCAAATCCAACATATTGACACGAAAGAGGAACATTTGGAAAATACATTAAAATACTTACAGCTTTTTTTTTCTGCTTGTGCAATTCCTTCCCACTTAATTTTAGCTTCCGTTTTGATGTTTCTTTACCTTTTTTAGAAGCATCTGTTTAGACAAAAATACAAGTATCAATAACAAATAATTGTTTAACATCAACAATACTCTAAATTCTAAACCCTACAAATAAAATCACAAAGCAAAATTTAATTTTTAAATTCTGACACAACATTGCCTGTTACATTTTGAAATACATAGCATGAATCATTTCTTTTCCCTTAATTTCCATAAAGAAACATGTTCTTCAACGTGACTCATGTGATGATTTAAACGCAGTGATATCAAGAGAACAATGAATTGATTTTTCCTCGACAAGTTCCTTTTTTTTTGGACAAATACCTTATAAAGTGCTGAATTCATGTTATTTCTAAAAGAAAAAAAGGCGATGTCATAAAATAAACAATACGAGCTGGAACTGAAAACAAGAAACCTTTTTTCATATTTGTCACACAACGATGAAGAAAAAAAAAGAGAACTACACTACTTAGAAAGAGAATGAGCTCACATACTCATTTTTACAACGATTTATTCCTGCTGCTCGATCAGAAAACGTGGTTTTGATCTCCGGGATTTTTTGTTTACGCACTCGTGCTGCTCTGCTCGTTGAGTGCAGTGGAAACCGCGAATCTTCACAACAAGAAATCGGAGCGCCAAGACATTATACACGGTTGATATTCTCACTTCATCGCTTCATTATTAACAACGTGTCAAATTTTGCTCAAGCACGATGGTTGAATCTTGAGCGCTTGAGCTAACAGCTTCTTGGGAAAACCACGCTCAAGTTTTCTTGTGCATATGCTGGTGCTTTTAATAATCACTACTCAAATAGTTCTTCTTCATTTGGCGTTTTAAGTGAAGCGATAAGAGCTCAAACCCAGCAACCATACTTCAGGAAAAGTCACATAAGATTAATTTCACGTGATATGAAATATCCAATCAGATTTGTATCTTTAGAGATGCCTCGTGAAGCTTAACGTCGTGTTGCATGTTTACGTTTACCTACGCGTCGTTGTAGTTTGCTGTAAGAAATAAAAAAATATGGTTGATTCCGGAAAGCAATTATTAAATTTCAACTCCGGTGGAACTTATTTGAAAACTGACGTTAGAAAGAATTTCCACAACCTATTCTTCATACTGCCTACAAGTTTAGCAGTGGTGTTGCTAATTTGCTGTATTTTCTTTCCAAGTAATTAAACAATTTTTATATTACATTAAATATACTTAAATTTTAAATGTATTGATGTTACATATTGAAATTTATTCATGGTATAATAATCTTAACTGTCCAAAATACTTTTATACCAATTTACATTATACCAATATCATTTCTAGTACCTTTTTTACCAATACCACTAAGATTTTTTAAGAAATGTGATTGCTCTTGAAGCTAAAATTTTTGTTCTCTGTACTTATTTCTGGAACTATTATGTAAACAAACTATTATATTGTAAACTTGATGCATTACAGAGGATGACTAACAACATAAAGTAACATTTAATAGACAAGACTACAAGATACATTCATAATTTTGTAATAAACTATTCTACCAATATATTCAAGTATTGTTGCCGCTGTGGCACAAAAACAATGAAACTAAATTTAGTCAAGGCTTATGTTAAGTGCAATAAACAACACTCCCCCTCACGAACATAAGCTTATAAGTCCAAGTCCTTGGCACAATATTTTAATTCTATGACCATTAAGAGCTTTAGAAAGAAAGAGCTTTGACAGAAATGTGCTTTGATCTTGAACCTATGATTGGATTTGATGCAAGCTTCTGAGCTGCTTGATTGTCATTGAATATTTGAATGCTAGGATGAGGAATACACATGTCATTTGCAAGTTGCTTTAAATGTAAAGCTTCTTTTGCAGCTTCAGTCAATGCCATGTATTCAGCTTCTGCGGTTGATAAAACAACCGTTTTTTGCTTTCTTGATTCCCAACTAATTGCAGCTCCAGCGTATATAAAACAATATCCTGTGTAGGAACGGCGATCTAATGTACACGAAGCCCAGTCTGCATCAGTAAATCCAGTTATATTCCGTTTAGTTTTCTTAAATATTAGACCATAGTCTTTAGTGCCTTGGAGATACCTTAAAACTCTTTTAGCAGCATTCCAATGTTGCAACATGTATTAAACTGACTTAAATAACTTACGGCATAAGAGATATCTGGCCTTGTGGCAATAGAAAGATACATGAGTGAACCTATCAAATTTTGGTATGGAATGTTATTCTTTTCTTCAGAGTGTGCTTTTTCTAATTTGATACCAGGATCAATTGGATTTGAAACCGCTTTGCAGTCACTCATATGTAATTTTTCTAGAATTTCTTTGATGTATTTTCGTTGTTTGACTACAATTTTATCATGAGATTGTTCAAATTCCATTCCTAAGCAATATTTTAAGTCTCCTAGATCTCTTATTCTAAAACTTTCCATTAAACTTTTCTTTAGATCGTTTACAGCTTCATTGTTATTTGTCGCAATAATTATATCATCAACATACACGGCTAAAAGAATTCTATCTCCCCCTTTCTTCATTGAGTATAAGCATGGATCAGCTGTGGATGATGAAAATCCAAGTTCCATTAACTTCGCATTAATTGTTTTGAACCATTGTCTTCCAGCTTGTTTAAGTCCATATAATACCTTCTTTAATAAGCAAACCTTTTCTTTGGAGTTTTTCTTTATGTCACTTAACATTTTTTGAGTTTTTAAGAAAAGTTCACTGATCTCATTTTCAGTTTCTTCCAAAAGTATTTCTTGAAGAAATTTTTCAAGACATGTAGGTTTCTCCATGTAAACTTTCTCTTCCAACTTTCCATTTAAAAATGCTGTTGATACATCTAGTTGTGAAAGCTTTAAATTTTCTTCAGCAGCAATCCCCAACAGAAATCTAATTGAACTTAGTTTTGAAACAGGCGCAAAGGTAGCAAAAAAATCTTCATTTGGTCGTTGAGCAAATCCTCTTGCCAGTAAGCGAGCTTTCCTCCTTTCTAAAGTTCCGTCAGGATTTAGTTTTTCCTTTAAAATAATTTTTGAATCAATTACATTGAAATCATTTTCTTTCTCAACAATTTCCCATGTTCCATTCAAAATATGAGCTTTGATTTCATTTTTAATTGATTCATTCCAATCTGAAGATGATGACTCAATTGTTTCATCGCAAAGAAAAGAAGTGTCAGAAAAATCATAATCTTCTAACCAGGCAGGCAGTTTTCTATCGCGTTTTGGTCTTCCTCCAGTTTGTTCAACAACTTTATTGTCTCTAGTGTCAAAATTTTCTTCCTTACTGTCGTTTGTTTAATTTTCATTTAAATTGGTTGTTTCTTCATGTGAAACTTCATTTGTTACATCTATACATGAAGTTTCTCTTTCTTCAAATGTATTTATGTCTTCAGATATTTCATCTACTCTTTGTGATATAATATTAGCATTATTTGAGCTCGGTTCTTTAAGAATTGAAAATTTGTCAGTTTCAAAGTTCGGTTTAAAAATAACATTTCTTGATATTTCTACTTTTCCAGTATCTGGAAAATAAACTCTATATCCCTTTATATTTTCTTCATAGCCAACAAAGATTCCTTTCTTACTTTTTGGATCCCATTTTCTTCTATGTTGTTTAGGAATTAAAACAAATACATCTGTTCCAAACACTTGTAATTTGTTCAAATCAGTTTTCCTGTTAAACCATAATTCATTAGGAGTTTTCCCTTTAATAGTACTTGTTCCTGTACGATTAAGGACATACGTTGCAGTATTTATAGCTTCAGCCCAGAATTCTTTCTTCACATCTTTTGCACAAAGCATACTTCTAGCTAATTCTACAACTGTTCTATTCTCTCTTTCTATTTTTCCATTTTGTTGTGGAGTGTATGTACAGGATTTCTGGTGTTTAATTCCTTTTTCTTCTAAAAATGAAGCTATATCTGCATTTAATGCTTCCAACCCTTGATCTGTTCTTAAAATCTTTACTCTATTTCCTGTAACATTTTCAGCAAGTAGTACAAATTTTTTAATCTTATTCTTTACTTCAGATTTATTTATTTATTTTTTTTAAACTGATCTATAATGACTAAAATCATCTTTAAGTAGTAAAAAATATCTAGATCCCCCAATTGATGGTTCTTCCATTGGACCGCATACGTCAGCATGGATGACTTCAGCTGGGACTTACCAATGTTTTTACTTCTTGTAAATGGCAAGGTGTGTTGTTTTCCAAAAATACATGATTCCCAGAAAAAATTTTCGTCATCAAGGAATTTTATTTCATTTTCTTTTAGAATTCTTCTTACTTGATGAATATTTTGATGCGCCATCCTTTCATGCCAAACTTTCAAACTTTCTATTTTTCTACAATATGTTCCCAAAAAGGCAGTTTCTTCCACTTCAAACATTAGTTTATAAAGTTTTCCCTCTCTTTTTCCAAAAATCTTGACATCATTTTCTTTCTTTACCTTGCATGTATTTCTATCTAATTCAAAAATATATCCCTTGTCAGTAACTGAGCTTATGGAAAACAAATTGCATTTTAAAGCTGGAACATATAACACATTTTTCAAATCTCCATACTCCCATTTTCTACCATTAAAATATTTAATTTTGATGTCACCTTGACCTGCTGCATCAATTATATTACCATCAGCTATTTTAATTTTCACCGCATTTGTCAATTCTGTATAGTTTTGGAGCCACGTTTTATTGCAAGTCATATGCTCACTAGCACCCGAATCTGCGTACCATTCTCTGCCTTGAAGTTTTTCTTCAGTGAACAAAGCCATAGTTGTATAAGCAGCATGATTGTATTTTCCCTTTCCTTTATGCATTTCATTTCGATGACAATCTTTTGCTTTATGGTTTGGCTTATGACATACAAAGCATACATTTTTATCAAAATCTTCTTTTAAGGGACATTGGTTTGCAAAATGTTCTTTCTTGCAAATAGTACAAGTTATATTTCTGTTCTTGTGATTTTTCCTTGTATGCTGGTTCATTTTCTTGCTTGCTAAAGCTGTTTCCGTTTTTCTCGACATATTTTTCATTCTTTCTTCTTCTTCAATCGACAATCTACTAACCAGTTCATTAATTGATTGGTTTTCAACTGGTACTGACTCCCAAGCACTGATGAAATGCTGATATTCCTGAGGCAAGCCCATAAGGACTTTGGTCATAAACATATGATCGGAGATATTTTCCTTATATTGTTTTTAGTCCTAATTTCTTCAAGTCCAGATATGTACAAAGACAAATCCTTTCCATCATGACTATAATTGAAGAACTTCTTTTGTAGCATATAAATGCTCACTTCTGACTTGTGCTCATAAACTGAACACAGTTTATTCCACATAGCATTTGCATTTTCGCAAGTGATAATATGAGCCATCGGACCTTCTTCTACTCGACTCACAATTATTTCTTGAGCTTTCAAATCTTTCTTTCTATATTCAGCTAATTTTTCTAAATAATCATTCTCATCCTCTGTGTCAACTTCAACTGGAAAATCTCCATTAATAGCTTCAAAAAGCCCTTTACTTTCTAAAATTATTTTCATTTGAAACTTCCATAAGTTCCAGTTATTTCCTGTTAGCACTATCGCACTTGTCTTATCCATATTCAACTCTATTTAAACTCAAAATAATTACTTAAAATAAAAATCTATCTTCCAGTTTTATAGTACTCACTAATTAGAAGCTAATCCTGGTCCCCATAACCTGTAAACTTGATGCATTACAGAGGATGACTAACAACATAAACTAACATTTAATAGACAAGACTACAAGATACATTCATAATTTTGTAATAAACTATTCTACCAATATATTCAAGTGTTGTTGCCGCTGTGGCACAAAAACAATGAAACTAAATTTAGTCAAGGCTTATGTTAAGTGCAATAAACAACATATATTAACTAGCAGGTCCGTCACTTCAATGTTTTTTCGGAAGAGGGGAGTTAAAGGGTACAGATTTAGTGCATATTATATATTAAAACAACAAAAACCACACAAATACATTCAATTTTCACTTGACACGCATTAAATTTACAAAATCTTGGAGAAAACAACCTATCCTTCCTAATAAGGACTGGCCTATTAGTAAGAGTAGCATGTGTTACAATAATCAGGGGTCTGTTCAGGATT